>NC_092012.1:20747542-21347542 GCF_042242105.1 Pempheris klunzingeri | reverse complement strand
TCATTTCTTTTGTATGCACACGTGGAAGGTAATTAATTCCACAGCACTGTACTTATTAAAGTAAAGTAGTTGCACTCTGTCCTTTCATTGACTCAAATACATTGCAAGAATCACAGCTATTCCGGTTAAATTTGTTATGCCTCTCTTACCGCTGTGAGTCACTCTCATAGACGACTTGGTTCTAATGATTAATGTAGTCCTCTCTACAGACTGGCACTGGTTTTGTACTTATGTGTAGGTAAAGACTTCACACAATAATCATGTGTGACTAACAGACAGTAACTTTTGCTCATAGCAGTCCTTAACAACAACTTCTTGTGTTCTGTTAATATAGTAATATTATATTACTTAATATTAACATTTCTGTACCTGTTCTAATGATTTCTAGCAAAACAACTGAATCAGTGTCTTAACATTTGTCAGTCAATCAGATCACTTCAGAGCAGTATGAATTGGCAGGATACCATTTAACTGGATGACGTTTTAGTTTTGCTGTGTATTCGGAACTCGGGAGGATTTTGATTGTAATCACACTGCCACGTCACCTACAGAACTCAGAAGAACAAATGTCTGCTTAGAGAGAATTGCTTCAGAAGGTGGCACTTAAGTCAAAAAGGGTTAAACCTTGTGCTTTTGCTTGGAAATAAAGACCACAGGAAATGATATTGATGCTTTCAGATGCATTTGTGAGCTGAGCGCTTGTCTCTACACCCACATACATCTAGCACAGGTATATGTAGCGTGGCTGTGTCAGAAGAAGCGGCTGCTGTCTGCTGTGCATGCAATCTGACAAGTTATTTTCAGCAATATAATAAATGATCTTTGGTGTTGTGTCTGCCTATGTGTTGCTTGAATGTGCAAAACATATCATTTTTCTGTTTTTGTTTAAAGTTCTTTTGATTTGTACTCAAAGAATATATGATGTATATAAAATCATTTGTTTCTTTTATTGTAATTTGATCCTAAAAAGACCAACATTTTATTCTAATGCCATTAATCTATGATGGCAGAATGAATAGTATCAATAATGCACGTAATAAAAACCTTAAGGTGTTTTATAACTCCTATAACTCTTATCAGTGTTGTAAAAACCTTTGGTGAAACATTAAAAACTTGTTTGATAGAGACTTCTTGATCAGCTACGTGTGTGTGTGTGTGTGTACAGTATAGTACAGGTATGGGGACAAGAATATCCATATGTGCTGCCAATAATTCACCTATAGTATATGACAATGCATGTTACTAGTTTGAACTAATCCTCCAACGGAGTGAAAGGAAGTGAACATTAATACAAATGTTGATCATCAAAGCAGCAACACATTAAAGCTTTACAGTGCATCAACCTCTTGCTTACCCAATAAAGATTAACCCGAGGAGATTGATGGGTTGGATGGAGACACAGAGGTTAAAAGGAGTGGACAGATTTACTATTACTTTATTCTAGTTGATAAGAAATAGTAAATGCATTGTGATTTAAATAAACCAGTGACTACTACTCACTAGCTTGGCCTGACAGAGGTACATTTAACACACAGCCTATTTTAAATATATGTATAAGGAGGACATATATCTCTTTGAATGGCCATGGACAAAGATTTACTGCAGGCATTTTCAAACAATTGCGTAACAATGTGTTCTTCAGTTCCTCATGTTCTTCTCAGCACCTTTTGTCAACATTTTAGTCCAAAGCCCTGGTAGAAAATACCCACCTTGTCCTGCCAAGTGCAAAACACGGTGAAAAATACTATTTGAGCAGGCAATGATATTTAAAACTGTAAAATTGGAGGTAACGGTAAATAATAGATATCTAACCCCTGTGCTCTGGAAACACAAACAGTATTTTTTTAAAGGTAGCACTATTTATGCTGCACCATCTACAACCTAAATGATTCATACAACTACGAATAACGTGTCTGTTCTTTCCTACCTACAGCATAGCATTGACAAGGCTAAATTGGCTGATTAGAAATGATTGGGTCTCTGAGCTGACAGGCTCAAGGGATCTAAAGGTAAAAAGTACATTGTGTCATAATACTTAGCAATCCTGGCTCAGATTGGACCCACACAAAAAAAACTAAGGCTTGAGAGCCAGGCGCAATCGGATGTAATCTAATGGTGGGTGGTTGGAAGAGAATGGAGGGCCAATTAAATAGAGCAAAGTGGCTGTAAGACCTAGTCGTTGCAAGGTCAAAAGGTTTGTTACATGCAATTTCAAATGTTTGTGCACCTTGGTTTGCAGAAACAGCAGTAATAAGACATGGCCAAAGATATTAAACATTTATGAGCATTTATGAATTTCAGGCTTAATGTGTCCTTTACATCTATACTTTTATATATATATATATATATATATATATATATATATATATATATATTTACACTCTACATAGGCCTTAAATGTTTGGTTTTTTTTGCTTAAATTAAATTGTATTTACTGTGTTGCTCTTGTCTCCCCTTTAGTCTGTTTATGTGTAAGTACAGGAGAGCAGTGGGAAAGCCAAAGTCAGATCCCTTGTATGTGTCACATACGTGGCCAATAAGAGCTGATTCTGGTTCTGATATATTTTTGTGTAATTATCAGGCACCAAAATGTCCCCCTGCTAACAAGACACACAGCAGCTGCACAGAACTGTGCGGATTAGGCTCACAACTTTAATGAACTGTTTATTAACTCCAGCACCGAGGAGCTGTGCGTGCGTGCGTGCGTGTGCGTGTTTGTGTGAGTGTGCGTGTGTGCGCGCGCCCCGTGTTGTGTTGTGTCTGCTGACGTCACCACTGGAACTGCCTTGTCACGCGGGGTTAGTAAAAGTTGGGATAGAGAGAGAGAAAGAGAGAGAGAGTTAGACAGACAGACAGAGAGAGAGAGAGGCAGAGAGACATTCAACGGACAGTTGACCGGCTTTATAACGAACAGTAAACACCGGCACAGACAGCTCGTGTTTTCCGTGGACGGGGACACAGAGGAGGAAAGCAGTGAGACAGGCAGAGGCAGCGGCAGGCCAGTCTCTCTCTCAAGTTGAAGCCAGTGAACTAGCAGAGGAAGAGGAGCCAACGACGCGTGTTTTGGACTCGTCCAACAAGCGGAGAACCGGCTCGGTGTGCGCCCGCAGGCTCGTGAGGACCATGAACTAAAGTTGAAGTTCGGCGTCGTGGCAGTCGGTAAATGCTGGGACATTTTCGGAGAGCGTAGATTGCTCCCAGCGGTCGACGGTCGAGTGGCGGGGTAAAACCCGAGCTGTCAAACCCGATGACTACTGCAAACTGCCCCGGGAATGAGGAGCTGGACTTCAGGCTGATCTTCGGAGAGGACGGGCAACAGCAGCCGTTAGGCCCCGCAGGTCAGTCAGTGTGCTCCCCGCTCAGTGGCACGTTTCACTCCGCTGTTAAACTTACGGCACATTATGCTCCAACCTGAACAGAAGTTACTCCCCTACTTAGCTACAGTTGGCTTCATTTAGCCCGACAGCTTCCCACACCATTCTTTTACAATGTGCGCCCCCTAAAAAGGGAACCGAAATTAAATTTTTTTCAGTAACAAAGACATTAAAACATCCCGTCCTGTCGGTCGTTGTCGCCCCAACACCAGCTGTCAGTAGCCTGACATGCTAGCAGGTTAGCACAGGTGCTGTTATGACCATATGCTAACTTCACGCTCCGTGGGGATGAACGCTGTGGAACTTTGGCGGGATGCAGCAGGGACAGTGAGACTGATGTGAGAGAAGAGCAGGAGCCAGTGTCACAGACAGCACATGCTAATGCTGCCAGAGCTTTCACTCACCTAGTGTTTACTAAATAAGTTCACAGGAGGACAGATGCCGTGCTAATGCTCTAACAACTGTGGGAGCTGTGGTGTTTCTCTGTAAGGGGTCTTTGAGCGAAAGGTGCGAGCGGTTACTCTCTGTTCATGTAGATTTGACGCAGTGATAGAAAACTACTAATATACCGTCAATAAAAGGAATGAATGAACTCAGGGAGGAACGAAGCAGCAGTTCACAAATGGAATACTGTAATAAAAAAGAAGAAAAAGAAATGTAGACTTTTAAGATTTTATTACAGATGTAACCACAGTGAATTCAAACACCATCTTAAAGACAACAAAATAAATAAACAAAATAGGATGTGGATATGAGAGGCCCTGCACTGTACCTTTGCAAGTGTCTGGCTTCTGTTAACTGTAGGCAGGTCTTCTATCTCTAAAATCAGTTTTCCAGTGAAGCTAAATTAAAAAGTGAAATTATGGGCTATCCAACATTTGGTTCTTATTCTAATGTGACAAATGTTAGGCACATAAACAGAAGAGCGATATGTATTATCACCGGGGAAAATCAGTGATAGACTGAACTTGTTAAAAGCCATCTTCTTCTCTCCCCCAGGATATTATTTCAGTATACATCCATTTTAATCAAAAAATATAAGTCTATGCTATGAATACTATACTATATAGTATAACTCACATATTGCTGCTATTACAAGTGTGATGCAGTGCCACATACACTGTTGCCCATAAAGATGGAATAAAATGTTTTTTACCTCTTCTCATGAAATGATTGTGACAATGTGATTTATTCTTGATAAATAAAGTGTGTATCTTCTCAACTTTATTGATCAAACTCTTCCAAACATATCACAGTGAAACTTAAACCACAATTAACCTTTGCAAACTGTGGATTCAGGCTTTAGCAAAACTGGGGGTATTGAACTATTCCAACTTTATGGGCAGCAGTGTGTATGTCAATGCCAAGAAGCAGAGAATGGCCTTGGTCCTCGTGGATCAGTGATCTCAGGTGTGTACCATGCTAAATAAGTTGCCATGGGTCTGAATCCAGACAAGGATCTGTGCCGCATACCGCTGCCCTCTGTTTCTCCCCCAGGCTTAACTATCCTCCAAAGGTGAGAATGCCTGACACAATGAATTTTATAAGGCTATATTGAAACCTTATGTCACAGTAGAAAAGAAGAGGATGGAATCCATTATGCTATGCCTGGGCTTATTAATTGATTATTAACCACAGATGCTTGTAATTATTGAATTATATACAAAGTAAGCTGTCAGCCAAGGTTAATTGTTATGCACTGGATATGAACTGAATCATATTTGCTTGGACTAATATTTTGGATTAGGTTTTGGAAATCACTCTAAATGGAAACTAAACCTTAAAACTTCACAGCATCACAGACCGTGTGGCAAATTTGTCATCACAAACCACAAGCAGTTTGAAATGTTAATTTTAAGAAAGCCAAGGCATCTAAAGATACCAGATATTTCAGACTGAATTACTAGGAATGGGTCTAAAATGACACACCATCATGCACTGGAATTTTTTCCCGTTGAAGTATGTTGTGCCCAGTAAAAAATTATGGGATGGATTTGAAGATTTTGCTCACATTAGGTGTATTTTAGATTCAGTGAAGTGATGAAAAAAGCAGGTAAACAATAAATGAACATGTCATGTTGTCAAATAGTGTTAACAATATTCTGTTTTTTTAATTGAATTAATGTCTAAGAGAAATGCACCTGTTTAACAAAGAGAAATGACATTTTATTCTCTGTTTGGAGAAAAAAAAATGCTGCTTTTTATTTTTGGCAGTAGAGGACATCACTAGTTGCTGGACATACAAATGGTCATATCCTATCAAAATAACTTTGTTGCTTGTTACCAATAATTGCATTTGATTAATTAATTTATGTTGTGGGTGTCAGGACTTAACATTACTCCAGATATACTGATCATATTTGACGTGTATAAATTCACTTGTTATTTACAGTGCAGTTACATGCAGTTTCTGTTTATGCGTAACGTCAGGCTACATGTCACTGGGTAAAGTTTCGACCTATTATGGTTGACAGGCGCAGATTTCACTGTTGTATTTACTCCTTACTTGTATTTACTCATTGTCACATGAGGTATCAGAATGACAGATTTAAAGGATTTATTTGCCGTGGAAAAATACACAATGAAAGAAGTGCATGTTTCTTGTTTGCTGATAATTTGCGCTCATTTCCTTAATGATTCTAGACACTTGAAAAAGGTGATATGTTACCTAATAAACCAGGGCAAAGATTCATAAAGCATCAAACTAGTAGAGTTCCGTGGTAGACTCAGCAGACTTAGTAGACACAAGTGGTGCTGCAATGAAATGAAAAATATTGTAAGTGGATCAGTTATCTCACATTGCTAAAAACTGATACCATCACCATCCTTAGATACTCCTGCGAATAACAGAAGTTGCAGCGTTTCGAGTCTGGGTTGCTTATTCAGTTAATCTTGTAAATATTTGTGTGAAAGAGTATTTTAGATACTTGTACACAGGCGGAGTAATTTAAGATATAAAAAACATCTGGATTGACATGGATTGAAACCCACAAATTTAATGAATGGCATTTGTATCGGTCTTTGCATCCATGCTAAGTTCACCTTCCTCATTTGTTTCTGTCTTTGGCCTGAACCATTGGAACCTGTGAATTGTCAGGCTGTGTGCTTTTTCATGAGACCCTGGCAAAGTAATGACTCCATGAAAGTTTGGCTTGTGCAATCTTAAATCAATTTTTCCTTCGATTAAAAAAAGAAGTTTGATTTGGAGATGGGACGAGGGGAAAAACTGCAGCTGGAATAAGCATAGGAATAAAAGCACCACTGTGCAAGTGGTTTTAATCTGGTCCGGACTGTATGACTTGGCCCAAAGGAGGGGCGCCTGTCCAAATTAATAACTGGAGCGTAATATAGGTTCACACAGCCAGAGTAACAGGGAGCACACTCCTGAGCTGGCCTCTTGCTCTGAAGGCAAGGATCAAGTCAGGGCTTGTTTCTGAAACAACATGGAGAACGTCTACTGTGAATATTTGACAGGTTTTTACTCAGCCGAGCTTTGTATTGTTGAATGTTGCTTGAACAGGGCTGTGATTGTTATCATTTCAGTATCAGTGCAGCAATTCTTCAGACTTTTGATTGATGTGTTAAGAGGTAATGTCTCCAAACAGAAAAGTGAAACAACAGTGGCATATTTTGTGTATCTCTTTAAGCAGCTGCACGAAAAGTTACAATATGTCACAATAATGTAGTTTACTTTCTGAAAGAGCAATGTTACAGGATGTGATGCTGTTTATGACAGATCCCCCCCACATGTTTGCTGTATTTAAGTTAACTAGTGAATGCTGGCATCCTGTACACGTTTACTCTCAGCCCAACTGATATCTGGCCGTTTTTCAGTTTCTACTTGCAGATGTGAATGTGCTTAAAAACCGGCGTAATGGTGCGGTACACTGTGATGACCTGCCCCGTCTGCCTTTCTTGTGCTGCTCTTTGTTTGTTGGGTGTCTGTCTCGACATTTTCTTGCCGTTTCTGAGTTTTTTCTTGTTGCTCAGGAAACAGACACCTCCTTGAGGTGAAATATTCCACTGTTCTATTCACAGACACTGGGCAAGCTTACTGTAAGGGTTTTCCCCAGAATCTGTACAGTGCCAGCTGAATAGAAGAAAGTCCCTCTGTGAATCAGCTTAACTAGAAAGTGGAATGCGATAATTCAAAATTCACTGAAATAAATGTGAGGGAAGGACAAAGAATAGGTTCAAAATCAAGGCCAAACAACTACTGCGTTTATTGACAAAACAGGCATCTTTAAATTGAGTGAAAATGAAATCATTTTTTACTTCGTTAGGACAAGTGTTGGGAAAAACTGGGAAGAACTTTGTCATAGAAGGAAAATTACCTATTGAACTATTGATTTAGGTTTACTCTTTGGTTGCATCTATAAAGATGTGTGCTTAGTCTAAATTGTGTCCCATAGCCTACCCCTATGTCTATCAAATTAAAAATCAACAGTTCACATTCTCTGATCATTTCCTACATTTTATGGACAACTTTAAAAGGCAGATACTTTTGACATACATGCACATTTAACTTGTATGGAGCCATCTTCACCATAAGTAGACCCGGTGACTGCGGCCGCCTCTTTCAGAGCTACCTTCTCCCTCTTTCTCTTTTCAGAGAGGATAAGGATGTGTGTACTGCACTCTGAATAGCTGCATCACGCCGTGCCATTACATCATCTGCTAATATTTCTACATTTCTGGTTGCTGCTGAAGCTTTTTTTGCTCTTTCGAGCTTTTTATGCTCAAGTATGTCCATGCTTTCTCTCGTAGTGGCACTTCACATTGTCCCGCACATGCACTTAATAAATGCCGTGGTTCACACTCACTCAATGGCCTTTAACACTACATTCACCCATTCACACACCATTCATACACGGACAACTGGGATTTGTGGTTAGCTGTGTTACTGAGTATTATTTTTTATCTTTTCCAGTGTATGGTTCTATTAAAGGTAGTCCAGCTGTTCACAGGTGATGACCAGGGTATGGTGCTACCTACCCAGTTTAGTAGCTGCCTGTTTGCTTCTGTTCTTCTGTTCTTTTAAATCTTACTAACGGTATGGGAAAAGACATTGTTTGATTCTTTGTGCTGGAGGTGTGAGGTTTAGCCAACTGCTCTAACACTGTGTAGCTATCAGCCAGTTCATTTTTTGAAACTAATGTAGCATTAAATAATTTAAAAATGGTTCAAATGTAGACTAGACTAAAAACCCAAATAACCCACACTAAGCTCTAGCTAGTAACTATGACTTGAACATAGGGAATCAACAAACTGTTGCAAAATTATTCAGTGTTTTGTTGCACAAGTAGATCATGATAAGGGAGTGGAAAAATTAAACAAGTAAAGGAAAGTGACTGTCATCGGTTGTCTATGTGAGCGGTGCGGATAAGAAATGAAACCTGTACAGCATTTCGTCAGCCTTTGTCTTTTGGACGCCAACAAATAATGGACAAGTTCCTTCTCTTATGTTTGCTGTTACAACAAGTAGCAACTGTGTGTGACACCTCAGACAAACTGATTTTCAGACTTAGTGGAACTGCACTTTTTCTAATTCTTCCTGATCCTTTTTGAATCCAATTGTTGAGTCATCTCCAGAAGCCATAAACCTTCCCTTTAGCTTTACCGTTTCTGACTTGTGTGTCCTCTTAGTTCGAGGTCCTTAGAGCTAATCATCTCCTTTAATGTGTATCCATAGACTTTATTTTCATTCATGCCACCTCTAAATGTTGTACTGTGTTGGTAAAATGATCCTGAAAGGCAGCATTTATCACTTTTGATTTTTTTTTGGAAAAGTCAGACTTTTTCTTCTTTGTTTTTATGAGTACGTTCTAATTAAGGCTTTTTTTCCATATGCTTGTGGAGATCAGACTGTTCGTCTTAATCAAAGTGTTTCTTCATTTAATTGAGGGGTAATTTCACGCAATTCACATAAAGCATTCTCATACCCCCAGACTGATCATTTGGGTTTTCCACCTCTGAAACTTGTGCCACCATCTTAATATAATGGTGTCAAATTGAATTTCATGTGTTCCCCTCAGAGCACATTTGAAAAACTTGACAGCAACATGTCTTTTCAGAAACAATGCCTCAGTTCTCTGGGAAATCCACAGACCTGGCTGTCAAAAGTTTCATTGGGACTAATCTATTATTGTTTGTGTGTTTATTTATTTTTTGTAGTTGCTTAATTTAAATGTCATTTTTCATTGCTTTGTAAAGCAGAAACAAATGATTATATCATCTATTGACCCAATTCACTGCTGATTAGGTGAAGATTACAACAATTATGGGAAAATCAATTAATTTAAAATACAGAACATATGCTGGTGCCATAATAAATGCGTGGGTGTTAGTATGACAAAATAAGCAATTTGTAGATGCCAGTGCATCAAGTCAGTAGTACATTATGACTCTCAACTAATTGAACAAGACTTCCTTAGGCTACGTCCCAGTAAAGTCCATACAAAATATCTGCTGCTGAAACATTTTTACTATCTAGCTACACTAGTTTTCCACAGCACTTTTTCCTGTGATGGGGTTTTTTTAGTTTGTCGTTTTAGGCCGTAAACGTAGATTTACACAGGAAGGGAAAACCATGTGTCTAGAGGTGTGTTTGTCAGGTTTTGAGTAACTTTATGTGTAACTACCATGAGTCCCAGACTATTGCAGCTTACAGCTAACTGTCATTGTGAAACAAAAAGCACGGCGCTCAAAGTGGCCTTATCAGGCACTAGTGTGTGATGGTTTTCCTACAGACAGTGGTTTCTAACTTGCTTTCATCTATAGTGTAACAGGGCAAGTCTGGTTGTACATGCTTATCATTGAACATATTACCCCGTCACAGCTTTTAAATCTAGTTTCACATGTGAAAATAGCACAATCCATTCTACAGTATGCTACAACATGTATTTGGCCTCATCCCTTAAAGTACCACTTACCCTATTTGTGATAGAGTGTCTATTGTGAAGTGGTTGTGTGAGTGGTAGAAATAGGTAATGGTGAGTTAAGGGTTATGCAGGTCACGAGCAGTGGCCTCATTGGGCATTAGAGGTGGCAAGAGGCAGGGGGGCAGAAGTGCCCTTTAGAGGCAGAGTAGTAGATCCATTGCGGAGGTGTGTGGCTCTCTGCCCAGACATGCCATGTGGGGTTCAGATGGCAGGGTGGAATCAAAGGAGAGGGGGGCACACCACTCTCTAGCTGCTGGTAAGAGGAAAATGAACAGCATTTTTGTTCATCTGCTCTCCTTGTCTTTTCTTTGTCTTTTTGTATATTTTCATGTACATTATCCATGTAAGACCTATGTTCTTAAGTTTTTGTGGTTTGTCAGTTGACAGCATACCAGCACAGAGTATTGTAGACCCGCCACTAGGACGACTGAGGCTTCTTTCCTTTCTCACTGCTTTCTCAGGATGTGAGAGAGACCACGAGTGACATCAGAGAGACTGGTCTAGGCTACTGAAATCTCCAGATGCCAGCAGTCACAACTGCACAGTGACTCGTTCTGCTAATGTGCTGTGACATTTCTTGTACCTGTAGGATTGTCTTTGTCATGTTTAGATATGAGAATATGTCGAGGCCCATTATTATAAATATCAAACTGAGAGCAGCTAGTGTAGAAAGCAGTTGTGCCTTTGTCTGTGTTGTTGTCATTGCTCTGCTTCTCTGAACCAAGAGCATGATCCTCTCAGTCCTTGTCGTGGGAAAGACTGAAAGACTGAAATTACATCGCTCTCATGGTGGACTATTTTGAGCTCCCAAAGAGAGTGGCAGAGGGCAGGCGGCAGGTTCTAGTGACTCGTTTGTACTTAGTGCAGGAGAACCCCTCTCATCTCAGCACGTCTGCAGCCTTCAACTTTTTACTGCTCAAGCGCTTTGCGATCCTAACGGGGAGAGGAGTAGAAGAATGCTGTGCGCTACATCGCCAGGTGAGTGTGTCGGCACTCCCAACTCTAGCCAGGTGTGTTATGCGTGTAGTCTAGACTTTTATATTGAGGGGTGGGAGCCACCACTCAGACAAGCAGCTGTCATTAGAGTACAAGCTGTCCTGAAGTCTGTCAGAAATAATATTAAACCTTCCCTAAACACATATGTGTTTAGTGAGCGGTCTCCAGTCTGAGGTTAAAATATGTCCAGCATTACTTTTTTCTGATATTGTTTCACTTGGTATGCAATGCACTTGAGACTCACTTTCCTAATGTGCAGTCAGCTTGGGTCTTTGTGCTTATCATGTATTATGTAAAGATGTTTATCATGTTAAACGTGAAGCTTGTTATTATTGTGAAAGTACGACATTGACACTTGTTGATATTCACAGACATAGTTTTATTCATCTACGTCACCACAAATTACATACAAAAAAACTGGCAAAAAGCAAACGTAAGATGAGAGGAAAACATACAAACAAAGCTTTTTTTAAGCACGAACAAAGACAGTGGAGTGACAGGTTGACGAGCAATCATCTATAGGCTTTGTCAATCTTATAGTTTCAGATGGAAGGCTTTTTTTTTTAGAAAAAGGGAGTTCATTGGCCTACAAGTTCTAATATCTCTAAGAACATCCGAAAGACAGAGAGGTCAAAAGTCAGACAGTCATGCACGAGGTCCACATGTGGAGCTAGATCACCATGTGGGTGCCCCCTAACCCTGTTGAACTGAAGAGGTCCCAATGCCCAGTGTGATGAATGAGACGTTTGTTTCCCGGGGCGAGGCATGAGTAACTATGTGTGGCATCTGTCTAGTTTAAATTTAGTGTAACTGAAGCTACCGCTGGCTGTGCTGTATCAACATGTCAGAGGCTGCATTACACCAGACAGAAAGCTGTTGAACTCCTGCATCTGGCTTCATTTTTTTCTTTCTCTCTTTGCTCCCCTTTTACTATGAGGTGTGGCTTGCTACACAGGGATTAGCGTTGTTTGAGTCCCATTTTATTTTAGGCTGCCCCTCAAAGCCGTATTTCAGTCAGGCTAATACTTGGTATTGGCACCTCCACCCCATGCAGTTTTTCTTGTCCCACTCCCATTATGTGTCCAGTGATCAGGTGTGACATTTTCTACAATCAGGTATTAAGAAACAGTGATTGTTGCTGCACCCTTTATTAACAATGAACCACGGCTGGTTTTAAATGGGATAAATAAGAAAATGTTTCAATTAAGTGTTCCAAAAAAAGGAAGGAAGACTTCAGTTGCCACAATTAAACTTGTGATGTGTCAGATTTTCAAGGGGGTGATGGTATGCATTCCAGTAGGGGCCCATGTGTTTGAGTGGACCCCACTACATGGGAATGTGGACCATGTGGACTTTGACAGCTGGGCAAGAAAGGGCATTACACACCGATTGTGGATAAAGGTTTGAACAATATAACCCATTGATCACTTTATGCACATTATGCTCAAAAGAGGAAAACATGTGGATCTCTGTGGCTAAGGTATCCTCGTCATCTTGTGAAACATTTATGGGTTTTTAGACTCTTTTTACTGCTCACATGCCATGGGCATTTATATTTTTTGCAGGGGAAATTGCCATCTTCCTGTTTATTCCTTGATTACTTCCTGTAACAGGACAGCTATGAGGCTCTCCCTTGAGCAGAGCAGATGGACCCTTCACTAGAGAACACTGCATTTCTTTTTACCACCTGACCTCACCATATCTTCATGATCCCTTCCACTACTGCACAAGTGGCACAGAGGATGGGAAGTGGCTTTGCTGGCCTGGCACGGATTGTTTAACTAATTTGTGTGAAGATGGATAAAGGCTGGGAGTTTTAGGTGGCCATTGTTGACATGTGGAGATTAGCAGAGTGTTAGAAGGCTTAGTTTTATAACTAGCAGTACTTTGTTGATGCATGGATTTTCTAGAAACATAGTATATACAGTATAATCATCCATATGATTTGTTATGAACTTGGTTGGAGGATATTGGTTGACACACTTGCGCATTAATCCATGACGTGTATACACTGGAGTCTCATTACACTCTCTAAGACCCATAGTGTGCAAATGTCAATCCTTCCTCTCTCTGCTCTGTATCTGTCTCTCATACACCCTGTCTCTCTCCCATTCTCTCACACAAATAAGCACACAAAAGCTCTGTTTCCCTGGCTATCCCTCTCCTTTGCTCTCTCTCTTTCCCTCTCTGCGGGTGACTTTTTCAGGCACATGCATAGTCAGCCCTGACAGATCGTTTAAATGTCACCCCTGCTAGCAGTGCCTCTGATGTTATCTGCTCTGGGTTATTGCAGGCCATCAGGCGGCTTGTGTTCGCCTAGGAGGCCAATCTTCTAATGCACTGTAGCTCTCCACTGAAAACCAACACATACATGAACCATCTGACAAATTCTGTGTTTACATGCACACAAGACACCAGGGTACTGGGAGAAGTAAAGTTAATGGGGGTCTTCAGCTTTTCTATAAATTGTGTATGTGTCTGAATTTTAAAAATTGCGTGCTTTGCTGTTTTAGAAACTGACTTTTTGTGAATTTTTTTCCAGACCCAGTTTTAGTTGTACTGAATTATTTTGAAGTCATCTATAAGTAATGATTCTAAGAAAAACCTGAAAAATTCAATTAAGCACTCAAGCTACTGAAACTAAAGAACTACAACTAAAAACTCAAGCTGTAACAGAAATCTTCATTGTGGGCTTTGTTGTTTTATCCTGATTTGGAATACAGCAAAGACGGCTTTTTACGATGCCAGACACATCTGTGAATACAAAATGAAAATGCAATAGCAACTCTTGAGTCAATAGTGCTTGATAATTATTATAATTTTTGTTTGGAAGCTCTTGATAGAGTGGATGGTGGGCCACAACAGTTTTATGAACCTTATGGAAAGCTTTGTTACCCTCAGTCATGTGAATCTAGTTTGGTTTTGGTCATACCTGTTTGTGTGTCATTCACTGTCCTGGTAGGATGCTTCTCCTTTCCAGTTTTTTGTGAGGTCCCCCTGGGGTCTATCATTGGTCTGTTGCTATTGTCTATAGGTGTGCTCTTTGTGGGGCATATAATCCACAGACATCATTTAGTTTCATTTCTGTTGATATGCTATAAGCTATGTTCCCTGATAAAACCTTCTTGGAGTGACTTGTCCTGTGTCATCTGGTGGTTGTCAGACATTAAGTGATAGACATCTGATTAAGCTGTTAAGCTGTCCTGTTTGAATTACTTGTTCTAGTTCTAACAAATCTGGCTGATCAATTTCTTATTTTTTTTATGCACATAATTAGAATGATGGTGGCTTGATGACCTACACAGCAATACTGTGCCTGAATGAATCAGTAGCTTGAAGCTGCTTTGCTAATAAATGGGTTTTACTATGGAACTCCAGGTCTGAGGATCTCAGGAATTCAGGGTTTTAAATCTGTGCTGAGAAAACATTTGCATCCCAAAGCAGTTTTCTTTATCCTAGACCCATGTTCATTTCTTCAGTTTTTTTTTAAACTGTCAATGTTATATTTCATTATTTTTGTTCATAAAGCACTTTTAAAAATGCATTACAAATACATTTAAATAGGGCTTATTATTATGTTTAAAATGTAAGTATTAACCTGTCCTGACATCTTTTTACCAGATTAATGTACCCCAAAGACAATTAGGGATGGTGTTTGAAAGGGATCTTCTTGCGTTGGTGGGTATTTAGTTCAGGTGGTTACTTGGCACTCCCATGTTTATCCCATAATGTTATCTCAGCATGAGATTGTTAATTAGGAGCTTAATTTAGCTGTCGGCATATGTTAACATTGGCTTAGGCTGCCATTGTTAAGCCTCTGTTGGCTGGTGAGTCTGCTGTGGTACAGGAAGGCTTTCTGATATAGCCCTAACATAACATTACTTGATAAGACAATAACAAGGCTCTGCAAATGCCAGGTTAAACTGACACCCATGTCTCAGGATTCTATTGTATATGTGCTCTGTATCCCGTGACTCCAGATTCATCTAGCCTGCCTTCTTCTCCCCCACTTTTGGTACACTACATTCTCTACACAGACTCAACCACCTACACATTCAGGGATCACCAGTAGGTTTGGCACAAACCCAGTCAGCAAGGTTTAGAGCCACAGGTGTAGGCCAACCCTTACAATACGCATGTGCATGTGCATGTGCGTCACAAGCTCTGTTTAGAAATGTAGGCAACCAGCCAGCCACAGAGTTCTTGGAAAACCCAGGGGAAGGAATTAAATTTGTTTTAGTGAGCTCTGCTGGGAATCACTGCAAATATCTATCGTATATAAACCCAAATATAAAAAATGTAAAGGTTTTAATTCTAATGCTCTCTCTTATTAAAAGTTTTTTTTGTTGAATTATTATTTTATGCATTAATCAAAGTGTACTCTCTGCATTACTGTTATGATAAAACTTATGATTTTGCTTTTCAGTTACATTCAAGTCTAAGTCAGACCAATCCCTTATATTACCTTACATAAAAATCAACCTTAAGGTTTACATAGTGAGGTATAGAGTTTTTATTCTGATGACTAATTTGTTTCAGCAAGTTGGCATGATGCATACCTAACTCAGAGCATGGGTACAATTGATACATTTGTAGGAGTTGAAGCCCATCTTCTGTGTAAAGGACAGCCGCCAGATGTCTACACATTTGAAAAAGTGATTCATGAGTACTGAGCATTTAGCACTTGTTTGACAGGCCACAGAATATATCACATTTAAATGTGTTATTATTTATCTGTGGTATTTATCCCATGAGGCTTATAGTACATGTCATACTGGTACACTTGGGCTGTGGTCTCTTGGTCAGCAGCTCTTAAGGAGACCTGAAAGAGGAGACTGGGCTGAACACAAAGCCAGTCTGTACAGGGGATGTAAGCAGAGCCTGCTCTAATCAACCTGCTTGCCCACCACAAAGGGAACCCTGGTTAAGGTTACCTTCTAGCTCCAGCACCACATGGTGTTGGTGCTAGTGGGTAACCTAAGACAGTACTATGTGTTGGAGTATACGCACATACACATACACACGCACACATAAAGGCACACTCACACATTATATACTTGTTCAGTATGTAGACAGAAAAGTCGTGGGTGCACCAGCAGGAACCTGCTGCAGCAATGAGCTTGTCATCTTCTCTGGGAGAGACAAATCCTTCCCTCCCTTAGTAGTAAACTGGGCTTTCTCAGAATGTGGGCCTGTGTGTCACTGCCGGTCACAGGACCCTGACACACTTTGTGTGCAGTGAGAGTAAGAGGAGGGAGGAACAAAGTCTCTACGGATTATCTCCCAAGCGAGAATCCCCAAGCAGTGTGATGGTCAGCCAGAGGCCCGTTGAGCTTTGTGTCAGGAAGCCAAAGTGGATACCACCATAACCAGTGGGTCAGGCCGTTCTCTGTGGTTACCGTGAGAACACAGCGGCCTTTGTGGTGTCACAAACATCCAACAATCCACACTTCACTGAAACATCCCAGTGAGATGGAGCTATTATTAGCTTAGGTACAGCAAAGCCTCTTAGAGATCTTTATTTAACCGGATTGGCTGTCTGATGTATGGACACTTGAGGAGTGTTTGGCGCACTGGGCTTTCAGGAACAGTACAAGGGCTTTGCAAGCAAGGCCATTGATAAAATAGCAGTTCTGATTCCCTCTCCTCTCCTCTCCTCTCTTCTCCTCTCCTCTCCTCTCCTCTCCTCTCCTCTCCTCTCCTCTCCTTTCCTCTCCTCTCCTCTCCTCACTGACCTCCTGTCCTAAGGTGACTGGTGTTTGGCTCTGACTGGGGGGTTTCCCATCACCCACCCCTTTCCTCACACTGGGGGGTTTTAGGTAGCAGGCTAATCTTATCTCACAAGGAGAGGGCTGTGGGCCAGGTAACATGGTCGTCCCCTGTCTGACCCTCATCTGCAGCACTGCCACTTCTCTTCTGTATTATGATGCGTAGAAATATGCAAAAGCAGAAAAGCAGATGGATATTTTCACCCTCACCAAATGAGCATTCAGCCATTATAGAACGAGAGAGACCGACTATGATAAATAACATGGTGAATAAGAAAATGATTCATTTGAATTTGAACTCAGTGTGTTAAATGAATGTTGCACCACCAGCAGAGGGATTTCTAATCTGTTATCTGAGGAGTCTGAGAAAGAGACAGTCCAGAGACAAGATACTGCTCTAATTACTATCACTAGGCCAGCACAGACATCTAATACAAAGTCCAAGGCTACCACAGCGTAATATGTTTTTAAGATGTATATCAGATGTAAATTTTATCCAAATACCACAGGTAGTACACACATTTTATTTTAAAATGGCAGAAAAACTGCACTTTCTCCCCAGTAGTTTATACTAAACAGGTTATTAGCACAGGCTATCAAATACAAACTGCCCACATTAGTATCTAGTGACTGCTGCTTGCTATAGCACATTTGGCTTCACTGACTTGGCAATTTAAACTTTTCTTGTTTTGTCTTTTCTTCATTAAGTAAATTAGTAAGTTCCAAATTGACCACAAGCTGATTGGTAGCCAGTTGATTAGTGCATCCTTTACGAAATTCGCGTCAGTTGACGCAGGACTTGTAAGCCCTGGTTGGTATCAGGTGGTTTGCTGGACTTGAGACTCTGCATGAAGTTTAAATATATGCCATAGCATATTCATTTGGTATTCCATTACTTTGCACAAGACGCGAACTCTGACAATCCACAAATCAGGCAGAACTAAATTAAAGCACAAGGCAAATTTCACTGCAACTTTCATTCATTTTGCACTTGTAATTTGGGTCAAATTAGCACCTACTTTACAAAGGCAGCACCTCATTACTCAGTCAGCACCTGGAACTCCCCTGACCTGCCCTAAGTGATCTGTATTTCATTTTTGGTTGGTGTGATTCAACAGAGCTAAGATTAGCTTATCAGGTTGTGTTGTAGTTTAGCCACAACCCAGAAAATCAAACTGACAAATTCTGAAATTCTAAAAATATTCTTTTCAGAAAATGACAATTGTCAATGTGTGGCAATGTGGCAATTTTTCATTTAATGCGAATGCTTACCAAGTGAATGTGGAGAAGAAGCAAGGCAAGAATAGCAATGGGTTCAAATAGTGCAGCATTAGTAAGGATTATAATATTAAGTCTTGTGCGTGTGTGTGTCTGTGTGTGTGTGTGCGTGTATTTGTGTGTCCATGTTTGCTGCTGCCCTGTTTCTCACTTTTTCTTTCCTCTCCTCTTCCTCTGCTCTCTTTTCATGTTATTTCCCTGTTCGGGCTATCATCTTTTTCTCACAGCCTCTTTTTTTGCTCTCGACTCTGTTGTCCTCTTGCTCCTTGTCAGTCAGTCAGATGCTGTCGTCAGAGGATCCACTGCTGGGTCTTGTGACAGGCAGGCAGGGCCAGTGCGAAGCCGAGCAGCTATAAATAAAGAGCTTGCTGCTACTCCCTGTGTTGCTGTTGTTGGATAGAGAGGATATGAGGACAGAAACTCATGTTCTCCTTTTTAGAAAATTGTATCTGATTAGGCAAAGCTGTCATACTGGTATGTGGTTATCATATAAAGTCGTAGGGAACAAATGTGGGAAATTAATTTACTACCAAGGTATGGCCTAATTGTCTGTGCTTTAGATTTGAACATTTTAGTTTTTGTGTTGAATGAAACAAACTGGTAGGCAGGTAGGTACGAGGAATATGGGGAAGTGTTTTGTAATGATTTCATAACCTTATCCTGTACAAGCTGTGGTTTTAGCTAAGCTGGAAGTTTAATGAATGCTCATTGGCCTATGTTTGCGCCTGGGCCATTTTGCAAGTTTTCTAAATGACGTAAATCGTTGCATTTTTTTGTCTTAAACTCTCATAGTGAAGCAGAAGTTGTATTCATCACAGCTTAAAAGGCCAAAGATAGGACATGACAAGATCAGATCTTACATGATGCCTGCTTTGTTTCCCGTTTTATGTTGGTTTCTCTTCAGAAGGGGTAATGTGGTATGGGTTTTTTGATATAAAGTTGTGGTTGGGTGAGTGAACCTGTAAAAGTAAACTAAATAGAGTTTGAAAATTAAAGCATCTACTATTCTTACTGCACGATACATAAAACTTGATTGTCACAAGTTTAAATCTGCATGAAAGAATGTTTTTCCAGTGTTTTTAGGCATTAAAGAATATAAATTCCTATTATGTTTCTTGTTAAAAAAAAATGTCTCTGAATGTGAAATTCCCTTTTTACATGTGAAACGTTGGGAAGGGGGTTACTTCCAATGTGAGCAGCAGAGCATATCCAGTGGAAGTTTACCAATAACCTCTAACAGAGTAGTGCCAATACAGACAATGGGCTGGTATCTATTTGTTTGTGTGTGGGTGTGTGTGTTTGTGTGTGTGCTTACTGCCTGTGCCGGATGACCTTTGGTATAAATAGCCTGCCAGCGCTAGCTGTGATGACAGCCGACAGCATGCACCGTTGTGTGAATTTGTTTCCTGAGTAGAGCTGTTCATCGGTTATCCCTCTTGGAACAATGCCTGTATGACTGCCTGCTACCTAGCAACACTCTGGCCTCTAATTTCCTGAAACTGGGCTCAATTGCAAATGCTAACTCAGGGCGCATATGGGACTGTGACAAAACTATTTTATGCAATTTTGGCAGCCAAAGCCTGCCTCAAGCCTAGTCCTGGTGTGAAAACAAGGCCAGTGACCAGTTACACCTTTTCCTCTTATTGGTTTTAAAAGCAACTGGGGAGAGTCTGGACCACTTCTCTGTTCTGCTGCTGGAGTCTAAAGGCAAAAACATACAGCAACCGTAAATATGATTTCGGTGTCCTGGGTGCCTTAGTGTTTGCAGTTTAGCTGACCCTAATCATTGTTTAATGATGGATCTGGTGTGTTGGATTTAAGAACCAGCACGACCTCTAATCTTAGAAGAAAACTCTGTGTCTGCTACACTGGTGACTGATTTTGGCTGTGATGGGGATGATTAAACAGTGGGTTAGATGCAAATGGCTGTCAGCTATATGCCTACTTGTTTTTTGTCTGATCTGCATAAGCACAACCTTAGATCTTCCACTACATTATTAGTCATCCCAAAAATGTGACTGAGGGCATGTGACAAGAATATGGTGTAGTTTCTAAACTCTTGCTATTTTAAGACATTGTGTTTAAGTTGCTCTGGAGTTTTGTATCAATAGTATTTTTTATTGTACTTCTTCATCAACTCAATAAAGTCGAACTAAGCAACATAAAGAAAAAAACAACAGCAAATATTCCCCAGATTACTGTATCTTAATTCTCCCTTCCTGTTCTTCTCCTAGATCTGGAGCCTGATGACAACACATCTTTCTACATACTAAATGTGGGCCAGCCCCAGTCTATGGTCACCAACCATCAGTCTATTGGTCTGCCTCGTCATGGCATGCAGTCCCACTCCCAGGTCATCAGCACATCCCCACGCTATCAGTCACACAAACCAGGATCTGAGAATCTGAGCTATGAGGCACAAGACTCCAAGTACGGCAGCTCACCCCTGCTGCCCTCTGCTCCTGTGGAGGCACCGAAGGCCTTTGAGTGCCCCAGTATCCAGATCACCTCTATCTCTCCCAGCTGCCAGCAGGAGATGGATGCCAATGAGGAGGATTTGAGGGCCAATGGCCCTGATGGGGACTACCACGGTGACAGGCCCCTGTCCAGAGACCACCTGTATTTGCCCCTGGACCACTCATACCGGGACTCTTCGCTCAGCCCTAGCCCATGCAGCAGCCTCTCCTCTAGGAGCTGGTTCTCTGATGCGTCCTCCTGTGAATCATTCTCACACGTATATGACGATGTTGACTCAGAGCTAAATGAAGCAGCTGCCCGGTTCACCCTGGGCTCCCCGCTTACTTCCCCAGGCTGTCCCTCCCCTCAAACCAGTGGTGGAGTTTTGGAAGAGCAGCCTCCCTGGCAGCACCACCACCCCGCCTTTGTGCACCACTCCCATTCTGTCAGCCTGTCACCCCGACAGTCCCCCTGCCACTCGCCACGCACCAGTGTCACAGATGAAAATTGGCTTAGCCCAAGGCCACCTTCCAGGCCTTCTTCACGTCCCACCTCGCCCTGTGGGAAGAGGCGCCACTCAAGCGCCGACATCTGCTACCCCGGCTCATTGTCTCCTCATCACTCGCCCACACCCACACCAGGACCTTCACCTAGAGGCAGCGTAACAGAGGACACTTGGGTTGGCAGTCCTTCTATAGGCATGTCACCCTTCCAGTGCTGCCCATCTGAGGCAGACATCCCCTCCAAGACAAGGAAGACCTCACAGGACAGAACGGTTATACAGACTGGGAAAGGGGAATTGGGGCTAGATGACCAAGGGAATATGTCTCCTAATTTGGACTCTCCCTCCGACGAAGGCCTGCACAGCCTGAAAAAGGATGGGCCTGGGGAACAGTTCCTCTCAGTGCCCTCTCACTTCTCATGGAATAAACCCAAGCCTGGTCATACACCTATATTCAGGTACATTTCTGATATTGAGGAGAAAAAGGAGAAAAAGTGAACAATTTTGCATATAAGAATCGAAATTTAGCTCCATCTCACAGATGCTGTCATCTAATCTACATAGAGCAAATGATTCATGCAGATGTAGAAGACTCAGTGGGAGAGGAAATGTATGGAAAATTCAAATATTTTTACCTTTTTAAATGTCAGAGAAGACTTTCTCGCAACTATATGTTGCAATGCATTTGTTCTTCTCTACTTCCTGTTTGTGTCTGACAAAGACTTGGTGTCAGTCATGACTTCAGTATTAGCGCGGAATAGATTGTTAATAAATGACATCCTAAAACTTCAAAGTGTTTTTAACTTAGATCCAAAAGTAAAAGGTGGCATGGTGATAACTGATCATTTTTGTAAATGATTAAAGCAATCATTGCTTAGCAAGATGGCGCATGGCTTCAATCTTAAAAACAATTAGTAGGTCAAGGTTAAACAATAGAGCTCAGTGGTGAATGTTTTTATAGAGCTTTCTGAGCTGTCATAAAGATTGAAAACCCTTTTTGATCTACGTGACAAGTGTAAACATTGCAATGCAGTAAATTTGTATCAAACAGCAAGTTAGTTGAATAATAGGCTGGTTGATGGAACTCTGCAGATTAATGTTCAGTAACGGGGGAACTTTGAGTTTTGTATCAGCAGTATAAATCTGACTTAGTTACACCTTACAGTAATACAAGTTTATTATTGTGTGGAGAGAAAGACAGGGACACACAGCACTAGTTCACACACACACACACACACACACACACAAATACGCATGCACAATGTCCACATTAAAGAGTTATGGGTGCAATCAGAAACTCATAATGGAGATTTTTTAAAGAGAGGATTCTGCTGTCTGTTCTCAATGTGTGCAGCAGATGAAGACATGGCCTTGTTTGTGTGCACTGGCCCCTAGCACTGTAAATCAGCACAGGGCACATATGGCAAGGGGGCCACCACACACACACACACACACACATTCATAGACATAACACAAATGCTTGCTCACATAGACCTAACACTCTTCAGACAATAACAGGGTAACATTGTCATCTGTATGATGATTCACCATCATCTTTGCATCCTTCCACTTGTAAGTGAAATTTGGCTGAACCATGGCTAAGACAGTGACAGAATAATGTCTACATTGCTAGAGTTAGGTGCTATACCATGAAGAACACAGCAGCTACAACTTTTTTTAAACTATGTTAAGTATTTCCTTACATTTGTTCCTGCTAGAGTTACTGTATGATTGCCCAGCCTGCCTTCAATAGATGCTCTTGGTGGCAGAAAATACAGATTAGACAAAATTTTCAGATGTGACTTCTACAGCAGATGTGACTTCTGTACGCTCGTGGCTGCCATCAGACAGGAAGTCGTTGTCTGTTCCATTTTGAACAGATGGCCCACATGGAATGGGTGGGATTGGGTTGGAGTGAGTGGGTTTTCAGACACTTCCTTTGATTCCCTGAGCTGTCTACAATGAAATATTGATAACTGCTTAAGTGATAATTAAACAACAGGCCATTATTATGCTGCGGCAAATATATATTATGTATAGCCTCAGCCAGTAAGCAGAGCCTAAGCTAGAATTTGATAGCATAAAAAATAGCAAGTTAATCAGTACATCACTGGAATGAGTGAATGAACAATTTGTGCTTAGCTCATTAGCTGTATTTTTTGTTTTTGGATCTTGAAAGCACGAGTAACAGACACATATACCTAAATGTGATGAGAAAGCAGAGGTGCATGTGGTATTATTGCTAAGAGGTTATTTGTAAGCCTAGCAGTATATCACGAGGCAACCTGTGAAGATACACTGGGTTCCAGGAAGTAATGGACTTTTGATGTAACTGCAAGAAAACAATATAAAAGTACATATATAAGTACAATATATACATGATATATATTCATGGGTAAGCCTGTATTGCCTGACATTGACATTCTTGCAATGAGTGGGAGACTAAAGAGAAGACTAGGTGGGTTGTGGGAATGTGATGGACTGGGAGCCCCTACACCATGGCTTAGACATATGAGAAAGGTTATGCTATGTCAGGACATAGGCCACTGCTCCTGGCCTGCTCCGTCACAAAGCTCATATTTCCTCTGTTCTCCTCTCCTGTTACCGTAGCAGCCATGCAAACCCACACTTCCTGGGTGGTTATGTCATGGCTGCAGGGAGGAAAACAGAAGGGTTAGGATGCCTGTATTACACTGTGTTAGAGTGTTAGATCTTAGATAAAGCTGCTGTCAGATGAAAACCTTGTTTGATATTTAAACTTAAAAGGATTGAGAAACAGCTCAGTTTGAACTATTCTGGCATTACAACAGACCAAACATTCATCATTGCAGCTACTGAGCACAGATAGCCATATAGTCTACACTTTATAAACTTAAAGCAGGATAAGCAGAATAAGGAAATGACATGCAGCATCACATCAGATTTGCTCAGCCTGGCCGGTTAGTTTACAAGTTACAAATTTAAGTGGTTTTAGGTAACATTTTCATGTCATATGTGGCAGGAGAATCTGTAGAATGTGCCTCAGTTAGATTTGTAACCACAAGGCTACATTTAGCTCTTCCAAACTTCTATCAGACATGTGCCTTTCCATTTCAAAATATAGTCTTTCCTTTGCATTTGGTGCCAGTGTGTAAGACAGTTTATGAAATGAAATGGCTCCACTGAAAGCCTGACTCACATGTCTTTAATTCTGTCTGATCAGATTGCCCTGCATGTAGCCAGCACTTGACAGGTATTTGGAAAAGGAAGAATTAAGGGAGTCAGCTATGCTGGCTAAAACTTTGTAAACTTTCCCTTGAAAATTATTTCTACTGTCAAAGATCTATCATGCATTTTAGACTCAGTACGTTTGCATGCCTGTACTTGGAAAGCATTGGATAAAGCCAAATAAAAGCCCATGCCACCATGTCCCAGGGTGCACAAAGAGCCTACAGTGGCCAACACTGAGGTAGAGTTCAGTGTGTGGCATAGGGTGGCTGCCTCTTAGCCTGTAAGATAGCACATACTTGCAGCAGCCTGCAGTACAGAGTCAATTCACTGACTTCGGCCTAACATACACAGCCATAGATTTACAGACGTACGTTAACATGCACAGACACAGTAGGAGTGTGAATGCATACAATGACACACACACACATTTTAAATGGCGGATACTGCTGAGCTGAAAAACACAATAGTAATTTGTAACTGCTGTCAGACAAAACTCCTGGATGATAAATGGTAGGCCTCTTGGATCATGAATTATTAATTGTGTACAACAGTTGACATTGTGGTTTTTCATTCAATTCAAGTACCATGTCAAGTTAATCATGTATTCTATAGTAGTTCAGTTCAGTTACTACAGTGCAAACGTGTGTCAAAATAAGTCAACCAGTGATATAAACCAAGTAAACAATTAATCAAGAAAGAAAACTTAACAAACATAAACCAAACTGTAGATGAACAACATTCTGAAACTTGTTCTGGTAACATTTGAAGCTATCATCCACATAATGGTTATGAAAACGACAGAGACTGAAAGATAATGATTAAAATAATGACAAAGGTAAAAGATAATGATGATTTTAGTAAGTGTCCTCATGAGATATATTACACTCCTATTGAAATGAAATACATTTTGGTCCAGACAACCTCCTGTTTGTATTTGAATATAATTAATTAAATTATAATCAACAGCAATTTGACACATCACCAGACACAATGTTTGGTGGTTGATGCCACTGTTCTGAAAAGCCTAGGAGATAAACTGATCTAATGCACTCCGATGGAGAGACCTAGTTTCTCTGTGGAGAAGGCCATTGAGTGTGTTATTTTCGAGTGCAGCTGTTCAAATATGATTGTGGCCTGCACAGATAAAAAAAACAAGAGAGGCAGGGAGGAAAAGCACACAATGCCAGCTACACTGCACATAAAATCTACTCTTCTATAGTATGCACACAGATTCACACACAGTAATTTACTCACTGTTTGAGACACACACAGTCATCTTACCACCCATTCACTGACCCACACAGAAGACTCCCTTAAAAAAAAGCCCCCCTTAGAAAATGATTCACGCCTAAGGGCTTAACATGACCTATTACAAGTGTTATGTTTAAGAACAGGATTCATGCATGTGGGTATTCCAGTGATTCACTGTCTAGTGGGGTTAAGTACACTGCATTTTATACCTCAGTCTCAGACCATGGAAGGGGAATACCACCTTTTCAGCTTTTGAATATTTTCAGACAGCCTTAAGACAGGTCATTGTCATCAGTCATAAAGGAGACAGCTTTTTTCTTGGTTGGCCCTACTGTGAGATGTCACATTTCTGTACAGAATAATTTTAAATGTTGAAAATGTGATGGGAAATTCTTTCTGTTAAGGCTGTTCAAATGTTTCCTGTCATCATTGATAAGATTCTGTAGGATTCTTTGTTCTCAGTGTTAAACTTAAGGCCAGTTCAAATTTATCTGCATCAATTACTCCAACCATAAACCCCTTCACTGAATGAATCATTGGCCACATCTTTTACACAACACTGTGCATCAATATGGTTTCATACCAACGCCCTAATATACTCATCCTCTTTGTGTGGGTGTGTGCATGCTTGTGTTATTCTCTCCTCAGGACATCCTCACTGCCCCCTCTAGATTGGCCGCTGCCAAGCCAGTTTGGCCAATATGACCTGAAGATAGAGGTACAACCCAAAGCCCACCACCGAGCGCACTATGAAACCGAGGGCAGCCGAGGAGCCGTCAAAGCAGCATCAGGTGGCCACCCAATCGTCAAGGTAACATATTTGGGCACTTTCCCACACATTTGGGGCATTAACTGCCGCTCAGCCAAAAGCAGTGTCATTAACCTCCACTGTTTCATAGCTTAAACCTGACACTGTTAAGACCATTATGATCTTAGTGGTGAAAAACATTCGTCCTGACCTCTTATGCATAAAAAGCTCTTTTTTTTTTAAGTTTCATGAACTTTGGTTTTTCACCCCATTAAACAAAATATGAGCACTGATGTCTTCACCGTGCTGAGGATTCTATCTCCCCCTGAGGTCAGGACAGATTTACTGTGTCAACATGATGCTGGCCATGCATTAGTTAAGCTAACCACATAGCTAAGACATCAGCTCTTGCTGCCTCTGTCAATTAAATCATACAGGGAAGGAAGAGAAATCAGCTGAAGTTTGCAGGGATTGCCTCTACCTTAGTGTGAAATGTATTTTATCCTCACAGTTGGAAAAGGGAAACATCCCTCCCGCTTATAATACAGATTCCTATATTTGAATGATGAGTTGAATACATCATTGGACCATAAATAAGTAATTGTTCAGCCTTATTTCTCAAACACCAGCTGGTTATGAATGAGCATTGCATTTAGGGTTTCATTTTACATATTTGCATGTGTGGATTGTCACACAGATCCTCTCCCACAGCAAGACTGTCAGTCAACCTGTTGAGGCAGGAAGACAAGCAGGCAGACAAGAGCGCTGTCACTGTAGCCCAGTCAGCTGGTCTGTCATTCGATAGCACCTGCGACGGACGAGGTGATCCTACACAGAGCCACTGCTGCTTTTCTCTCCCAGAGACTGAGAGAGAAAGATAGAGAGAGAGAGCGGAAGATTTCAGTCCCATTAATATTTCAGGATCGCAGTGACAGGCTTCCTTTGTGTGTATGATTAAGGGCTGGACCATGATCATTGCTGTGGAACCCAACAATGGCTGAGTTCAGGCTGCCAGTTCGGTCAGCTGTCCAATGAGCCCAGTGGCATTGCCACGTATGGGCCACTGTCCTCAGTATATCCTGCACACTTGCATCCAGTCTACTAGTAGGCAATGGAGCCTACATCATTTGTAGAACTGTGAAATGAAATAAATGCAACCTGTTGAGTTTTGTTTGCCCTTTAAATGCTACTTAATTACTACGACACCCCCCATGAAAAATCAGCAAATGTTATGAGTATCTAAATGTAATGTATTCTATCTGTAGTAAATACAGTGTAAGCACAAACCAATTTGTGCATAATTAGTATTAGTTTTGTTAATATTGGATTGGATTATTGGCAACATGTGTTGTTGTTGTTTGGGCATACAGATGGGGAGTATGTCAGTCCTTAGGCTAAAGCAGTCAGCACTCTTGATGCACAGTATAGAGAAGATTTAACAATTAAAAGAAAATACAACAATCGAGCAGCTGTGGACAGAAAATTTCCTGAAACAACAAGGAAGCCCAAATTACTGCCATTTGTTGCTTTAGAAACAGCCCATGTCCTCATACATTCAGTCATGCAGGCTCCCTCCAGGCCAATCATTAACCATTTCAACCTCAGTTAGAACAAGATTCTATCCTGCCATATGTGACGATGCATAATTTAGCTGTCAAATGTTTTCAACCAAGCGTTTGCCACGCTTGCCCTCATTCCTCATCCCCACAGGGAATTGGTTTTAGCAGTTTCCCCGCAGAAGCTAGTGAGTAAGGAGTTGATATCTGAGGTCAGACAAGGCAATTTCAAAGCAGATTTCAAACCCAGATCAGGAAATCTGCTCTACATGCTTAGCCCTGACAGTCAGTGCAGCCTGATTTACTGTAGCGTGATGACACCAGACAGTTTTCATCATTTTTTATAATTTCACATTTTTTAATGTCTTTATTTTCTGTTATTTAGGTTATTGGTTTTTTTTGGGCTAAAACTTGATTCGCATCAGGATTCAAATCTAAAGCAACATAACAGCTAATAGTTTAGATCAAGGAGGTAAAATCAGATGATAAGGTGCAAGAGAAGTTTACTTCCACTCATGGCCTTCCTTTAAATGACAAGGTTTACAAATCACTGTGTTCTGTTCACAATAAATTGGCAAACAATAAAGCTCCTGTAAGATCATTTGGACGAGTGCTTCAACCCTTAAAAGAAGTTGGTGTTTCTTCTGTAGACATTCCAGTGTGGCAGAGAAAATGAAAATGAAATGTAGTTTTGCTGGGATGCTCTGTCTTGATCACACTGACACACATCTATGTGTTGTCAGGGACAGAAGGAGCAGACAGAGTGAGAAAAGCACACAGACAACATTTGCTTGTCATGAGCAGCGGTTTGCACACAAAGAAAACGTTGACAATGAAGGGAGGGGGAGCAAATGTTTCATATGTTTCATTATGTGTTTGATTATAGGGTATGTGGGATATTAAACTAAAGACATCATTGTATATTCACCTTTTATGCATACTCTACTCTTTCAGGGGTGGCAGTTTGCAACCTTACTAATTTTAACAGCTCAACACTGACATAGTAATGTCCTGCTGTAAATTGCTAATCCAGAAATGACTACAGGTTTCCTGTTTATTGACCACAGTGACACCCCTCTCTTATCCTTTACAGAGAAGTTTGTGCTCCAGAATAATTGTAGGATAGCCTTATACAACCTGCCTTCTTTAGCATGGGCAATAAAAAACACTGAGAGTCAACATGAAGTTAACAGCTGGCCTGTGCTATGTGAAGATAGATAGTATCTTCACTTGTCCAGCAGGTCTAACAGTCGCTCTTTGTTTACTAAACACCCACTCCTCTATTGTTAGTACTAGGGTTAGCCTCTTTTTGATGCTCTATGCAAAAAGGTACCACATTGAAAGGTCATGTCTTCACACTGTGATGTCATTATTGTTTTTACAGAAACACATTTACTTGGAAAGACCAACATACACACATTGTGCTTAACATTATTGTTTGGCGTTCGAAGAACATGCATTGAGAAGCTGGATGGAAGGTCAGACGTTAGAATTAATGCTAAGAAAAAAGTATAAACGCGAGAGAATCATTGGAGGGAATTCAGCCACTGTTTTGACTGTGTTAACAATCTTGCGCATATCATGTTTCCCAGGTGCACTGTATGTGTGTGCAAGCTATACCCTGGAGGCAGAATGACACTGGTGCCAGCGTGTGTGAGAGCAGTTTCTCTGCCAGAGAATCTGAATACTTAGATTGGACACTTCTGACTTTATTTCAAACATTACTTTTGGTGGGCAGCTCTAAGCAGGAGCTTTTCTGTGTTACGATGGCAAACATGGATATATAGTCGTATGCATTTTCAAACACACAATACTTCTCCACAGTTTGTACTTCTACGTCATCTGCACCCAGCGGGACCTCTCGTTCTCCTTGGGTCTTGACACTAGTGGTGTGATGTCACCAGATGACGGCATAGCTACCATCTGGACATGGTGATGACTTCCTTTTGTGGCCACACGGTCGCCCAGATCAGTGCTCCACTGAGCTGCTGTGTCAATGGAAAACAAGAGAATTTCAGAGGGGATGTGGAGTTGGTCTAGTTCACAAACATTTAAGATCTAAAAATGCTAGCGTGTATGTTGTCTTCTCCTCAGTGTTTTAATCCTAAATTCTTGTTGCCTCGTGTTTTTCATCAGGCCTGTTGGACAAACTACTGCTTTATCAGGCAGAATCAGGGCTGTGTCTGTTGTTTGATTTCTTCGTCTGGCCTGTTTGAAGCTTTCAAAATGGGACTTCTTGGCTTAAGCATTTGTATTTTGGGACCATACAATAACAAGTTGGAGCCCTCAGCAGAAGGAAATGCCACCCAATATTCCACTGTATAGTCAAATCAAGCACACTTGTTATTAACCCAGAGTTTTTCCACAATTTATGCATATTTTTTCCACACACCCACACACACACACATATATATATACACTGTATGTTAGAGCATTGTTGGAGGGAAACTGAGATTCAAGAATTTCATTGCCAACATCTGCTGCCTGTAATTGTTGAGCATATGACAATTATAGAACCTGAACTTGAACTTGGCTGATAATAGCAGTCAAAACTAGAGAAACTAGAGATCTAAACATGGCCATCTTTACGTTTCAGAGGTGCTAAGAGAGCTTATCCATGTGGCTTGAGGGAAGTTCTGTGGCATATAACCAGGCCTCCTCATCTGGTGAATGGGCCTCTTTCAAAGTGCTCTGATAGCTGCAGTGCTCAAATTCTTTATCACCACTTTACTCGGTTTGAAAAAGTTAACTTCATGGACTGCTGCATCTCTGTCAAGATCAAGTCTGCTGTTACCATTGAATTGCATCAAGTGAAAACCTGTCAAAGAAAGCAGTTGCTTAGGCTTGTGGGTCCTTCTTGTGGGACCCACACGCTGCTTACTTCTGCCTACAGTGATGTCTCTGGTCTTGTCAAGAAGGTCATATTTGATTGGTGTAAATGGCTTTCAGTCCAGTAACCTTTGCTTGCAGTTATGAGAGCTGTGTATACTCTACTTTGAAGCTCAAACTACTCTCTTTTAGCAGATGAAGCACTGGTTTCAAGTATTATCTCACAGTAACATAATCTATAGCTTAGAAGGCACTGGCACACTCTTGCAGACGAGCCAGGGCTTCGTTTACACACTCAAGGATGTTTCTGTTCCAGTGAAGCCACCAATGCCTGATGTTTCTGTGTTCAGCCAGCTAGTGAGGGGCGTCTGTGGCTCAGAACTACAGTCAGTCGGAAGGTCGGCGGTTCGATTGGGCAAGATGCTGAACCCCAATTGGCTCCTGAAACACAGCTTCAGTGTGTGAATGTGTGTGAAAGAATAGTCTCCTCCTCCAGTATGAATGATGTGTGAATGAGGATGTGATGTAAAAGCACTTTGAGTGGTTGAAGTGATTAGAAAAGTACTGTACAAATGCAGACTATTTACCATAAAGACCAAGACTGCTGGATCACCTTCAGGTGGAAGGTCAGAACAGATGAAGTATGATGCTACTATAAAATGGCTCAATGTTTTGGCATTCTCTTGTCAAGTTTTGAAGTCTGATTTCTGAAAAAGTTTACATCATAAACTGATGTTTGTTTTTAATATGTAAAGAATAAAAGTAGCTCTCAGCAACTGCATTTTACTCAAGTGCTTTTGATGGGACGTAAGGAACTGTAAGGAACGTTTAACTTGACCCTTTTCTGCGAGATGGATATTTTCCAGTTTGGGCATATACTATCTTTAGTATCAGTGCTTTAAGTTACTCATATTTCTGACTCAGTGGAGCTCATCCAGATTTCTCAGAGAAAAGGCTTGTTAATTTTTCAGCTTGCCTGTGCAGAATTTAATGACTCAGTTGAAGAGCAGTTTTAGGTCAGTGATTTTTAACCTGTGGTTTTGGGCCCCAGACACCAGATGTAATAGCTGTTAAGAAGTGTAGCCACAGAAAATAAGAGGCATGTGGAGCTCAAGTCAGAAATATTCAGCTTTAATACATTTACTGTTATACTCAAACAATCTGATGCTGTGGGCTGGTGCTTTGTGTGTACTCTGCCACTTTAAAAGCATTGGAGTATCTGGTGTGTGGTGCAGTATATTAATCAGCAGACATGCAATTAAAATTATGTAGCAGTAACTTATACTCTGGCGACACAAGGACACTTCACTCAAGGAACAGTCTAAAACATGAGACTGCAGGGCGTTGGGAGATTGACTCCAACTTGGCCCGCTAATACTAATAAGAGTGATCAGCCATCTCAAGAGAGACAGGGGTGTCATAAAACCTTGGCTGGCAATGGCAATAGCAGTGAGCTCCCTTTCTGTCTGCATGTACGGTAGCCAGACAAACAAAGAGCACAACGTGTGACAGTGTTTACATTGAATTGTTTTGACAGTCATGATTCATAGCATTTGGTTCTGTGAGGAATGTGCCGTATTCCCATGCGAAGACTGCCACTTATGGCCATTAGTATTGTTACTATGGAATCAGATTTGTTTCAAAAGTTTCAAGCAAAACTTATTAAAAGTCAATCAAAATAAATGGATTTGAGAGAGAAAAAAATGAACTCAAGCAAAAAAATTATAACCTTCAAAATAAAAAATGTCTCTTGAAAACAAATAACTCTGTCTTTTATTTTGTTCAAGAATGTAGTTTTGCTCTCGCCCTCTCTCTCTTTTGGTTACGCTTCTGGCTTTTTCGTTTGCGCTGCCAGATTCTTTGTTTGAGTTTTGACACAAACCTATCGAGTGGGCGGGCTCTTTCAAGGGCGCGTTCCTATTGGCTGTTGAGTTTTTGAGCGACACGGCTGTGACCCGGAGGTTGTTCCCCTGTTTGCTTGAATTGACTCCTGGGGATCACTTTAATCTTGAAGCAGTTGCTTGTATGCCCCCCTATGCTTCCTCTTCATGCATGCCTTGCATGGCGAATGAAAGATTCTTTCTCCCACTTGATGATTAGAAAAAGTTCAAAAAACTTTATAGATCCCCAGGAGTCAAAAACTCAACAGCCAATAGGAACGCGCCCTTGAAAGAGCCCGCCCACTCGATAGGTTTGTGTCAAAACTCAAACAAAGAATCTGGCAGCGCAAACGAAAAAGCCAGAAGCGTAACCAAAAGAGAGAGAGGGCGAGAGCAAAACTACATCCTTGAACAAAATAAAAGACAGTTATTTGTTTTCAAGAGACATTTTTTATTTTGAAGGTTATAATTTTTTGCTTGAGTTCATTTTTTTCTCTCTCAAATCCATTTATTTTGATTGACTTTTAATAAGTTTTGCTTGAAACTTTTGAAACAAATCTGATTCCATATGTTACCAGCCACAGTGTAGCTTTGTTGAAGTCCATCTGTTAGTTGAACTTTTATCCATTAGAACAATTACCACTTTTCCACATGTAAAGCATGATAAAATAGGAAACTGTAACAGAAAGCCTGTCCCTTTGTAATCTACAAGTTGCCAGAGAAAGCTTTGAAGCTTCTGATGGTTGACAGAACGTTCGTACGGTAGAGATACATTTGTAGAATGAAATATGTTCCACTATACAATATACCCAGTCATGGTTTATACAGTCATAGAATGGAAAGCACATGTTGTAACACTGTTAATAATGTTATTTAAAAACGTGCAACATCCAAATGGTTCTCAATAAGTTGCAATATTGTTGACCACCTGACCTTTTTAAAATGATTGTACGTTAGAGGATGGCCTTGGTCTGTGCCTGGCTGACTGTTTTAGCCATTCCTCTGGGGCTAGCTGCAGACCATAATCGGTACACCTGTTGCTAGGAGACATATAAGTCCAAAGCCTCTCTGGCTGGCTGAGGTATCCTTGTGCGTATTTAACCAGCTTAATTGAGTGCTGCTGCACCCACACAAATATAAGGAGCCCCTCTGGTATTAGCTGCTGCTGCGGATAGAAGCAGGCAGACACAACAGAAAAAGGCTGTCATTGAATACAGTGAAGAAACACAAATGAATACACACAAACACTGCAGGACACAAGTCTGAAAAAACAGACCATTGGAAGAAGTATTATGTCCATCTTTAAACTTGTTGTGACAGTTAATAAATCTAAATGAAGCCATGGTGTCTAGTAACAAGGATTTGAAAGAGAGTATGACAGAAGCTGTCCAAGACAGCCTAGTATTTCCACTGGCTTGGATGCATGAAATGATTTTGATCTCAGGGCTTGAATGCACAGCCATGACCCCAGCGTTGCCTCTTTGTTTCTTGTCTCTGTCATTCACTCTCACGTTTTCAGGTCTTTATTTTGTCAATCCCTGTCTTATCTGCTTTCTCTCTTCCTCTTACTTGCCCTCTTACTTTGCACCACAGTGAAGCTTTTGCCTTGACAGGTTTTCCTCCCGCTCTGCTAACTCTCTCACTAGACTGGCTGCCATAATGGAGAGACATACAGACAACAATGCAGAGCCATGCGGTTTGCACTGTGTGAAGTGGCTGGAGCTAGTGTTGCTTTGCCCCAGGGCTGTATTTGATGTAAACATGTTGGAAGCTTGGCTCTCATTTGTTGTAATCAGGCTTAGCACACAGCGAGAAAACAGTCACTGAGAGCGGGAGGGAGGAACAGAGAGGTGTGTGTGTGTGAGAGAGGGAGAGAGTGGGGGAGGACAGAATGGGGAATAAGAGGAATTGAGCTTGGATCAGTCTAGCAATGCCATATACAGCCCTCATGCAGTATACAGTAAACGCTCCTGTGTGTGTGTGTGTGTGTGTGTGTGTGTGTGTGTGTGTGTGTGTGTGTGCGCGTGTGTGCATGTGCGTGTGTCTGCGCATGTATTGACCTTGTTTAAACAAACAGTCAACCGGCCCCCTGGCTCTCTCTGCCCTCCCTAGTGTGCTGGGCAAACAGCAAGCCTGCGTGAGCTGAGCTGTGTGTGTGTGTCCATAGATCCCAGGTCGTGGTGCCACAGTGCCACAGCAGGAAAACCATTGCCAGATAAAATGGGCCCACTTGTGACCTTGACCACCATTGCTCCTGTTTTTACATCTGTTGCATACACTTGCTAGCCAGACTGTCACACACACACACGCACACACACACACACAGAGGCAGTCATTCACTCACTGTCTGTCTCTGTGTCACATGTCACATCTACACACGCACACATCACAAATCTTTCCAAAGACTACAGTTTACACCAAAGTTAGTGCGCTTAAATCCACACATACTAACACACCCCCCCTCTCAGACACAAGCTACAGGGCTGTAGTTTACACCAGTGTGAGTGCACGTAGCACACACACACACACACACACACTCTGACACTCCTGCATACACACAAGAGTCTCACCATGGCAACAGTTGAGCAACACAGGGAAACAACTTGGCAGAGTCAGGCGCTGGCTGTGAGAAAGTGTCGAGTTACGGCAGAGGGCTGGAGCTGAGGTAGGTGAGAGGAGAGGACAGGGACAGAGAGGAGAGAGTGACAAAGGGAAAAGAGTGGGGATGGGATGAGAGGAGGAAGGGAGGTCAGGATAGGAGAGGGTGGATGAAGAAGTGAAGAGGAAGGATGAAGAAAACAGCGACAATAAAAAAAAAAGCAGAGGGTACAGTGAGAAAAAGAGATGAAGACAGAAAAAATGAATTCAGGTAGTTGTTGATGAAACACATGATGTGAAGTGGGTCCATGTTTTGTTGCAGGGAGAGGCTGATGTACACCCTCTTAGCATGAATGTAATATCCCATTATCAAAACTCTTAGGGCCCAGATCTCAAACAAAAGTTACAACACATTGGTATGTGTGTGCCTTGGTGGCTGTTTATGTGTGTTTGCAGTGATGGGAGATGTTTTCCCCTCAGCTTGCTAGCCTTATTACTGGATCAGTGGAACAGATGAAGGCCAAAAATAAGTGGGGACTTTATTTAGTGGGAGCTCAGTATGTAACCGTATCCAGTGGTTTTATTTTAGGGGAGAGAGTTCATTCTAAACTCGATCCATAGTCAGAAGCAGCAGCCATGAGTTAGTTACAAGCTTCAGCGAGCACAGACCTTGGGACATGTGACTGGTTTTAATGTCAGTGTGGTTTAATATAAGAGCTGATCTCTATCAGGCCTGAGTTACTTGCTGACTGACCAGCTGGGCTCAGTGCACTCTGGACAGGCAGAAAGGTGAAGAGTTAAAAGTGCAGAGACCACCCTCCCGTGGTATTTCACACTCAAGCATAGATTTAGGGGGTGGCGGAGGGGTGACTCAGGAATGTGAAACAAGTCAAGGGTGTGTGTCGTGTGCATTTCACTGTTGAGCAGCCTCCTCCGCTTGGTATTATCCATGTGTGCTTGTTTACATGTCCCGCTGTTTGCAGGTGGCGCTTCACTCATTTTCTGAACTGAAGGTGCAAATAGGCCCCTGAAGCATGCTTTGACCACTACAGTATCTGAGGACCTCATGGTATCATTGTAGTGGACAATTGTTCCACAGATTTAAGGCTGTCTGAAATATAATGCTTGTTATAGTAAGCTAGAGCCAGCTGCACTGATTTGAAAGTTCAAGTAGAATCAAGTGATATTGTAAAAATAACAACCTCTACCCCATGTGTACCAGTACCATGTACTGATCCCTTGTTATTCAAGTAATGTGTTCAGTCACTGGTGACTGTATTAGATTTGTTATTTTTTACTTACTTTTCCAATTGCCTAAATGAATTGAATTGAACCAAATAGAGGAAACTCCAAACAAAAAATGTTTTTAGAAACAATTATGACCAAATTAGTCCGGCTGTGTGGCTGTTTCCGTTTGACCGGGAGTGTTGATTCACTAGGACTGCTGAAGTGAGCCCTTTCCTTCTGGCCCTCTAATCAGGTTTTCCTGGTTGATTATTTGATTTGGAAAGATCTCCTGGCCTGTTAAGTGTATGTTTGTCAACACTCTGGCTCCACACTAAATCCCTCATGTGAAGAGACAGAGAAATAGAGACAATACAAGAGGACAGGCAGAGGCAGAGATGAAGAGAGGAAATGGAAGGAAAGGGGGAAAAAAGAGGGACTTTTAATGGTGACAGTGTAGTGTTGGATAAATATGACAAACTGGATACAACTTCTACTTTTTTTACTATTAACATAAGGTTAAACATGTTTAACCTACAAAATGCACCAATAGGAAACTCAGCAAGGTATCACAGTGACACTGGCTCACGTGGCTGATTTTATTTCTACTTTTTACTCCCATTTTTAGCATTCTATTGCACATCCATGACACGTTTTCAGTTTTTCAGTCTATCCTCTCTCACAGATACGTTCCTCCAGACACTGTTAACTCATTTTATGCTGTCTGGAACACACATGGTGCTATGGATAAACATACCCTGATTTATGGACACACACACACACACATACAATGTGCTTTGCAGGCATGTTCACAGACACATGCACACACATACACGCATATGTTAGCGCTGTCTGTCTGAGTTCACTTCCACAGTGTGCAGACATGATCATAAAAGAAGCAACACAACCCACAAGACTGTTGATTCCTGTGACTCCATGCTTCTTTGAATCCTGAATGATGGTGTCATTTATAGCCATGGATCCATTCAGGCTGGGGTACATAATTACCTGTTAGATTGTTACTAGCAAGATTTATACTTTGATGTGGCTCTTAAGATCTAATGTGGTTTTCAAAGATGAACCCATTACCGGTTATTATAGGGGTCTCATGCCGTTCTTTGGTGCAGCTTCCTTCCAAATACATCGCATGTGCCACATACAGTAGTTTTAAACACTCAGTTGACAGATTCCAGTTTGACACAGATGAGGATTTTTCTGTCAGTTCAAGTTTGGAAGTTTAATATGAGCATTAAATGCTGTCTGCGTGAGTATGTACTGTATGTACTTTTATACTGAGAGGAAGCTGCCTTCTCTGGCCATCATCCCTATGATTAGTGTCACAGAGATTTCACCCTGTCTCCTGCAGCACCCTCAGCACTACAGGAACCAAAGCAGCTCAAGCTTATGTACGGAGCACGGAGACGCACACTCAAAAACAACGTGAATTACTGATCTGTTTAGTCACTCGCTCTAATATTTTTGTCCAAAAAAATGGAGGATGAGGTGGAGGAGTGTCAACATACCTTGGGGCGGGGAGTTTTTGCTTCATAATAAATTTAGATTTAATAGCCTAAAAAACAGGTCCGTTATATTCATGTAATTATATATGAATATAACCGACACTTCCTTATGAAAATACAACAGTGTTTACCATGATTTTTTTAATCAAGTAGAAGTTTGATAGATATTTCATTGCTGAAGAACAACCCTGTCTAGTTTAAAATAAATTAGTTTTTTCATTGCAGTGTAAGGCACTGCCAGTGTTGGTGTTATTTTGTTTCTCCTTTGCCACTTTGTTAAAGTGGCAAATTTCTCAACTGAGCTGCCAGCAAACACTGCTTATCCGCACTCACTAGATTGCTAAATGAACATCAAGTGTTAGGTGACTTGTGTGAACCAAGCAGGTTCACAAGCCTCTTCCTCAGCTGACTCTGAAGCTGTATTAGTTTAACCGGTCAGGACCTGCACTTTTCAGCACAGACAACACAGCCTTTGGCCTCTGCCCCCCTAATCAACCTGAGATGCAAGTATAGCCACACTGAAAGTAAAAGAGCTGTGTTCAGTATTGAGAAATGTGTCCCCACTACTTGGCAGTGGATGTTAATCCTTCTTTTATCTTCAAACGTCTTGCATTTTGATGGAGTTAGGTGAAGGTAGCCGTTGTGCATCTCCTAGCTACCTTGGTAGTAGTCACAAATAGTCTAATTTTGTCTGCTTGCCAGAAATAGATTCCTCCTTTTTCAATTTAGCCCTCTCTTGGGAATCAATGGGTGTTTATTGAGCTCAGTAGCACAACCCTACAAGGTTTTTATTCAGCTATGAACAGTGAAGCATTATTAAGATTTAAGCTCTGCTGCCCTTCCTGCCTAGTATCTGCCTCTGGAGGCTCGTCCTCTCACACAACCCGCTGTAAACACTGCATATTTCAGTTTTTCCACAGCTCAGTTCAACATAGGTGCCCCCATACCTTTCACAGCAGGGGTCCGTCTTGAGAGAGAAAGAGAAGGAGGTGTAAAAATGAGCACAGCCTGTCAGTAAACTCAGTGAAAGCAGTTCATGAACACCTATTCCACCACTGTTTCATGAACACCTTTTACTAATGCTGGAAAAAGTTGGGTTTAACAAACCAGCATAGTTTAATAATTGGCTGCAGTGAACATCAATATTTTGAAACCAAGCATGCATGTCTTTGGGAGGGCTTCCTCCATGTTTTTCTCAGCTACATATGTTTCCAGGGCCTGATTGTGACCAAATGAATCCTTTTTATTTTAGCTGGTTTTGGAACAGCACATGACTTTCTCTCCGTCTACGCACCACACTTTTGTACCAAACATTGACACAGCGGTGTGTGACGCAAACCTGCAGGCAGGAAAGGGTCAGTAGCCAGCTGTGGTGGGGTTGAGGCTTGGCAGTTCCTGGGGTGAACCAGCAATGAATGGCCTTGTTCTTTTCTGTAACCCTCAATGGGCTGCTCTCCATCTGAGCTGGAGGTGTGGGCTATGAGGGCAGTAGGGTGGGAGTGTGTATGTGCAGAAGGGGTGCCATCTTGCTGTCACGCAGTCTGCCAAGTACAACATTACAACAGTAGTGGGATTGTGTGGCCTGTGTGTTTGTTCTGTTCCTCTGAGGAGGAAAGGTCCTGCTCTCCTTTCCATCTTCCTCTTGTCTCCGCTGACAAGCAACACTTTTCCTTCATCGAGCATCTCACCTGTCTGACTGGAAGCCGGGATGCCAGCACACGGGGACTAATGGAGCAGGGGAGGGCAGCTGCTAGGCTAGCTGCCCCCAGCCAACCAGGTTGGCTCGCATGAACCACTGAAAAAGCCGTTGACATTTTTACTGGCAATTTTGTTTTTCCTTTTAGCCACAGTGCAACCATTAAAAGGCTTTTTATATGCGTCATCCATCTCACAGAATGAGTTGAAGATCATGTGACTGATGCTGTTGTATAATTTTATATTTTAAATAATTTAACATTTATTGAAGGAGATAACACACACACCACAAATTCATATTTTACTCTTTCATTTCTCTGGTTATGTGTTATTGTCCTTTCCCTCTTGCATATTTACAAATTAGGGCCGTGATGGAAATCAACATCATCATCATCATCATCATCATCATCATCATCAACATGATTGTGGAATTGGAGGCATTTGTTCATCCATTTTTTGTCAGTTGATGGAATGATTAAGAACTCCAACTATCTATGCAGCTATGTGCTGTTTATAATCTTCTTTTTATAATCTTACTTCCTCTTAGTTTTCATTTAATTTTATTTCATTTTCATTTTTGTGGTAGCCACTGTAGATATAATATGGGTTTTATTTGGTTTTGGAACGAATGACCAGACCAGGTTTTTAGAGGTAAAAGTGTCCTGTACAGAATCCTGTTAAGGGGAAGGCCTGCAAGGGAAAAAATTATAAGACTATTAGCTGAACACATCACTGTCAAACTGGTTGGAGGCCAAAGCGCCAGATGAATCTCCAGTAGCACTGCCAGAAATGTCGCAACACTCTTGACCTGACATTTAGATTCCCTCCAAAAAAGGTGGCCCCCAAAGGCAGTGGAAATGAAGAGTATTTCTTTGTTCACACCTCTCATCTGGACCCTAAGATCTCACATCTGTTTTTATTCTGTTTTTCTATCTTCCTCTCTGTCCTGTCTCAGCTCATTGGCTACAGTGAGAAGCCCGTCAACCTGCAGATGTTCATTGGAACAGCAGACGACCGTTACTTGAGGCCGCACGCCTTCTACCAGGTGCACCGGATCACCGGGAAAACCGTAGCCACAGCCAGCCAAGAAATTATAGTCTCCAGCACCAAAGTTCTCGAAATTCCTCTCCTGCCCGAAAACAACATGTCAGCCAGGTAGGTGTCAGAAGCAGTACAGGGTTACATTACTCAGTTATGAGCATACCACCATGAAGGAACCCCTGTCCAATGAAAAAATAACCACGTTTATGATCATACAGGGTTGTAACATCTTCCAAAGGGGATTTTATAGATTTTCTTAATTTAAACCAACAGTGCGTAGAAGGAAAATGTGAGGGTTTCCCATGGAGCAGAGAAACAAACTTTATTTGAATAATTATGAATCTGCAACACCTGAATGATTATATTTATATAAGGTCTGGTTTCATTTATATTGGAATTCATAGGTAGGGATTTGGTGGGTATTTTCTCATTTACTGTTGCAATAAATCATATTCACAGGCATTTTATTTTGTGATTCAACACTTAATTTGGCTCTCATTGCCAATCCCCTGCTGGGCTTGTGGTTGGTTTTATCACTTCCAGGCCTTCACTACTTAAATATGCCTTAGATGATTGCCATCCCGGTGTTGCCGTATGGGGCCAACTATTTTCCTTCTACCTTGCAGTATCGACTGTGCTGGCATCCTCAAACTGCGGAACTCTGACATTGAGCTGCGGAAGGGGGAGACGGATATAGGAAGAAAGAACACACGGGTGCGTGTGGTGTTCCGAGTGCACATCCCTCAACCCAACGGGAAGGTGCTGTCGCTGCAGGCTGCCTCTATTCCTGTGGAGTGTTGTGAGTGTCAACTTCCCAGCCAGTCTCACACACACACACCCAAACATATTCATTCAGAAAACTCTGAACAAGAAAAACACACACAGGCAAGCACACACACAAACCTTTCCACACACTTCTTTATTAGCACGCCTGCAGTCTCAGTCTGGTGATTAAATATGTTGATTTAATCTACTGTTTGCTCTCATTGAAAGTCACTTTAGATAAGAAGGTCTGATAAATGGTAAAAATATAAATTACCACAGCTCTGCAATAACTTTTTGTTGAGGCTTTCAGAGAGGTGTAAGTCTGTCTGCCTATAGAGTGGTACAGCCATAGTCCACACTATTAAATAGACTGTATGAGCTCAGCAAATAATCATCCTCATTTCTCCTCAACCCCCACTGTGTCTCTCCCAGCTCAGCGCTCGGCTCAAGAGCTGCCCCAGGTTGAGAAATCCAGCCTGACCGGCTGTCTGGTCAGTGGGGGGGAAGAAATGGTCATCACTGGTTCCAACTTCTTCCCAGAGTCCAAGGTCATCTTCCTGGAGAAAGGCCCCGGTAAGTGTCATGTCTGCACAGCAGCTCAGCCTTGAACCACCACTGCAGAAACAGCTTGTGCCAATTACGCGTGTAAAAAATGGTGTTTCATGGCTGTCTGACACATTGTATCAGAGAGGCCACCCTGGGCAAAACATTTCATGTGCCGTTTGTTGTTTTTTAGAATTTACCATAGTGGAATAATCAACTTGACTAATACTCTATTCTGCCAATAAAATCTTATAAAGCCACATTACTGCAAATTACAACCACTAGAAAATAAGAATATCTAGGGAAAACCTGTTTTTCTCATAGATCTATTAAACCTACCCCTGAAGTCTCGTAAAAATTTAAATTGTAAAATGTGTGTGCTTGTGTGTGTGTATCAGTTCTATCACAACTGTCATTATCTTAGCCTCAACAAGTCTTATATTCCCACAGGGCATTTTGTCAAATTGCACAACAGATTTCTGTCTTCGAATAATTCTGTCTATCAAGTGTGGCATGACAAAACACTAAGATGACCAAGTAACACACCCTTAAAAAAAAAAACTAATACAGACTTTACATTGCAACATTTTTACTTAATAAAATGTTTACATAATATTTTCATCACCACTACAATAAGTTTCATTGAGGAAATACATTTCTAAATTAGTTTATGTGACTAAGAAAGTCAACGTTTATGAAAAATTATATACGCAGAATATCTTATATAGAAAGTGACGGTAGGCAAGACTTTTTTCATTGGTTTCCATTAAACACACCCAGAGACACACGTGTAATAATCCATAAATATGCCAGTTTAATGATGAAACGCACAAAACAGATGCATGCTTTTTCTTAGCATTATGTTTTATCATTGATATTGATACCCTCCCATTTTTGTATTTCTTATTCTTATTAGAAAGTGTGAACTACTAAAAGAAAAAGTGATGGGGGGCACATCTAGGAGAGCGAATGTGCTGCATCTGCAGTAATCACAATGTTTGCAGTTGTACAGGATTAACTGCTATAAAATGGTAAATGCTCTGTATTTGTATCGCACCTTTCTAGTCATTTCGACTACTCAGCGCTTTTACATCACATCCTCATTCACACATCATTCATTCAGGAGGAATCTAAGTTGCAGCAGACTGTTCTTTCACACACATTCACACACTGCTGCTTCAGTGTGTCAATGTGCTGCTTCAGGAGCAAGTTGGGGTTCAGTGTCTTGCTCAAGGACACTTTGACACGCTGACTCAGAGGAGCCAGGAATCAAAAAGCCGACCTTCCGATCCCACTCTACCTCTGAGCCACAGCCGCCCAAGAGGCGGGTGGGAGCTTGTTGGTCAGGATGAATATAGAATGAGTCTCTATTTCCTAAGATTAGTATTTATGACTTTAAGAGTTGCTTCTATCTGTTTAACAAATGCCTTAGCTAAAGAGATTACTCGGTTAAACCCCCTGTGCTATTCATCCTATTGCTCTTTAGTTACCCACCATTCTCTCCCTTATCTTTTTGTCTTTTGTACACCACTCTATAATCAAAACACATGTAATAGCTCGTCCTTGGGATGGAAATTTTAAATGGATAACATTCGTTGAGCCAGTCTCTGCCTGCCCGAGGTACCTTTGTGATGTAGAGCATCAGAATCAAGTTCGCACATGGCTGAAAGTTGAGTGGTGTTGTTTATGTGAGTGAGAGCCATTCTCTAAGGTTTTCTAGGGGGAAAAAAGCAGGCAGGAAAAATGTCTCCAGCCCTTTGAGGTGTATCAGGTGAAGCATGGCATAGAAAAGTAACATGGTTGAAACAAGTCACTGATAGTCTGGGCTTAATAGCACAGCAGTAAGTGGAAACCTTAGGGAGGTGCATCTTGGGTAGGGAGGAAAGCTGGGCCCCATGGTACATGAAGGCAGTGGATTGTGCAGGGAGACAGAAAGAATATGAAAGGGGAGGGGAAGATGATGTTGATTAGGTTTGTGTAAATGATCTCCCTCATCATGACTAATCCGCCTGCTTTAGTACAGAAAGGCACTGATTGGAGTAAGCACAGGACTGGAAGAAAGCAAGACTGTGACAGATATTTTTCCACCATCTCTCATAATTGAAAGTCAACAGTAGATTCATGAAGAATGGGAGAGACTGGCCTTTTGTTGTTAGTACACAGAGATTATGGGATGGGATACTATAAATGTCTTTACTATATGCAGAAACCGAGATCCTGCCATTTGTTCCTGTCAGATTTGATTCAATTTTTAAGCAGATAAATGTCAAACTAAAACGAAACAGTTCAGGTTTGCTGTCTCTTGGTATGCAAAGCTTTGGTGTTCTTCTTGTTCTTTGCTACCTACTGTGACCTCTTGGGTCTTCAGGAGTTTTTTATTGCAAGTAGATAATGTGCTGAAAGCCTACACAACACATTAAGAAAATTCTGGTAAACTGTGTGTAAAAATCTGTGATAGATGTCTGTTTTTCTCTTCTGCAGTGATCTGATCTTTGACAAAAGAGAGGAAAGAGGAGTGTTAGTTAATTTGTTAATTTCAGTTTTTTGTTACTTGAAGTAGTATTGAAGGAGTGAGAGAGGATACAAGGAAGAGGAAAGGGAAGGCAGATAAAGGGACTCCATAGTTGGTTGAGTATTTCAACTTTACCAGAATGAATGTTTAAGTGAAAGAGTGGACCTTAAAGACTGTAGCACTGACTAAAACAGCATATGCACTCTGCAGTGACCGTGTTGTTTCTGTAGTAAAAGCCAAACAGCTGTGGGCTTTTACAAAGATCTTACAACACAAACAATAATCACACTTCTTTATTTTCATTCACCCCTCCGGCACAATGGGTGCACGGTTTTTCCCTTTCGAGTGGGGCGCGCAGGGTGTGTGGACGATCTGAGGCATTGTCTTAGCGTGGTATGAGGTTCCTGTTGGTGCTTGTTGTCTGACAGAGCATGTGGGGCCCTCGCTCCTGTCTGTTGAATGTCAACAAGCTGCACTGCAATAATGCACTGCTGTCAGCTGCAGAGATATTCAAGGTCATTTGATTTGCTCTTTGGAAAAAACTACTCCCTGTCATCTACAAGTTAAGCTCTTCCTTCACAATAGATTCTCTGTAGGGTTAAGGCTGGCTAATGTACCAGTGGATTATTAGAATTAAGGCTAATGTTAGGGTGACTTCAGAACAGGTAAATCACCTACTTAAAAATATAGTAGAGAGTGGATTTGGTCGAAAAGTGAATAGCCTGAATGTTACAAAGCTTATAGCTGAGTGCTTTGCTAGAATCTACATATCAGCTAGTCCTCTCTGCAGACATGTTGCAGATGCCTGACAGCTGTATCTGGGGGAATCCTTTGGGTTTTGAGGAAGAGGCCACGCAGGTGCAGAGTACACTTTCACCATGAAACAGGCCACTGCAAATGAATAAGGCTCCGCAGAGAGACTATACACTGCTCACATAGTTGTCAAAGTTTTTATTCTTGTCAATGCTGTGATTTCTTCCAGCCACACGGCAAGCCTGTCAGTGTTTTCACCCCAACTGCCTCCCTCCAAGCAGCTGCCCCTAAGATGTCTGGCCAAATAATTAGATCCCTCATAGGAAAACTGGAAAGGATGTTTTTTAGTCAGAATCCTGGCAGTGTGTAAAGGCATCTTCAAGTGAATACAATTATTCCACTGCTTTCTCCATAATTTTAACCAGGCAAGACAAACAGCAGGATATTTGGACATTTGATTGCTATTTAATAGCTGCTAAGATTTTCTCTGCGGGTCTTTTGGGCCTTTAAAATGACATAATTTTGATGTCTTTTGGTTCTCCAGACCAAATTGAAATCGTGTGCTTTGTGTAGCCTCATGTGGTTCTTAAACCCTGTCTGTTTGAGAAAGCGCAGCAAACTGACATCATCTTTAGGAAAATAGAAAATAGGGACAGAGAATTACTCCAGATGAGGAAAGTTACTTTGTAAAATATCTTTTCAAATAACTTTTCAAAAGCAGTCTAAATTATAGAACTGTACTCAATAGTAATCACTGCATCTGTGTTAGTTATCAGTTCAAATGATATTATCTTCATTTTCTCTCCATTTCTTGTTTTTAGACCTACTTTCATGTGAAGCCACTTGTACAGATTACAGCAGGCGTTGTGTTTGTCCAAAAACTGTTAAGTATTTGGGGAATTGATACAATTCTCAATACTCTACCCTGCTTCATCTCAAGTGTCTCTGAGATTCACCCATGGAGCTCTCAGTTTATTCAGGCCAGGCTTTACTCTGTGCTCAAGAACTGTTCAAGTCTTTCTGATGTACTGGTTACATATTAAATGTAAGGAAGCATTGCTGCCAGTGACAGAAATGATGAAAGTATTTTATCTTGCAAGATTTTTTGTTTTTGTATTTTCATGGCCCTAGGATTCTCATCTTCTTTTGCATTTAACCTTTTCTTTGTTCTTAACCATTCCCTCTAGATGGAAGACCACAATGGGAAGTTGAGGCAAAAATAATTCGTGAGAAATCTCAGGGAGTAAGTAGTTATTTATGTGCCTCCAGTCATTCTACTGCATTTTGTCAGTGATACTTGCACTCTAATAAACTTTGTATGTACGCTTAAATTTTGTATGTGTATTTAAATTTTGTAAATAATATCATTTAGTGTATGTTAATAATGTCACATGTTTTTTGTAGTCCTGCATCGTGGTGGAGGTGCCTCCCTACCACAGTAAGACTGTTGGCTCAGCTGTGCAGGTGCAGTTTTACGTCTGCAATGGCAAGCGGAAAAGGAGCCAATCGCAACGCTTCACTTACCATTCAGGTGAGATGAGATGTTCTCCTTATTTTTAGAAGGAATATTATTACATTTAGACCATAAAAATGTATATTTTTTACAGCTATGTTTGACAGGTTAGACAGGGGAGGACAGGATTCATTTGAGAGCCTAAGTAATACAATACCTGCAACTTCTTTAATCTACATTTATGTAAAGAGATTCTCCAAGGCTTTACTTTATATTTCTTTGGGCGTATTGCTCCCTATCGTAGCTAATTTCCCAAGGTAATGACAAGAAGTTTGACTGACAGCAGACACAGTTGTAACATACTCTTCGTGCTGCACACTTCCCCACAGAGGCTTCACTAACCCCGTTTCTCTCTTTCTCTCTCCAAAGAAAGCATTGCTGTGGTTTAGAGGGGCTTCTTCCACTAACAATAACATCGACACCTGCCAACTGTTTATTTTGTAAAGCCGACTCAAACTCCCGTGCCAATCTTTTTTTTCTCACATGCACTGTATTTGCATGGGGTTTTATGATGCAAATCACTTGCTGTCCAGGAAACTTTTACCATGCATAGACCATGAGTTTTGGTTTGATATAATTATTTTAGCAGCAAGGAAACTCAGCGCTCATGATATTTTGATCTGAGAGTTTCCTTAATGTTTTTCATTAAAGTCAAAGTCAGGCAGGAGTTTGACTGCTATTTGATATTGTTATTGTTTTTTTCACTTAAGCCAGTCAAACTGAAAATGCTGTTGGCGGAATATAATGACATGTGAGCATTTTATGCAACATATCTAAACCCTGAGTTTTACCACAACAGTGTAAATGTTTGTGTGTACGTGTACAGCGGCCTTGCCCCTCCACCCACCCAGCCTTTCTGTTTGCAAGCACGCCCACTCGGCTCAGACAGTTCCTGTTTTTACCGTTGACAGATTAGGGCAGCCAATCAGAGCAGAGTATAGTAACCCTGCTCTGTCAGTCAAGAAGGGTAGCTGACACCACTACTGTCACCTCCAACACCGCCTGCTTTATTGTGGCAAAAATACAAATAAAATAAAAAGATAAGAATATACTGACACACGAATTGCTGCATTGTCAGGCAGGCATCAATGTTTTTCAGACATAAGGAGTGCACTGTTTGTTAAACCTCACACAGGTATGCTCATTTTTGAGGCTGTACCACCTTGACCTACATTATATTCCATGTTTAAATATACATTATGTTCTCCTTCCCTTACCCTTAATATCCCTTTGGCTCCATTTTTAGCTGTTTGGCCTTTTTGTGCCCCTTGCCTCTCAATCCCAGAGGCATGACGGGGTGAGTAGAGGGCACGATCAGTGAACTCGTTTATTCTGTTGGTCAGATCTGGGCTGCGGGGCGTTCAGCTCCTGTCCCCACACAAAATTTCACATGATGGCACCCGGACTGACAACATATGCTCTCCCTCTGATTCAGAGCTGGATAAAAATAAAACTCACTGTCACAAGGCACCAGATTGGGAAATAGGTTACTGATTGGCATAGCAGTGCTGTGAGCTGTCACAGTAAAAGGGAATGGCCCCATTTACTATAAAAATGTCAGTTGGTTCTTGTGTGTTTTTTTCATCTGGAAGGAGACCCTTTTCACAATCCATACATTTCAGATATGATCACTGCTCTGAAATTGTCACGACCTAATTTTTCTGGTTTTACTGAAACATATTTCATCACTGAAGCCCCAGATAGAGTGGGGGTTTAGAGTATAGAAAACCCCTGAAACAACTACTGCCTTTTTCTAGCTGGTTGAAGTCTGGACTATTGAACCTTAAGAAAATCTAGCAGTGACACTGTCAAATGTTGCAAAGCAATGACTTGACAAATGTATAGATAATGTGTCTTGCCTTGCTCTTGTTGCACGGTGTGATTGATAGACATAACTGACAATGTGATTTTTTTTCTTTCATCCTGTCTGTCTTTCCTCTGTCGTCACATCTCTCTTCCTCCCTCTCTGTGTACCTCTCTCCCTTTAGTCATGGTGAAACAGGAGCACAGAGATGAGCTGGACCTTCCTACAGTACCCCCTATGTCCATGCCCCTGGCACATGCTGCCAGTCTGGTGCGCACCCAGCTGCCATCTCCTGAGCATGGCCACCCATCGGACAACCTTCTGTCCAGCTCCCCTCACGGCCTGGCCACGGGCTCCGGACCTGGCCTGCTACCCCTGCAGGCCCCCTGCCCGCCTCTGGGCTCCCCATCTTTCCAGCACCTGCCTCACCTCCAGGGTCGCAGTTTGCACCACCCCCCCGCAGACTGCCACATGACGTTCCACCCGAGCTCTGCCCCTGCGCCTCTTCCTGCTCCTCCCCGGCCCTCCTACCAGCCTATGCAGCACAGCCACAGTCACGGTCATAGCCTGCCCTTCAACGGCCAGTCCAGCCTGCCTCCTCAGGGCTACGAGAGGATGCCCTTTCAGCACAGCCCCAGCGCAGCGTCACACCCAATGGGCATGGGAATGGTGTACCCTTCCTCCCCTTGTTCCTCGCCATCAGCACCCTCCTCTTCAACCACCAACCCCATTGCTGGGTCTCCCCAGAGTCAGCAACCCCTGCTCACCCCCTCATCCTCACACCTCCACACACTCGGAGGCTATCATTGCTCTCCAAATCCCACCCAGGTGCCCTCTCCTGGTGGCCACCCCCTTGTGGGGCTGCACTCCTCCCAACTGCAGAGAGATATGGGCTACCACCCGGTAAGTCAAAGGTCAGCCTCCTGCCCCACAACGTCCAGTGCCCCTCCTCCAAGGATGATCCCTTCACCGCACTCTGGGCCTTCCTCTCCTCAGCTCCACTCACTGCCCTACCAGTCTCCCACATCATCCTCCCCCACCTCTGGTGGCAGTCCTCTGGGGCCCCTGCAGCAGCAGCATTCAGGACAGCCTTCTCCTCAGGCTACAAGCCCAGTTATGGCCAGCCTGTCCCCAGTGGCAGCAGGGCCTCTGGTTCACCCCCTAAGCCCACAAGGGCCTTTCCCCACAGATGGGGAGAGGCTGAACATCAAACAGGAGCCGGAGGACAGGGAGCCCACCTTTCGCTCCATCGGCCTGCAGGATATCACATTGGATGATGGTAAGATTTTCTCTTGTCATATTTATCTCTCTCTGTAACTACTAAATCATTTTGCAGGGTTAGTGTCCACATGTCTTAAACAGGCAGAAAAGTACTGAGAGTCACTGAGCATCAGCCTGTTCATGAAACGTGACAAAGAAGAGCACAGGAAGTCTGTGAAAAGTTATTTAAACTTGAAGCTCATCAAGGCAGTCACACAGAACAGGCAACGGCATCAGAAATAAATGGTTGCAAGCACTGTAAAACCATTTAAAACAATTAAAAAGAGAAGCTGGCCCTCAGACAAAGACATCTCATGGACACACACCCTTATTCCATCTACTTTTCTCATTGCCTTGCTGTGTGTATAACAACATGTCTCTTTTGTTATTGCTCTGAGTTATTATTATTACTTATTCTCCACTTTTCTGTCAGTTCAGTATAACTGCTCTCATTATCACATTTTTCTTCGTCACCCATTCTCATTGCATATTTACATAACACACCCATCTGTAATCAATCTAATTTTCAGTCTAAAACAAGGGGAACATGTCACACACAAGACACATTTGTATCTAATGATGTAAAACAATACAGAGCACCAGCAGGCAGCACCGATGCCTGATTATGGAGATACAGCGTTTCATCTGTCATTGCAGCGAACAGTTGTGTACACAGGTTCATTACTGAGGGGTCCTGTGACTTAGTATTGGGTAACATAGACACAATAGGACTGATAACTATAGTATCATATTAAAGGGCCTAATTGTAAACAGGTAAGCTTCTGTATCTCTGGCAGCAGTTTGGAGATTAATTGCACTTTGTATTTTTTGTCTTCTTGGAACCGGGTAGGGAGGGGATTGCATCATTTTGTGCTACTTGCAAAGACTGTAGCTGGAACACTAGAGTACAATTGTGTGCCGTTGCAGTAATTACATCCTGTGTGTGTTTTTGTGTGTGTGAGCGTGTGTGTAGGTGCGTTAACAACTCTAATTAGCATGCTCAGGAGGACTTGTTGACTTAACAATTGACCATGAAGTCAGGGCATGCGTTTAACAGCTTTTTTCTCTCAAGCATGAACTCTGCTTCTTTACCTAAAATATGTGTGCCCAAACAAGTCTAAATCATTCACCTCCTTATCTGCCACTTCCAGACTTTCCTGGTTTCGTTGACCTCAACTACATATTCAAATGAGGGTCCTAAAGGTTTACGGTTAATAAATACCCTGGTGAGGCTGTGTCAGGGAGGTGTGATGTTGTGTGCTTGCTAGGGTCAGCCTAATTAACACAGGGCCGTTGTCAATAAGTCATGTGTGAAAGATCAACAACCACTGATCCATCAGTAAGTAATACTTATGCATGCACACATGCTAACACACATTTAAATGTGGGACCTGTGTGAAAAAAGGCCTTATGATGAAGGTTGTCTGTCTCTTTTCTGTCTTTCAGTTTTACAGGCTCACATGCCGAAGCATGTGTGCAATCATAAAATCTATTTATTCAGAAAATGTTTCACACAAAACTCGAACTCCAGTTTAGCCTGTCTCACCCCATCAAATACGTAGAGACAGACACAAAACCACTCTGAAAGTAGCTGGCTGCACACACACTCTCACAAAAAAAGTGTGAGAAAAGTTTGTGAGTGACACGGTTCAGCTGGGAATGTAAGCTCTCCCTTTGAGCCTGTGGCTAAAAATAGCTTTCTGTGCCAGCCCAGCTCTGTAGGCCATGTTGTGAAGTAGCAACGTGAAGCTTACACCCGGCTCTCAGTTTTAGGAGGTCGCAGCACACTCTCCAAAGTAGACCAAATTCACCCAGATTGACAGACAGACAGATCAGGGTGGGCACCACTGAAAACATGTGTAGATGTTCAGAGGTGAAAAATACACAGTTTCATTTAGCGTAAAATATGCACATGTATATACATATGCATGTAAATGATGGATGTTAGGAATATATGCATAATTGACATTTTAAAGGTGTGTATGTGGCTGTTAACATCATTAATGTGTTTAGAATAGCAGAAACCACACCTCTGATCAACAGGAAAACAACACGTCGCCCTTAAACACAAGCCGTAGACATTTGAGAAAGAGGTTGCATCACCTTTCTCCACCTTTGTACTTTGTATGCTGAAAATGTGTCTTTAAGTGGTTTTCTGAACTGTAGAAAGCTGCGATTTAATCATTATTTTGCATATTGAATAATTATTGTATGTAGAATAAATTACGGCAATAATATCACAGACTTGTACTAGTGGTGTGAGAGGGAATACAAATATGAGTGTGTAGAAAACTGCTCTGGTTAGCAAGCAGATGGCCCTTGTGACGCACACCAGAGCATGCTTGAGCAGTGTGTGTGTGTGTGTGTGTGTGTGTTTGTGTGTGTGTGTTAGATGGGTATTGTGTTTGTGTGTATCTGTTTGATGTTGTGGAGGTGTGAGTAAACTGTATGTGTGTGTGTGTGCTAAGCAGGAGACACAGGAGGTGAGAAGACAGACTGACAGACAGATGGACAGACAAGGTCAGGATCCAACCCCACTGCAGGGTCACTCAGCCGAGACATTCAATCTGAAATGTGCTTGGCATCTGAGATTAAAGTAAAGTGGAGAATTGAATGGCTTTGCTCCAGTATGTACCGTATATATTTTAAATAGTTCATATTGACAAAATGAAGTAGCGCAGTTTTAGTGAAACTGGACTTAATCCAGATATAAAAAATCTACTACTAAATATAATCTACTAAATATAGAATAGCATGTTTGAAATTACAACAGACGGACAGCAAGGCTTGAAAAAGAAGATGTCAACAATGGCAGTGAACTGGAAAAGCAACGGAAGAGCTTTTAAACAAAGCAGTATGGGACACAAGTGCAGCTTAGTGTAGTTCTACTGCCTTGATGTCTGCATGGGAACAGAACAAGGTGAGGTTGGGTGCTGCCATCATGAAATATTATCAAAGACAGGTTTCCATATTCATTCATCTGTACCGTCTTTGCTCAGTGGGCCCTTCGGCCAGATTTGCCAAAGCCCTGTAAACTTGTGTGCTTGGCTTCACCCTAAACACAGCGGTGGCTCGAAGAATGGGCCCTCCTGTGATCACTACAGCCGCCATGGTGACACAATCTGAAGCCTCTGTGCTGCACATGACCACCTCTATGTTTACAGAGCACGGATGGGAAGAGATAGCTCACTTGTGCTTTTCTGCGTGTCAGTGTGTGTAAGCAGTTATTGTGGGGTGTGTTCATAGCAAAAGCTGGTCTTTTGTTGGCCCTGCACTGCCTAAACGTACAGCTGCCTCAAACTGAGAGCATGGCTTTGAGGGTTAATAATAGGCTGAGCCCTGCTGCCTGCTCTCCTTGAGACACAGACACAGAGATGATACGAGCGCAAACACACAGATACACTCAGGGAGCATCACACTTGTCCTGGAGATGGAATTAAATATGAGGCAGTGAACCTCAAAATCTTTTAAATGTATGTTTTTATTATTCTGTTTTTCTATCTTTATAAGGGTACACACTGCGCAGAGATGGAGAGAAACTTCTAGCAGCTGTTGCTAAAAAAGTGAAAAAAGGCACTACATATTGGGCCCTTGTTCCTTGCATGTTGACATTTTGATTTCACAGTCAAACCTTTAATTTATCTGGCTACATCGCTGTCACCTTGCATACATGCAAACTGCATTTTCAAAATTGAAAGATACATTAAGCAACATATGTATATACTATAGATGCTTTTATGTCACTTGACATTTTGTGCAATTAGCTTATTCGCTTTCTTGCCCAAAGTTAGATGAGGAGACCAACACCACCTTTGTCTGTGCATTAAATATGAGGCTACAGCCGGTAGACTGAACATGTGGAGAAAAGTGGCCTGGCTTTGTCTGAAGGAACAAAATCCACTAACATGCTTTGTCTTGTTTGTTTAAGCCGAGACTCAAGTTTAGAAATGATACATTGGTATTTAAGGGGGTGATGTGCAACAAATTCACTGTCATGGCTTCATGAAGTCTCCACTGGTTGCCTAGCAACTGCTCTTAGCCAAGAAACAGTACAAAATGCAACCCTCTGTAAAACCACAACCTGCTTTAGGTGTTGCCACGAAGACTGGACACAATGAAGATATATCATGTTGATTAATACGTCTTTGAGGTGCTGGTGGATTTGTTACCCTCGGAGAGAGCCAGGCTAGCTGTTTCCCAGTTCTCAGTCTGTATGTGAAGCTAACCAGCTCCTGACCTTATGCTTCATGGACAGATCTTTGAGTGGTATTGCTCTTCTCATGTGATTCTCGACAGGAAAGTAAATATGTCTGACTATTGCTTTACCATCCAGATGAGTAGCTACAAGTAACAAGAAAGGCTTGTCATCACTGCCCACTGAGAATCAACAGCAGCACCCCAGCCCTTCTGATTCTCCCTCAGCCCATGGGCCGCTGCTCTCTGCCCACAGTCTAGTTTAACAAGTGAGTGATGAAAAGGCCAACATCTGGAGCAATCCAAAATATACTTCAGACTGTTTTATACTTTTTTATATAGATTTTTATTTGGCTGACCAGACTAGGGAGAAGTAAATGTTGGATTTACCTTTGTCAGGTCGCAAGAAATACGACTCCAGTTCTATCCCAGATGAAATTAAACATGAAATTAGACTTGCAAATGACCTTTGGGTTTGGCTACTCTTGTAAATTAGCTTGATTCAATTTTCCTAGTTTTTTTGGAAAGGCCTGAAATGATCATTGGAATGCCATTTTTTGTACTGTAAAGGTACACCTGCCTCGTTGTTATTTAATACCCCGAAAGAATAACAACCATCATTCAGCAACAGTGCAAAGCAAAGTCACTCACAGTGAAAGCACTGAATGGCAGCTCCACACATGCATGTGTGTGTATGGGACTATCTTAGTCAGAGGCTTCATGCTGCCATTTACCAACCATAACAGAGTAATAACACAGGATTCTTGATTCCATGGCATGAAAAAAACAGCAGTGGAAGGAAAATACATTTCCATCAAATGCTGCTGCTGCTCATTAAAAACAATGGCAAACATTTGCTGGTCTTTTCCCCTGAAAGAAGTGGAAACGGACTTTCTGTGTCATCTTTCCATACAATTAAGGTCTTAGCGAGTGTAATGCAGGAGTCTGGGCAGATGCTAGAGACGGGTGTGGAGATGGTGCCAGCGCTGCCTTTTTCTTTAGAGAGGAAGCCTGGAGATCCCTCAGAGGGGATAAGAGCAACATTTTTAACTCTAGTTCATGCTGCACTGCCTTTAATGGAGATTTTGCCAAGATTTTGTTTGTTGTGCTGTTTGGTGCTCTTGTTGCTCCTCAACTGTTTTTCAAAGTGACATTACAAAACACTTATTTCAGCTTGTTCAAGCTGGAGATTTGTTGCTTTTCTTTGTCTTAAGTGATAGTAAATGAAATGTCTTTGGATCTTGGGCTGACAAAACCACCTTGGGCTTAAGAAAATGTTGAACATTTATAAACCAGTAATGAAAGTTGTTATTTACAGCTCTACTCCTGTAGTGGGAACAGGAAACATGAACCAAAAGCTATATCTATTATTTTAGATGGGTTAGCAGCTCCTGACCACCTCTCATTAAACTGCACGAAAGGCTTTACAGTAATTATGTTTTCGTTACCACAGACTCATTAGCTTCATGCTCCCTGTTCATCAGTTCTACATTACGTTCTACTAACTTGTAGTAGGCTTGCAGCTTTGCCTGAAGCCTCATCCTGTGGTCATCTGCTGAGTGGAGCCACTATTCTGTGTAACAGTTCAAAGGCGGGAGTCTTGTGAATCACTTACCGTTACATCAAATGGGAAATCCAGCGATGATTCACACAAATGAGTGACTTTGAGAAACTGACATTGTAAATGAGCTTCTCCAGTGCACTCTGCGCCCTCGCCCACTCACTCACATTCTCCACAAGTGAAATTAAGATAAAACAGAGAAGGACCACAGAGCAGCAAGCAGAAAAAGCTTTATGTGTGGCAGATCTCGAGGATTTCAAGTTCCTCCAACTGACCATCTCTTTCCATTTGTGTGTGTGTGTGATCGCTCAGTAGATTTCTACTTTACGTTTCCTCTCATACCTGAGGCTTTGTGACGACGTGTGCATGTCATTACAGGGCCCTGCAAGTGGAAACTGTGTGCTTTGATATTCCCTCAAACCAAGTCTTGCCTCTGTCTGTTCCCTTTGCACAAATGTTTTCCATTGTAGCATGTTGTCTTCATTTACTGGCCCCTAGAATCAGTCAGTCTCCGAGTTATTTGCTTAGGCTGCTCTGCCAGAGTGATGTTTTTAAAGCATGGGTCAGGGTACTTTTTTTTCAATGTGTCACAGAGCGTTATGATAATTACCCATTTTCCATTTCGACAGTAGATATGTTTATCGTACTGAATGTCCATCTGCCTATTTCACTTCTGTTTTGCATTATGGAAATCTTTTTAACGTACCTCCTTTTACATGCACTTCTGAAATGGAGAAGAGAGATTACCCAATCTCAGCGGCCCCCTGCTCGATGTGAAACTTTCTTCAGGGGAAACCTTTCATCCAGCGTATGTAGATTTGACAATAAATTTGTTTATTTTTTTTTAAAGGAGGTTATATCGTTCTTAATCTGAACTCCCTGGCCTGCCCCACTCTGACTAATGCCCACTTCTAGTGAACAATGATGCTCAACTCAACAAATGACTGTTTATGACGGTTTAACCCTCTTTCCCCTTTAGTTCCTCTGAGACACTAGAAGCTTGGACCTAAAGATTAAAATGAGCATTTATGACCAGATATCCAAATAAGAACATACGATACAGGAGGCAGTTTGAGAAATGACTGCAGGGTGGATGGTGAACCAGCATTTGGAATCATGCTGTGTATAGAAAATGAACAGTGGAGGACCTGACTTACTATGTGCTCTTTTTTTTTGTGGAGCCCTTTCTACACCAGATGTCAGACATGTTGAACATTAAACACCATTAGCACACGGGGGAAGGATCCTTCTGATGAGGGCCTACCTGAGAGCAGTAGTAGTAGTATTAGCCGGGGACTGCAGATGTATATTTTGACTAGGGAGCCCCCCTCCCAGTCATCTGCAGAGGATCTCCCTTTGGCTGAGCCATTCTCACTGTGGCAGGCAGCGCTGAATCACCGGCTTTCTGTTGCACTGTCATGAACAGTACCAGTAAATGTGAGAAAACACCATCAGCATATGAAACTCCTCACAGGCGCGACTCAAACCTCTCTTTCACTTCTGGATTATTGATGTGTGGAGCTCCGTCTCTATATGAATGATTGTATCTGAAGCATACGTTGTTGTATTGATATAGGAACACGAACCTTGTTTCCTTACGAGTACTTTTCTTCCTCCTGTTTTTCTCCCTCAGAGAGAAACTTTTTGAGATTACTGACGTTCGTTTTATGCTTCCATTTTGTTTTTGTAATATTGGCTCTAAGCTGTAGTGCCCTCCTCTCCGTTGTTGTTTTTTAGACCGACGTGGAAATTCACTTCAAAAATAAGTTATTTTTTTTCAAACAGCCCCGAATGAAGTGGTGTACTATGGAGAGAAAGCCCTACCCCAAATGTTTCTGACTGCGTGTGCAAACCTCCTGTGGCACCATTTTTATGAGAAAAGCGAGTGAATCACATCTAGAGGAATCATCGAAAGTTGCGCTTGATGTTGTCATGGGATTTCACATTTCAGATTTCTGCTAGTTGCCCTAACAGTCGACAGGTTAATGTTTGCCTCTGCAACAATCTAATCAGTTGAGCGGAAAGTGATATGTTTTTGCAGACGCCCACTTGATGTCGGTCTGTCGCACTTCGCACTTCATCGCTTATATTCCTGTGGTGTTTCAGCAGATTCGCTCCCGTCAGTGAGCAGAGCTACAGACTCCACCACATAACATTAGAGCCGATGCTCTGGGATCGACTCTGATATGATTATTGAGGTGTTTGAATCAGAGCCTTAAACACTGTTGCCCATAAAGATGGAATAAAGTGTTTTTTACCTCTTCTCATGAAATGATTATGACAATGGGATTTATTCTTGATAAATAAAGTGTATATCTTCTCAACTTTATTGATCAAACTCTTCCAAACATATCACAGTGAAACTTAAACCACAATTAACCTTTGCAAACTGTGGATTCAGGCTTTAACAAAATTGTTGGTATTGAACAATTATTCCAACTTTATGGGCAGCAGTGTATGTAGCATGATACATTGCAGATTCATTGAAATTATTTTATGCATTTGTTCCGCATTCAACGTGTCAGGAGTGAAATATAAAAGTTTTTTTTTTGCTATATTCCACTAAATCAGTGTGGAGCTTGGACAAGCTTTTTCTTTTTATCAATACAGCTGCTCTCAGTCCTGTAACAGCTGTAAGACGCTGGTTATTTTGAGCACAGCTGCACCTCTTGACTTTTGAAAGGTCGCGGCCTTTTAAAAGGAGATGTGCAGTCCTCCATCACACTTTTCATTTCAGTGAAATTGTGCCACAAAAGAAGAAATCGCTAAACTGGTCAACTGGCTGTATATTGTACCTCAGCGATATGTTTGCGAGTGTTTGCTCTGAGAGTCACAGTGTCGTCTCGTGGGTGACGAGTGTGCTGCGAGTGTGACTGTGTGTGAACATGGTTGACATGGGAAAGGAAGAGCCTCCCACGCTAACAGGATGATGTGAGTGATGGTGGCCAGACACAAAAGCAAGCAGCAGAAAACACAAATAAAACAGCAGAACGAACACAGAGGCACCAAATTCAAGCTGCCGGTGAGGTGTGACTTAAAAAGTGACTTAAAGCTGTAGTGTGAGGAACAGAGGGAGGCAATATGAGGAATGAATGCATTTATGTGATTATACAGCGTTCGTTTAGCTCTGTGTGTCATTTAAATGTGTGCGTGTGTGTGTCAATTTAAATATGGTTTCTCATTTCTCATGAAATGACGGCATCACTGACTGACTCACCCGCTGTGATATACTTGTTTAAAAAAACAACTTACAGTAATGCATGTGTTTCTCTGGCCTGTATGGACCATTTGACAGCGGAGGGCTGCTGCAGTCTGACTGTCGTGCAGACAGGCCTGCTTGTAAACCTCCCAGTGTCACTGTGGGCCAGAGGTCTCTCTGCACCCTCCCAAACCAGTCTGCCCCGTCTGATTTGTGCGCTTGTGTGTTTCTGACATGGCAACTTTTAAAACACTTAGAGAAATGACACGAAGAAGTCGCGGAGCAAAAACTGACCACACGCACATTTGTTACAGTGGAAAAGAAAACACATTCACATTTTCCGCGAATTCCAAACAAACAGAAGCGTTCTCTCCCGCCGGCCTGTCCTCACGTCTTTCTCACCACGTCAAAGTATTGTTGATTTACTCCACGGCTGCACTTTTTACTAGCTCCCTGCTGTGTCTCTTGTGGTCCCAGTGTGAAAGCTCAATGGATGCAGCAGATGCAAAACAATCACACGCACCAGCTGAAAAACAGGCTGCAGTGCAGAGAGAGAGCTATCAGTGACTTATTGCAAACCTTCTGTGTCTGAGTGGTACGCTGAGCTCGGTGTCTCACTGCCCTTTAGCCATGCTCACAAAGCCCATGAGCAGACCTGAGGAGAAGTACTGAACCCCAGTTAAAACTCTAGTGAAGTAACGGACTTCCAGATGCTGGATTGTGTTTATACTCAGTGTGCTGGTTGGACTCAGGCAAAGGTCAGAACTGGCACATTTGGTGAATGGAATAGTTTGTCTCATTTGTTTTGTCAGGAGTGATTATAACTCACGTCAGAGCCCTGACTTTGTGAACTTTGGGGCTGCCACTTTGAGCCGTTGGCTGCTTGAGTTTGAGGAACTCAGTGCAGAACAACATTGCCCTCTGCTGGCCACAAAGGTGCCCTCCTACTGAACTGTATTCCCGGGATGAAGCCTCACGAAGCTTTGGGGCTTCAGACTCGACGTACACAGTGACATCTGGTGGTTTGAAAAAGTTGTAGCGGTTCTGGAGCTCCGTCCATCCAGTAAATAATTCAGTAAATTCCATCGTGAACAAGAATTAATAGTGTTTTTGTGTCTGTCTCTGTCTTCACAGTGAATGAAATCATCGGCAGAGACATGTCCCAGTCCCCCAGCGCCCATGGTCCTCCGCCAGCACATAACCAGTCATAGCTCAGCCCTGATGCAGCCTTTCGGCTCACGGACCCCTCCAGTTCCTAACACGCTCCAACACTGACCCCGGACCCCGGTCCTGGTCCAGGTGCTGGTCCAGATGCTGGTCGCTGCATATGGGACAAGAGGGTCAGAGGAGAGGAGAAGGAGACTCTGCTAGACCACCAGGACAAGAGGACAGTTCTCTGATTTCATTTCAAACTCTTTCAAACCCTCGTTTAGAGGTTTAGACACACAACTCCACACAGAAAGATGATGCAGGATTATGAGGATTATGAATGAATGAATTCATGAGATCGTCAAAATGTGAGCCGTGCCTCCTCATCAGGTGTGTGCCTGACCTTTCAAAGCACCGCTGTCTTCCTGACCAACCAGCCCTCCACCAGCGGGGAGCGCTCACTTTTCCAACAAACTTTCTGTGGTGGAGACAGTAGAACTGCGTGTGTCATTGCCACCTCCTCCCCCCACCAGCATCGACCTTCTTCAATGAAGTTGTCCTGAGACACACGACAATAAGAGACTCAGGAGTGCACGGAGCTCTCACGAGAAGCTGGAGCTGAGATTCAAAACTGTTTGGAAGAGTTTCTCAGGCAACATTTTGTATAAACGTCAGGATACTAAAACTCCCAGGATGCTCCAAACACTCGGGGCGTGCCTGAGCGAGCATCAGCGAAAGCACGACGTGAAGTGAGATGACGGTAAAAGTGATCCCACTTCGAAGTTGGAGATGAAAGGCTCGTAGAAAAATGAATCCTTAGCTGCAAGATTAGATTACCAAATTACACCTGAGCCAGCCTGAACGATCAGATTTTCAAGTCTCAGTAAAAAGTCAGTCAAAATTTGGAGACGTGGCTGAACTTTCCCGTCCGGTCGCAGTGTTTCACTCACGGCTTAGTGATGATGACGCTGTCCCCTCCTGGAGGACGAGCTCCTCTGGCGTCCGTCTGGGATCTGCAACCTGCAACATTCCACAGCTTTTAGTAACCTTGCAGCCCTGTAGATATCTGTACATGACCCCCCCCCCCCAAACTCTCTCTTCCACCTCCCTGTCCTCCCTCTCCCGTGTCTCCTTAGCTTCTTCAAGTTGAACAAATGCCTTATTGATACTTAGCAGCTTTGAATGGTAGCGAAAGCTTTTTTTCTGTTGTTGTTTTGCACAGCTGGCTTTGAGTTTGACTGTAATATTTTTTGGGAAACAGATGTGCGGGTTGGGTCGTGTGGATATGGTTTCATTCCCGATGAGGGATGAGCGGGTTTCAGAACTGAGGTGATCGATGTTATTTCCACGTTAGAGAGCCACAGAGACAGACCTCTCTGCCTCTGAAATGTCTTCTCATGCAATAACTCCCCAATTCTCCCAGGAGCCCTCGTGTGCCTTCTAACTCCTGACAGCCACCATACCTGCGATGGTATGACACGTAACAGGAAATAATCTGACACCGCTTTGAAAGTATTTTATACATAGGGATGTCTGTATGTTGCATTTATGCATTCCCCCCTTCTGTAATAAACAAGATAAAAATGTACACTCCAGAGAACATCTGGATGTAGCGGGGTCTTCCACATCCCTAGTCAACGTTTGCTGTTCACAATCAAAGACAATCAAATCTCGTTAATTGTCTCCAGTGCGTTGTCTCTTCAGGAGGCTGCAATCATTAATACGTCCAGTTCTGACAGACGTACAGTGCCTGTATGGCAGCAATAACACAGTCAGTTTCCAGGCGGATACGACGTGGACGTGATCAGGCGGAGACAGATTCTCGTGTGAAGATTTCCATTGACTTTTTTTTTTTTTTGCCTTAAGCTTGACAATGATGCTCCTGCATGTGAGAGCTGAGGAGTGTTGCTTATGACAGTTTGAAGTCAGTTTCCAGGTGAAAATGATTCTGCTATGCATTCAAATTCTGCCTAATGCCTTTAAAAATGAGAAAAAAAGACAAAAAAGACCTTGATGCCTATAGAAGTAGACTGTAGACTTGTAGATGCTCAATTGATTCTGTCAGCATCCCGGAGTGTCCATCAGCCAATCTGCCTTGTCAAGGACTCAGTGCAAGCATCTTAATAGGTTCAGTTGTGTGTGTGAGTGTGTGTGTGAGTGTGTGTGTGAGTGTGTGAGTGTGAGTGTGTGAGTGTGTGAGTGGCTGGACGGTTGGTGTTTGTACCAAATATGCTGTAGAGAAGACAGGAATTTTAAGTCCTATTTTCAACAACAGAAGCACATATGTACTTAGGCTATGCAAACTATAACAGCAGCAAATGTGAGGTAGACGTTAAACATGAAAAAGGAGATGATTAAGTATTTGTAATAATGTTGCTTATAAATTTCACAGAGAACATTCAGATAGTGAGAGCATCGTGTCACTCTGTAAACTGTTAGGATGCCTTAACTCTTGTTTGAAAACCAGTTTGTCAGTGTGTCTGTATGCTGTTCTGGGTTGAGTTTCTTTTCCATGACTAAGACATAAGTCAGTAACTATTACAGTTTTTTTGTTTATTTTTTGGGGGGTGGGGGGGTGGGCAGGGTGGACATTGAGGGTTGGGTGGGAGAAGGAAGGTGGCTTTTTTTTGCGTATAAAGCTGGTTCTGCAGCTTGAAAGACTTGAGTCAACAAAAACCGAAACAAAACCAGCATTGACAGTAAACTCTGGCTGCCGTCCTCTTCTGTCACAACCAAAGAGCGAACAAGATGTTCCCATTTTACATTATGGAAAAGCAACAGAGACTGTACAACTCTATTTTTGATACTTTGAAATGGATGTCATTCCTAAAAGGGTGGGGACATGTATGAGTGTACAGTGTGTGTGTGTACATATATATATATATATATATATATATATATATATATATATGTACACACACTCTACACTCATACACACACACACACACACACACACACACACATATATATACATATATATATACATACATTTTGTAAAATAAAAGGGAAATACAGGTTTAGCTGATGTTTACCGAGCCTTGTATTGTCATTTCTTGTATATTTTGTATGTTAAATTTTTTGTAATTTTCAAGACTGCAGTGCTTTTTGAAATTATTCAAAGGGAATACCTTGCATCATACTGTAGGCTCTAAAGTAGTGAATATCAATAAAACAGAAAACTCAGCTGTGGCTTGCTGTCGTTGTCTCCCCCCCACCATGTCTTCGATACAAAAGCTGTGCTCATAACTCAAGAATCAGCCTCGGCCAAACACACATGAAGCACACTCCCAAAGTGTGGCCCAGTGTGGTGGCACTCAATAGTTTGACCAGACTATTTAGTCTCACTTTAGAATGTGGCACCAAGCACTCCAGCGTATTTTGACTATTTGACTTAAAGAACTAAATGTAGGCCAAACAGAAAATAGACATTTTTATGTGTGCAGCATTTATTAGGGCCTGAGCACCAAGCGGTGCAAGGACCCTATTGAAATGCAAGGAAATGCATCCGAAATAAATTGCAAGTTTGACGGCCTAAACATACACGAAAACTCATGAAACTTTGCACATGCATCAGTTGTGGTGAAAAATTACATATTTTATGGATCTTGCAAATGGGCATGGCAAAATGGCTCCATAGCGCCCCCTAATTTCAAGCTTTCACTGTGTTTTATGTACGAAATTTGGAAGGTTCATGTATCTCTTCAAGACGTACAAAAAAGTCTCTTGGAGCGATGACCTAAACCCAAGTAGTCGGCCATATTGGATTTTCCGTACATTTTTGCCGATTTACAGGGGTCATAAATGAACGAACTAGTCTGAAGGGGTTGAAGCGATCCACTTCAAACTTGGTCAGCTGTTAGAAAAGACATTGACGATGAAAAGTTATTAAAAGTCTCTACAAAACTTTAACGGTTTGCCCATGGCGAACTGTCAAACTTCAGTGTCTCGCCATGAAACAGGAAGTAGTTAATAGACTCTACATGATCCAATCAGCACCAAACTAAAAATAAAAGTCCCGCCCTGAAGACGTCTACATGTCAATATTCATTCACAGGCATAGCGCCACCTGGTGGCGACAGGAAGTGCTATGTTTCGCGCTATGATGTCTCAAGACAAGCCAGTTGACCAGATCCACTTCAAATTTGGTCAGGAAAGCCTCAAGACGTTGATGTTGGTCTGTAGTGAAAACTGTGAGTTTTTGTCAAAAGGCGTCGCCGTGGCGATTCGCATGAGCATTAAAAGTGCAGTAACTCAACTCTACAAGGTCCTATCTTCACCACATTTATACTGTTTGATGACTGTCCGGCTCTGAAGACATGCGCATGCTAATTTAGAACCATAGTCATAGCGCCACCTAGTGGCGGGAGGAAGTGCATGTTTTATTCTCAGCTTCTGGCCGAGCTGGCCCAGATGCTGGGGCAGATGGTCCGGAGGAGCCAGGAGAACCGGGGGCGCTGTGACGCCGTCAGGAAGGCGGTACTGGACCGGACAGGCTGTTCGCCGGAGGACCACCGGGAGAGTCCCTCAGACGTCAGGGCAGGAGTGCTGGCGGTGCGGGCGGCCCGGGCACTTCCACTCGGAGTGTCCGCTCAGGGAGGTGGGCCAAACGATCCGGGTCGCCGGCCCGCCAGCACCCTCCCTCAGGTCAGGTGAGACATACCGCGTTCCGGTAAGGATCCAAGGGGGTATACACCAGGCTATGGTGGATTCGGGCTGCACGCAGTCCATGATTCACCAGAACCTGGTTCGGCCCGGGGCTTTGGTGGAGGCCAGGTGGGTGGATATTAGGTGTGTGCATAAGGATATTCACCGCTATCCCATTGTGCCAGTGGAGATTAGATACCGGGGAAAAAAGCATAACGTGAAGGCAGCGGTAAGCAGCCGCCTGGCGCACCCCCTGATTCTGGGGACTGATTGGCCGGGTGTTAATGGTTTAGTGGGGCAGTGCGCGGGGGTGCGTTCACGACCGGTAGGGACATGTAGTGTCTGTGCTGTGCTCAGCGGTGACGCAGGGTCGTCCGACGCTGCCGAGGGGGAGCGGGTTCCCGAAATCCACCCCACGGAAGATTTTCCACTCGAGCAGTCTCGTAACGACACCTTCCGCTCAGCCTTTGACCAAGTGATAAGTATTGATGGTCACTTGGTGCGCCCTGACGCAGCGCAGACCTACCAGCACTTTTCCTTGCGGAGGTACAGACTGTACAGAGTGAGTCGTGACACTCGGACAGGACTTATAAACACCCAATTGCTGGTGCCGAAAAGCTGCCGGGAAACAGTTTTCCAGGCGGCTCATTATAACCCGATGGCCGGTCACATGGGGTATGATAAAACGCTAGACCGGATAATGGCCCGATTCTATTGGCCTGGCATTCGAGGGGATGTACGCCGCTGGTGTGCATCCTGCCCTGAATGCCAGTTGGTTAACCAACCGGCCATACCAAGAGCGCCATTGCGCCCATTACCACTCATGGAGGTCCCTTTTGAGCACATTGGCATGGACATCATCGGGCCATTTAACCGGAGTGCACGCGGCTATCGCTTTGTCCTGATGGACTACGCAACGCGATACCCGGAAGCAGTGCCGCTGCGCACCATCTCTGCAAAGAGTGTGGCGCAGGCACTGTTTCAGATAATCTCCCAAGTGGGGATCCCAAAAGAGATCCTCACTGACCAGGGCACCTCGTTCATGTCACGAACACTGAGAGAGCTTTACGGATTATTGGGCATTAAGTCTGTTCGTACCAGTGTCTACCACCCTCAGACCGACGGGCTGGTAGAGCGGATGAACAAGACCTTAAAGTCCATGATCCGTAAATTTATTCACGATGATGAACGCAATTGGGACAAATGGCTAGACCCTCCGTTGTTTGCAATGCGGGAGGTGCCCCAGGCCTCCACGGGATTTTCTCCCTTTGAACTGCTATTCGGCAGGAAACCAAGAGGGGTGCTGGACCTTATTAAGGAAAACTGGGAGGATGGTCCAAGCCCCAGTAAAAATGAGATTCGATACGTCCTGGACCTGAGAGCAAAACTCCACATTTTGGGAAGGTTGTCACGTGAGAATTTGCTCCAGGCCCAGGAACGTCAGCAGCGCCTGTACAACAGAGGGTCACGGCTGAGACAATTTGCACCGGAAGATAAAGTACTTGTATTGCTCCCATCTTCTAGCTCCAAATTACTCGCCAAGTGGCAAGGTCCCTTTGTGGTCACACGACGAGTGGGCGACGTGGACTATGAGGTGGAGCGTACTGACAGGGGAGGAGCCACACAGATATACCACCTCAACCTCCTCAAACTATGGAGAGAGGTGGAGCCTGTGTCTCTGGTGACGGTAGTTGGAGAGAGAGATGAGTTGGGGCCGGAGGTACCAAATTCCACCAAATCCGCTCCGCTCCATTGTGATGACCATCTCTCGCCGTCCCAGAGAGAGGTGACCCAGTTGCAACAGCGTTTTGCTGATGTGTTCTCCCCCCTGCCAGGACGTACCAACCTCGAACAGCACCACATTGAGTCTCACCCAGGGGTGACGGTGCGTTCACGGCCCTATCGGTTACCTGAACACAAGAGAAAAGTGGTTCAGAGAGAGCTGGCAGCCATGTTAGCGATGGGGGTAATAGAGGAGTCCCACAGTGCCTGGTCCAGCCCCATCGTTCTTGTGGTCAAGAAGGATGGGTCTATCCGGTTCTGTGTGGACTATCGCAAGGTGAATGACGTGTCATGGTTTGATGCCTACCCGATGCCTCGGGTCGACGAGCTTCTGGACCGGCTGGGCACTGCGCAGTTTTTCACCACGCTGGATCTGACCAAGGGCTACTGGCAGATTCCTTTGTCTCCAGAGTCCAGGGAGAAAACGGCCTTCTCCACTCCGTACGGTTTGTACCAATTTGTCACACTTCCGTTCGGGTTGTTCGGGACCCCAGCCACATTTCAACGCCTCATGGACCGGGTGCTGCGTCCGCACGCTGCATATGCTGCCGCCTATCTGGATGATGTCATCATCCACAGTAACACCTGGGCGGAGCATGTGCAGCGGGTGGCCGCGGTGCTCGAGTCTCTGAGGCAGGCGGGGCTCACGGCCAACCCGAAGAAGTGTGCGGTTGGACGGAGGGAGGTACGGTATCTGGGGTACCTCTTGGGCGGCGGGCAGGTGCGGCCACAGGTAGACAAGACCGCGGCGATTGCGGCCTGTCCGCGGCCCAAGTTCAAAAGAGAGGTCAGACGGTTTTTGGGACTGGCGGGGTACTACCGCCGGTTCATACCGGACTTCGCGGACCTCACCAGTCCCCTGACCGATCTGACCCGAAAAGGTGCCTCAGAGCCGGTCCAGTGGACGGAGCAGTGCCAGCGGGCGTTTGAGAGGGTGAAACAGGCTCTCTGTGGGGGGCCACTTCTGCACACGCCTAACTTCTCTCTCCCTTTTGTGTTGCAGACTGATGCCTCGGACAGAGGGCTGGGGGCCATTTTGTCCCAGCAGGTACGGGGAGTCGACCACCCCGTGCTGTACCTGAGCAGGAAACTCTCTGAGCGAGAGAGCAGGTACAGCACGGTGGAAAAAGAGTGCCTCGCCATCCGGTGGGCGGTCGGCGCCCTGCGCTACTACCTCCTGGGACGCCCATTCACCCTCTGTTCGGACCATGCTCCCCTCCAGTGGCTCCACCGCATGAAGGATACCAACGCCCGGATCACCCGGTGGTATCTGGCTCTTCAGCCTTTTAAGTTCACGGTGATCCATAGACCGGGGGCACAGATGGCTGTGGCCGACTTCCTCTCCCGTCCCTTGGGGGGTGGGGGGGGAGTGGGTTAGGCCAGATGGTCCCCGGCCTAAGTCGGGCGGTGGAGGTATGTGGGGGTGTGGGCTGGTTTTGCGCTCAGCTGCAACGGAGAGAGGTGCAGGACTGGCCCAGGAGATGGCGCAGGAGAGAGGTAAGTAGCACCAGCGCACCTGGAAACAGGTGCAGTAAATTACCTCTCTCCCTATTTAAGGAGTAGCACGCCGGGACCCGAGAAGCAGGAGAAGACGTGTGGCCAGAGTGTTGTGGTGTGCGCTAAAAAAATACCATTGACCGAAAACTGTGTCCGGGCCTTGGTGTTCGTGCTGGGAGAACCCACAGAGACAGTCTCATGTTACAGTCTCTCTCTCAGCGGGTTAACCACAGCCACCTCAAATTTGGTCCAAACATTCCCAAGACGTGGATGATGCAAAGTTTTGAAGCTCTTGAGGTTTTGTCAAACTCTGTCACCATGGCAACACCTCGCAAATCCCTTCCCTCCTGTGGGCTCTCCGGTCATCCATAGCACAGGGACACACTGGCTGAAATACTGAAGGAATCACCTCCTTAAATTTGGCAACAGCATTATCAGATAAGCATCTAGTGAGGACCTCTCTGTCATATAGTGCATAGTCTAGTAGCAAGAAATCAGCAGTTATCAGGTAATGGTCCAATAGAATTGAGTTATGTAGAAAGACTGTTAACTGTTCAATTTTAACACCATAAGCCAAAACAAGGTCAAGAGTGTGGTTAAAACAGTGAGTGGATTCATTTACACTCTGGGAGAAGCCAATTGAGTCCAATAGTGAGACAAATCTGAGACCATCATTATCATCGTCCACATGAATATTAAAGTCACCTACTATAATCACTTTGTCACTTTGTGGCTCATCCCACCCAAGACCAAGACGGAGCGCTTCAGACGCTCATTTGTGCCCACTGCCATCAGACCAGTGTTGCCAGGTGGGAAATGTAGAATTATCGTACCACAGACTCGGAATTATCATATTTTGGGGTAAATTATCGTACACCCGTCATAACCAAAATAACAAGCTTACTGTTGCACAAACTTAGTTGTGTTACACTAATGTGTCCCCCATAAACAAATGACAGGTGGGAACTAATGAACTAAATCATGAGGCAACCCACCGTTAGGGAATTGACACAGCAAGTTAACTTTTTTGAAACAGTGTTCATAATAACTGAGAAGAAAATAAAGAGTAAATCTGGCTTCACTTAGTGAAATTTATTTTTGCATTCCAACATTTGAATACTATTTGAATTACTTATATGAACAATCTTTTTTCAAAGAATGATTCAGAACATTCTCTCTTTGTCCTTTTTTCCAGTTTACCAATCCCCAACATCCCCAGAATAATGGTGACAAAACCAGAACAAACATGAAAAACATAGGGATGCATTGAACATTGCACAAAATGATGGTGGTAGTTTGTAGCCCTAATTGCCTTGGTCTTCCTAGGCTGTCTGCTCTGCATTATTCCTGTCATGTCACATCCGTCTTTGGCAATTTTCTGAATTAATAGAGGAAGAGCAGAGACTATTGTTTATATTTATAATATTACATGAATGATTAATTAAATAATTATTTATTATTAACCAGATGGACTGTGGTCCTCATTGCGATGTTGTGCTCTGCTAAAAACCCTGCCAGCTTGACCTCTGCTATTTTGACCGTCTCTCACCTCTCTTCTCTTCAGCTGCGACTCACTTCACTTGTTCTTGCTTCTCAATCTCAATCGACAATTCCCTGATCTGATCTGATCTGATCTGCCACCGGGCCGGACTCCTGACTAAGTTCCTCCTCATGGGGCTTGATCAGCCAATCATGCTCGTTATTCCGAGACCAACGTCACTTGTATCCAGCTGCTCGTAGCTCACGCTAAACCAATTACAATTGGTTGGAAATGTCACATGATAAGAGATGCCTTCAGAGTTCACAAAAACTGTATGACAGTATTCGTGAACGTGTGGTTCCAATCAGCCTTGCTCAAATCTGCCAAATTATTGTACTTTTGGCCTATTTTTGGATTATTGATCATACATCGTACAGAGGGCGAAATTATCATACAAATATGATAATTATCGTACACCTGGCAACACTGCATCAGACTGTTTAACAGCAGTGGAGAACTCAGTGTGCCATCAAACTGCCCCCCACAAACAACACTCACTGATCCCCCACCTCTTGCACTGGACTGACTGAATATGCACATAGCATTCTACCTATCAACCATACTATTATATTTTAGCATTATCATCATTGTTGTAAACTTTATTATTATGTCATATTGAACTATCATTAATATGGTTGTTATTGGAACTGCCAATATCATTATTATTATTAGATAAACTTTATTGATTCCCCATAGGGAGAAATTTACATATTACAGCAGCAACAGCGCCAGGGCAAGATCAGCAGTAAAATAAAAAAGCAATAGTAGATAAATATAAATTGCAATGAAAATATATATAAATAATATTTACACTATAAACATAATTGTACAGTACGGAGAGATATATGAAATGAGTGAAAAAAAAATTGTCATATAGTATATTATTATTATTACTATACCAGTAGTTATGGTTGATGGTAGTACTGTACTTGCACATATTTATCCATTCTATATTATACTACCTGCTGCTAATTATATATGACGTCACTGTCATAAATTGACACTTTCTTTGCGCTTTTTAATTTTGTACTTTAATGTTTTACATTGGGCTGTTGCAACACTTGAATTTCCCCCATGGGGATCAATAAAGGATTATTATTATTATTATTATTATTATTAAAATTTAGCAGCTGTTCACATGTTAGCATGGTTAGCTAGCGTTAGCTAATTAGCTAGCATTAGCTAACCACCATGTGTTTGTTTGTGTTTATGTTTGGCCATTCAGCCTCAGACTGACCTCATTAACCAAAGCCAACTCCGCGTATTCATTATGTTTTCCTCCGGTAGTTTTCCAGTTTTCCTCTGGTCCTCCAAACATCTTTTTGAAGCAGAAAAACGAGCTGCAGAAAACGCGCCAACAATCCGCTCAGGTTCCAACGTCATCTTCTGCTGCGGTGAGTGAGTGTCCTGATGTCATTTCCTCAACCCGAGAAATGTCGCGCCATTGTGACACAACCAGCCAGGAAAATTTGGCAATAACTCTGTAGATCTAGTAACTATGGGTGTTAATCGTTCACAAAAAATGTAATAAATTATTTTCAGGGAGTTCATTCCACAGTGCATGTAGAAGTTTGGGTTCAGGTGTTTTGCATTTTTGAGGACACAGCGCCCCCTTGTGTCCTGTAGGAGTAACTATTTATCAATGTTCCTCCACTCGTTTTCTCTTTTTCACTGTTTTTTCTTTTCATTTATTATATCTTTATATATCTGCTGTTCATTTGGGATGAATAAAAACAACAATGTGAAGTGTGTGTACCTCTGTCCAGGAAGCCACATCTGGCCATTTTTGCAGCAAGCACATAGGCCACAGCCTGTCTACGGCTATGTGGAGAAATCTGGCAGTTTGAAAAGAAATGACACAGTTGAACAATGTGTCCATCCCAGCAGGTTCGTTACAGCCACTTCAAATTCAGTCCAAACATTCCCAGGATATGGATGATGCTCACTTATGAAGCTCTTGAGGTTTCGGTTTGCATGAAATTTCCATGGTGTAGTCAACACTTCATATGCTGAAATATAGGACGTGATTAGTGGCTGTTCTCTAGCGCCACATAGGGGACACAGGAAGTTACATGTAACTCCTTGATGCACTGTCCGAAATACATGAAAATTCTGAGCTTGGCATGGAAGGGTCGGTGTCTGGCAACAGGATGAAGCCGCCGCCCAACCCGACGTGCACGAAGGTGTGGGCGTCTTTAATTATTGGTTTTATTTGCATCTCATCTCTTTAAATGAAACCAAATTAAACAGATTGTTGTTTACATTTTTATTTATACACATTGCTAAATTCATACAAGTCAAACTTGCAACAAAAATATCTCCTCTGCCACCAGAGGTTGACCTAGCCTTGTTTGGGGCCAGTATTGCACTCTGGGTAGTGTAGGCACAGTAAAGAGGAAAGAAACTAAGACTGCTGTCAGCAGGCCTGTCACAGGAGAGACTAATGCAGCTTTTACACAGTTCTCCGGTCACGAGCAGGAATTAAAGCATGCTACAGACTGATCGTTTAACTGAAACAGAAGACAACTGTAGCTCAGGTCCATCGTTAGGAAAGGCTTCAGGGTACACCTCTGTTCTTCTACATTTAATAACCAAGTCTCCACGTTTGGAAGGAGCTGGAACTAATAAAACAGAATAAATTAGTCATTCTACTCCGTTAAAAACGGTCCGTCACTTAACACTTTGATTTGAGCACATAAATGTGTTCTTTTTACAGAAAAAAAAATAATACACAAATTAGACGCTGTACGTTGAGCCGATAGTCGTTGGATAGTTTTAAATGATTCCAGCTGAGAAGTACAGTTCGATATTCCCTCTTGTTTCATTAATCAAAGTCAGTCTCAATGGCTTTTTAATCTATTTTAATGGCACCACTACACTGCTAGAGGCCATCAAACCAATAAACATCGTGCATACACACACACACTTTGAAAAGTCAAGTCCTGTAGTGGTTAAGAGTGAAAGTTTAGAAGTACATAGAAAAGACTGTAAGCAAAAGTGTTACGGTGTGTACGGCCTCAAGCATTCCAGGATGAATGTCTGTACAGATTTCTAGGGGGGGGGGGGCGGCACACATATGTAGAGCATTTAACTATACATGCATATTTGGCTATGGTTTGTACAGGCTCAACACCATCTCTTCTCCACAGCCAGCTATTACAGTAGGGGGATCCACAGGGTCAGCAGCCCCACATGAAGTTTTAATGACTTCAGCTGCTTCACCAGTGAATGTCCTCCGAAATCCAACAGTGGCTTCAGGAGTGTTAGGCCAGCAGTGTCAGATATGTGCTGATAAATGGTAGCTCATAGGAGAGGGGCATTGGCATTGGCAGTTCAGAGTGGCACTGGAACGTGTTCAGTTTGATGGAAAAACTGAGATGCATTTGGGAGGCGACCTCTTCAACAGGCAGTCGGACTGAGGGAGGAGAGATGAAGGCTAATGGTCAGTTACAGAGGACCAAGTGCACCTGCTGGCCGTAGAAAGGGTGGTTGGAGCGCTCAGCTACGGCCCGCCGGGCCATCTCCTCACTGGTGAAGGTGATTAAGGCCTCGCCGCTGCACTGGCCACTGAAGTTGTACAAGATGAGAACGGCGTCTGGCTGGAGCTGCAGAAAGAGACAAAACGTGCATGGGACAATAAGCGTCACTGGTTTGAATGCAGCTACACCATGAAAACACCAGGGCGAGCCCACAGAGCCGAGGATGGACAACGCCCTGGGGAGGATGGGCTCATCGAAGAGGTCCGGTTAGGTGGCGAAAAAGAGATTAAAAGGGCAGAGCTGAAAGAGCCAAAGCAGAGTACATGCTGTTCCCAGAGGACCTGAAACCCACGAGGCACCACACACACTTATGATCTGCTAGTTTGCATGCATCAAAATCAAGCATGATGCAAAATATTTTCCTTCAGACATGCAGATATGAAACAATTCACTGATCATGTCAACAATGACAGTAAAATCCATGAAGCCTACATGTTAGAGAATCACATGTTGGAGCAGGAGAGAGGGAGGCGGTTAGTGGGGGAATGCACTCAGAGCCTTCACTGGAAACAGTGGAGGTAGTGAGGTAGGCCCCGAGCTGAAACCATTTCTAGGACGTGTTAGGGATGATGATCTGACTCCACCTCACAGAACGTACAAATGATCAGACATCTTCATGATATGGCCTTACAACACTTTAACTTGGATCTGATCATTAGATTTCGGTGGCCTATTATTTCTTCTTTAGCTTGGTACAGACTGGTGGTCATCTCGTGCAAATCATGTGACATGCACATAATCTGCAGGAGGCAGCAGCGCCACAAGTCTGAGCTGAAAAACTGAGAAGCCTCATTTATGAATGAGGGCACAGAATCTTGGTGCTGAAATATGACTCAACTGTTGTTTGCTCCATTGTTCTTTTTTGTCGTCCCAATGTCCCTCACATTTCAAACATTCTGTGCAGTGCTGTGACTTCGGTTATGGGGCTGGTCTGGCTGACATGCCGGGTCAGGAGCTCAGAACCTTGATGGCCAGATTGGACATTCCTCGTCAGATTATACTGTCAGAGCATTACTGTGTGTAATGGTTCATATGTTGGGATTTGTTTTTGCGGCAAGGCTGACACTGCTCTAGTGTACTGTACTGGCCATCTGCTTTTAATATGGGATGTTGTGTCTCACAAATTGTCCATAGTGAGCACAATAATGTGTGACATGACATGCTATCCTTAATTAGAAGCTACGCTAAAGTGCTAAAGTGTCTCTACAAGAGGTCCATCTTGACAGTTTGCTGCCAGCCTACTCTGCATGCTGTCCATCAGCCTCAACATGCAGATGTTATTTAAGTGGAGGAAGTGCCCTCTCTGGCCTCTGGTCTGGAGGCTCTTCTTACCTTGGGGTGAGTCCCTAAAGACAGAGCCATTCTTTGGGCTGAATCAGACTCCTGGCCTGTTCGCTCATCTGAACCATGCCGCTGTACTCGTCAGGGGCGTACTACAGACAGCATAATAATGAACGGACAGTCAGGGTGGAGGCCTCACACATCACAGCACAGTTTTAGATACACGCACAATATCAAGAGTTATATACACTCTCCCTCTAGGAGGAACACACACACACGCTGAACAGGCTTCATATGAGCCACACTGTGGGATTAAGTGTTGGAATTGTGTGGTAAAGGACACCGGCACTGTTGTGGGAACTGTTTTCTCACCCAAGGCCAGTGTGAGCGACACGACAACAGCCAGAAAAAAAAAACACACTCTCACTCCATTAGGGATATAGTTACAGTAGTTCAGCCAACAGTCAGGACTGGAGTCACAGTCACACACACAGTCACACACAGACACACACAGTCACACACAGTCACACACAGTCACACACAGACACACACACACACACTAAGTTCTGCCGTGCACAACTCAAAAGAAGTTCATATTTGGTGTGAATATGATGCTGGTTACCCCTTCAGTAATGCTCCCTCTCCCTCTTTCCCATACACACACACCTACTTCAAAGTACAGGGACTGTACTAGTGCTGCCATGTGGACCAAAAGCAGACCCAAGCTCTGTGCTACACCAGCACAACTCCTCCACTTTAAACTCCACCCCTCTCCCTCCTCCCTCCCCCCTCCCAGACTTTGCACACCGTCTGGAGCCACACCTGTCAGGGTTCATACCTGCTTCAGAGGACTCCACCTATTTTGGACTGGCTGCGAAAAATACAGGCAGCACAGAGAAGGGGGGAGAACATAAGTGCAGTTAAACACTACTGTGGTGTGATTTTGCAATAGAGAGCACCAGGGGTAAATCTCTCTAAGTGGTCCAACAGCTCTAGACTGAGGCTATGCAGGCTGTGGGAAGAGTTCAATCAACAAAATGTATGCTTGTCTGCAAAGGCCCTTCTGGACACAAGGTGCAGTTTTAATCCGTGTGTGAGCATTTTAAAACCATCCCACAGCTACAATTACTTTACATGCAGAATAACACACAACACTTTTGCATGTTTGAGTGCATGTCTCATCCTTGCAAACAGCAATGCACTTTCACATCTGTGTCTTCATTGGAGTGCTACATGCTGACCTGGTATCCCTGGAAGAAGCTGAGAATGTCCTTGACTCCAGTGTTGTAGGGCAGGCCCTGCATCCTGACCAGGGCGCCGGGCTGAGGCAGCACCGAAGAGGCGCTGGCTGCAGCGTGGTGGGGTTGGGCTGCCACTGCTGCTGCCACTGCTCCTGGTGGAGCTGCAAAGTAACCAACTGTGGAAGGAGACACTGGGGGGCTGGAGAGGGAGTACGTTAGGTGAAGGAGGGGACAACAGGTAAGAAATTAGAGAAACAAAGCAAGTACAAATAAAGACAGATGTGGTACGTTTTATGGTAATCCGTGGCTGGTGATACACTAACCTGGGGTAGTAAGCTGTGTAGTTCATGTTCATATTCATGTACAGGTGTGGCTGAGGGGGGTAGTAGGCCAGAGTGTGAGCAGGGCCATGTGCTGTGGTCTGAGGAGGTCTGGGAGCTGCCAGCAGGGGGGGCTGGTACAAGGCAGCCTCAGAGAGAATGGCAGGTGGTGTGGGGAAAGCAGCATAGGCTGTGGGAGGAGACAGACCTGCAGAAAGAGACACACACACACAGTCTGATCATTTACATGTGCATGCACAGCCCTGCATATAATATGAGTGGTTACAACATGCTGCACCATGTTAAAAAAATACTCCCAATCATGATAGCACCATGAGTCACCATGAGCCCTGAGGACACATTAGATCTCAGGGTTCAGACTCCCAGCCTAACTATGACACTTCTGATGAGCAGCAGCAACAGCACCCTCTGCTGACACATTTAGAATTACAGGACACCGGCACATTTAACCCTTTATAGGGCACTCATTTGAAAATCTTAGAAAAGTCATTACAAGACTTTTTTACTTTTGTGAGTTTTTCAAAAAAAATTAATGTTATGGTGAAAATCAAGGTCAATGAAGTTACCATATATGATTTTCTTTCTGTCATGTAGCCTGAGTGTTGCTGATTGGCTTGGAGAAATCTCGTAGTTCTACTGCCTCATGGTGAGGCAAGGGGCGGCATTTTGAACTCCCACTTAAATTACTAAATACGGTGCCTTGCCCGATAAAGGGTTAATTCTGTTGATGTGTGAGTGGCGACGTGTGCTGCACTACTATGATGAGAGCAAAAATATACAGAGGGAAACACACCTTGACAGGCTGGAGAGCAAGAGAAAACAGAAAAAATCTGCACTCTCAGCAGTTCGATCTGTAATTCATACCCGCTCTACCCAAGTTAGATTAGCAGGGTGGGGAGGGGAAATGACATAGGAGCCAGTCGCCTTATTTCAAGTCTGTGTGCCATCAAAATGATTTGAAGCAGTTATTCTAAAAGCTAAACCTGCATAATGCTGCTTTTAGCTGGTCAGTTCTAAACTGTTAAAACTGCATGAAACCTCGACAAACAAAACCAGTTTAAGCTTGCAATAGATAATTACCATGCCAATGAAATTGTCCATTCTAATTGTCAGTCTACAGAATATCATTGTAAACTGGGGTTTAGATTAACAGTTAAACAAAATAATGTTCACCTAGGACATCTATCACCATTTTCTAGCACTTCAGAGATGGATTTTTATCAATGAATTAAAATATAATGAGCAGATTAAATGATTAAAAACAATCATTAATAGCAATCGTAGCATTAATTATTAATTAAACAGCCAGTGTCTTGTTATAGTTTTGGCCATCATTATGATGACAGTATGATGATTTGGGGACACAGTGACATTGCGAGCCATCTGTACACGAGGGAAAACAAGCAGTCAGACAGGTGTTAAACAAATCCCAAATGTAACCCAAAACACTTACTGTATAGTTATTAACAAGCAGTGCAAAATTAGATTCTGTCAATGACGTATAAAAATAAAAATCCAAAAATGAATAAAAACTGATTTTTCCTTTAAACATCACAACTGACAAGAAAGCCGCACAAAGCCACCTTCTGTAGGTAGACATTTTATTTCAAATGCTTAGTGTGTCCTTCAGGATGTCATACTTACACACACACTAATAACAGTATGGTCGTATTTACATACAAACAGCCACTATCCGTGCGAGGCTGTGGGCAGCTGTGGTCTACCGCAGTGGCAACACAGTGACACATGCTGCTGACCTTGTGGAGGCCGAGAGGTTTCCAGGTTAGTTGGGGTCAAGCAATATGTAAAAAGCAATCACCATAAGTCTTTTTCTAGGGAACATAAACCCTCAAAAACACTCTCAGGAGCCCATTTAATATATTTCAGAAGGGTCTGTTAATGAATTGTCATTACGGAGAAAAACACACATAGAAACACAAATTAAAAGGTGCTCTCCAGTGGCTGCCAATCCCAATCTAATCTAATCTCCAGCAGCAATGAGCCATTACAGAGCAAAGTACATGGTTCGAGTTGCATTCAGTCCGGTCTAAGCTGGCATCACTGTCTCAGAGGAAGGCAGAGATGAGAGTATGTGTTTTACTAAATACATACCAACAGGCTTTGCTGCACTGAAACATTCAAATATTGTGATGTTTCTAGGAAATTAAATTAGAGAAATAGGTTTGCTTGATTCCAAAACTGAATCCAGTATTTCAGCCTACTCATTCAGGTAGGATTTCTACGTTGCACAGCGAGCAACAGGCTGAGCTGGAGGCTGGGTGACCTGTCTGGTGGAGTTCACTTACAGGGAAGCTTGCAGGGTGGAGGGGAGAGGCCACTGCGGTTCAGGGTTCCCCCCATCAGCACGATGCTCATCTCCTCTGTGGAGCACTGGAACACCTCCACATACCGGTCCTTCATGGTCTTTTTATGGCACTTCTGGGCCACCATAAACGCCTTGTCAGGTGACTTCATTTGGATAAACGCATCACCGGAGGGCCGACCCTGCAGAGGGGAGAGAAGCAGACACAATAAGTCATGAGATGAGAGTGAGCATGAGAATACAGCAGGAACAGTTATAGCATTTTACATCAAACATTATATGATGGATTTGGCTAGTATTTAGAGAAGGATGGGGCTGGGGGATCAAGTTAAATTTGACCAAAATCTGTTAAAACTTGTACTGTATTTGGACAATATCAATACGTTTTATTTTTGTTTTGTCGTGGAAGGTTTTCTTTTCCTAAAGCTCCTTCTGATAAAGAGATACTTGACAGAGGGCCTATGGTGATGACATCTAGCGGTTTGGCAGCTGTGCCTCAGTCCCCACCAGTCTGACCTGTTGGTTGAGGACCATATGGACTCCGTGGGGTTTGATGTCAACGGTGTGATCTCCCATGAACTCGAGGATATCCTCAATGCCGGCAGTGTAGGGCAGGCCACGCAGGCGGACACAGTCGCGGGTGCTGCTGGCTGCTGGAAGGTAGGGAGGCGTGGCGAGGACTGGGACAGGCATGATGGGTGCCGGGGGTAGTGTAGAGATCAGAGGCGTGGACATGTAGCGGTTCAGGACCTGGCAAACACAAAAGAGGAACGATGATGAATCAAAAGACATCACTATTCATTTTCTCCAACTGCCTGAAGTCTCCTTTGATTAAGTGTCCCGAGACAAGGACGACAAATTTCCCACAATTCTCCAGAGGAACTCAGGAGGCCTGACTGCAATCATGGACATTTTGTGGATGTGAAAGAGACAAATGGACACACAACAAAGTTTAACAAAAACAAACTTGAAAAGATAAAAAAGGTTGAATCAAGTGTGGTCCATTTGTTAATAACAGTTCACAGCCAGCAGGAACAAGCTGAAAGACAAAGTTCACAGCAAAAAAAAACAATATACATACACATTGTGCAATAATATAAATATTATTTTCAGTTGTGTCGACTCCATGGTAATGTGATTTATGGGATGTCTTGGTAAGTCACACACTTTCAACAGCATGTTTGCTCACTTCTCTGCGTTGTCATGACATCAGTTTCTTAGAAAGCCTCTGACAGGGGAAGCAGCTGTTGTGGACCACAGTCCTTTTACAGTTTAAGGGGAACTTTGATTATTTATCGATAACTAAAAGGCTTTCTCAAGAGCCTTATCTGGAAGAAAATGCAGTGCATGGATTGTCCACATTTGATTTTTGTTAATCAAATAGTGTTTCATGTTTGCATCTAAAATACCATCTAAAGACCCCTCTCTTCATATTACCAAAATGTTATTTTGAAATGTTACACAACACAAAGCTATGTACATGAAGTGCAGAGGAGCTTAAATGCTTTTATATGACGACATCCTGTTGCATACACACCAGTGGCCTCTTCATTTCTTGCATCCATTTTAAATCCTTTGATGCTGCATGTCAGCACATTTCTCAGCAGTGGTCTTAAGAATGTGACAGGATGATTTTTTTGCATGTCATGACAAAAATTATAACTCAAAGATTTCTCCAGTTCATACAACTATAAAAACTTACCTGCTGCACCTCAGCCGCAGTACTCCGAAACAGCTCAATGTAGCGCTTCCCCAGGATCTGCTTATGCTTCTTCAGGGCATTCTGTGCGTACTCTTCACATGAGAAGAGCACAAAGGCGTCGCCAGTGGGCCGTCCGTCAGGGTACTTGACAAAGAGCAGCCCCTCAGAACCATCTGTAACTGGGCTCTCCGGACCAAGGAAGGACAGCACTTCCTGCGGTGTGGCAGTGAACGGCAACCCCCGCATGCGAATAATCACCTGGTTCTCTTTGGACAGGAACTGGGCCACCTCGTTAGATGTGCCTGGTGTAAGAGCACAGCAATGATTAAACACCTCCCACCATGGCAACATTCAAGTGACATTCATCATTTTGTTTCAAGGTTTACATTTTTCATGTAGCTGTTCGAGGGAACAAACCACCAACTAGGGATGGACGATGTGGCTTAAATGATCCATCAGGATCTAGTTTATTTTATACTGCGGCATCGATAGAAGAATACCTGCGTTGGCTAATACAGCAGATAAATACCTCACAGATTAAGCTGTTTCATCACATTGACCCTCTAACAATCATAGAAATCAAGGTTTGCAATGAAGGAATCATTCTAATTGATTTGCAGTACTGTATTTGCAGTGCCTAATACACCTTGAGATATTGACAGGAGATACACAATGGTATAAAAAAGCAAGCAAATATTTCAGTTGGCACATTTCAGTCTTCCCATGGGAGATGTATTGTCATATCTCCAAACCCTACCAGCCTCACTTCTTTCCCCAAGACAACTACAGCATGTCAGCATGTGTTCCCAGGGGGTCTAACAACTCAACAAACTCCAATGTCTATACCAAAAATATTTTCAATTATGTATTCGAGTCATTGTTAGGTTTTTTTTTCTAGTAACATATTCTTAAATGTTATGAACCATTTGGAGATGGTATGGCATATCTGACATCCCTAGAAAACAGTGCTAGGCAGCAAAGTAACAAACAATTTTACAAATCTGGTTGCAAACTAAAACTAAAAACCACTGGCTTTGCCCACTAATGCGAGCATATGTCAGATTTCTTTACCCCCCCCCCCAGCTTTATTCGCTAATCACACATTCACCTACATTTGGTTTGCGGTTTGTTACGGGCCAGGCAACTGTGCCAGTCCCCCTTGTTTTTACATGCATGAACAGAAAGTTTGCACATAGCACCATTAGCCCACACATTCATTTACATGTTCACTGTGAACTGCTTTCATTTCTATTGATAATGCAGCTGTGTCTTGTCAGCTTGAACTATTTGCCTAAAGTCCAATGTGCTGTCAGTCTGTACAGATCTTAACCCTGAGTAAAGTCCACAAACAGACTGGCAGCCACTGTAAGTTATCTGCTCCAAGTGACTGTGTTTCTTTGTCAGCTATCTCTGTCCTGTGTTTCAGCTGGCTGCCGCTCTATGGTCCAGACGCCCCAGGCCCTGGCTTTGTCTTTTCACACCCCCTTTGTACCAGCACTGAGCAAGTCCTTTCACCGGCCATCAGCCCTCTCTCCCCCAGGGGAGTGGAGTTCAAGGCTGAACTGAACAGGTGAGCTGCTGTTAGCCGAGAGTGAAATTTCTCTCCAACTGGCCTCTGAGGGGTTGGGCTGGGGATGAGGAGGTGAGGAAGTGATGGGGGGCAGTGGGGGATGCTCCTCACAAAGCGTCTTTCATTAGTCTAAGATAAGCTCCTGGGGAGTCACTGGGATGAGGCAAAGACACGGGTAATTGGAGAGAGAGCCAGAGCGCAAATGAGATCCCTTCTTTTACGGTCACTAAAGAGCTGCTCTTTTACAGATGTGGAAAGGTCTTGTTTTTCTTCAAAGATGCGGGAAAGCCATGAAATAGGAGTCTACCTCACACTAACAGAAAGCCTTTCAACATAAGTCTTCATACAAACATGGTGAGAAGAGAGGAGAGGAGAAAAAAAACTGATGAAATCTGACCTCCAGCAATCTTGAGGAATTCCTCTCCTGTGGCCTTGTAGACCTAAGACAAGAGGAAAACTGGTTTAAGCTATAAACAACAATTAAACAAACAAACAAATGTGACAAATCTCCCCTCAAACGTCAAAACTGACAAACTCCACTTCAATAAAAAACAAGGACAGCAGTGAAAAAAGGCAATGGGGTTTTTAAGTGATATTGAGCTTGAGGGAATTTGTAATATGTCTAATTTTGTTATAATTTAGTTCAGAAGACATTTTACAGACTCACACTGAATACCTAGGGGGTTCATCTAAGCATATTGTAAAACACACACAATAAAATGGCAGATTGAACAAGGATTAAGTGCTGAGTCTAACCTCGATGTAGCGGCTGCCCATGTGGTGCTTGTGGCGCTCCAGGGCCAGGTCCCTGTGCTCTGAGTTGATGAACCGAACTAAGGCCTCGCCATTTCTCCTGCCCTGGGCGTTTAGACACAGGGCCACGCCACCCCTGAAACACAGGTGTACGAGTATGAACACAGTTAGTCATGTGGAACCAGTCAGGAATAAACTTCTGCAGCTGCTACTTTACAGGATAGTTATCAGAACTGGATTCAAAGGAATATCTAATGGTCTTGTGAGGTCAGTTAAAGGAATAGTACAACAATTTGGAGAATATGTTCATTCACTTCCTTGAGTAAAGGAAGATACCGCTCTTGCACTTTTATGGTAAATATGTAGCTGCAGCCAAAGTTGTTAGTTTAGCACAAATGCTATAAACAAGTGAGATGTAACATGTTAATTATTGGGCAGTGTTGGTAGGCAGATTTTGCCATCTGTGGGCAGAGTTTCCAATCTTTATGCTAAGCTAAGCTAAATAAGCTCCAGCTACATATTAAATGCACCAGTAGTGATGCACTTGTGTCAACCTGCAGTGATTGTTTTGCCAGAGCTAATGGAGGGGAGCCATCGTAGTGATGGAGTAGGCTACGACAACTAGGAGTGTGGGCGGATTAAAAAAAAAAACCTGATGTAAACACAATATAAACAGATAAAAAGAAAGAGAATAAATAAATACAGAAATCAAATCATAAAAGTGGCATAGTTCAAGCATGCCTTTTTGACCTAGTCACTGCCAGAAGCGGGTGACTAAGGTTCCACACTGCATGTTTAAGCCCTTTTATGAGGATATTTGACTAAGATCAGAGTCAAGTTGAAATGGTATAAACCCATTTTATTTTTAACACTTCTCTTGGAAAATTACACTGGACATTATTAAGATTTATATTCTACAAACATTGGACATTTGAGCCGTTTAAAAAGAGGGGAAAAAAAAGCCTCAAATCTGCATCCTGACTAACATGCTGCAGCAGAAGTTTAAATTAAGTTCAGTGAAGTAAAGGGGCTGTTGGCCCATCAAGTCCGACCTACTTGGCAATACTGAGGCCTTTAAAGAAGCGAGCAATGTCTTGGTCTGAAGACTGCCAAGGAAGCCCGCGCGCTCTGATCACTGTCTCGCTGTCCACTGGCTCTGTCTTACTGCTGAAGAGACAGGGGGAAAAACATGAAGAAGATTCTGACTCATTTTAAATGAATGAATAATTAGAACAGATTGTTTGACTGTAGTTTTTAGAAAAAATACCAACACCATCGCTCTTAAATTTTGAACTACTCACTGTGAGGCTACTCACAGTAAGTGCTTAACACAGTAAAACAGTCCCAAGATTAAATGTCAGGGGGTTGTCAAGGTAATAGGCTTTTGACTGTCTGAGAGCAGCAGGATTTGGTGTTCTGCTACTAGATAGCTAGGTAAGCACTTGATGGCAAAGTTGGACAGCTTTAATAACACACTTGTGGTTTCCTTGTTGCTGTAATCAATGCTCAGGGCCTGAGGTCTGAATATGGCTGGGGGGGGGGGGGGGGGGGGGGGGGGGGGACCACACTGCTGGCCAACAGGTGTGGCAGTGACAATGTACATCTATTGAAAGGTTCATACATACCATGTGCCAGAGTCAAACTTGTACTTCACCGTCTCAACACACGTGAACTTGTGATCTAAAAACGGAAAAGAAAATTGGATTGGGTCTTTTTTTCTACGCATTTTAAACAATCTTGTTATTTATCACCAAAGACATGCCTGGCTGAGGCTACTGCAGTCAAGATGGATGACATCAGATCAAAGTTTGCAACATATCTGGAGACAACGTACATCCATCCATTTTTCAATCATCAGCAAACCACCACAACTTCTGATTAACATTTTAGCTTTGTTCCAGTTTTCAATTGGAAAACAAGCAAGACAGGTTCTAATACAAAGCAAACTTCGTCACAGTGTTGCTTATGTAAACCCAGTCCATCAGGTAGTCAAAGTAGGTTAACACATAACAGCTTGCAAACAGTGCATGCCACTTGGTCTTCATAAGGGCCTGGCATTTTTCTGCTTTCTCTGCACAGGTAGTTCACAATTTACAATCAGCTTCTAACAGCGCTGTAGGAGCTGATGGGCACTCAGCATCTAACTCAAAGTCAGATCATTTAAGTAAAAAGTCTGGTGGTTTCTTACTATAGGGCTCAGCCAGGACGCGGAGTGTCAGTTGCACCATGCTCCTCACCTCCCTCACCCCCATCACCTGCTCTGACACAGCAGGAAGACCCACATCTGTACACACAGTTAAGGACACTGACCAGTTTATGTGTTCCTTGTATCGTCCCTGAAATATACAGTCAAAAGGAGTATTTAACACCATATCAATAAGACTACAAAAGCTAGTTTAGAGCACAAGCGAGAAAAGGATACATTCCAGCATGGAGGCTAGCGTGAGCTTCTCCACAGGGCCAGCGTTTGGGCAGCATTTCCTAAACTCCTTCCTCACATCCACAAATGAAAAGAAACATTCTGGAAGGACCAGATTCTGAAGAGGAAGAGACAAAAGAAGTTTGGCAATCTGATATGGATATTGGATACAACAGGAAGCTACACGGTGCTGACATCGTCGTGTGTAAGTTATGACCAGGGACACAAAAGAAATGTATACAGGTCACTGGCCTGTATGAAGCTACTCACATTAAACTCCAACAGTATGTGTCTGCAGTCTTGAGACACAACAGTGGGGAATATTACCTTTTGGGAAGCTTCAGGGTGGATGGCCTGTCGGATGACCAGTGGACTGTCTACACAAAGTGTGTAAGAGCTTCTGCCAAGGCATTTCAGTTCTGTTGACACCGACTGCTGAAACTGCAGAATGAAAAAAAGTTACTTTTATTCGAAGAATATTTCAGAGTCTGTACCCATCACAGGAGAGTGGGACTGTCAGAGCAGATCTGAGCATGCCTAAAATATCAAATAAAGTATTTTTAGACAGACACAGCCAAACAAGGAGGCGATTTATTTTGAATCAATTTGCACACACGGATTTGAAACATTAAAACATTTAGTGCCTTCATAATAAACAGGTCATGGCTCATGTATCTGTTGTGCAAACACCATCCAACATGTTGAAGTGAGAATTAGTGTTCTAAAGGCAGAGAAGTGCATGTGGTTTTGCATTTGACATTTGTGTTTGTTTCTCATGAAGAATGACGCTCGTCTAACAGGTTTCAGTGTTTGCCTAGCAAGGGAGGGAGCAGGCAAAAGGGAGGAATGATCACACCACTAATCACCAGGATCACAGTTTTCTCTTAGTGCTACCAACAGTCACAGCCCCTAAGAAAAAAAACACACAACCCATACAAGTCCAACCTGTTTGACTCCGAGGGCTACAACACCTAACCCTAAATACCAGCAACTCCCACATATGTACATGTTTATTTATGACTACCTGATTCAATGAGCCCCATTCCTCGTGTTGTGTCAACCTGTTGTCGGTGGCATTTAACTGTCAGAGATCATCACTTCAAGATTAACATACACTGAGGCAATGACTGCATTTCTAAGAACATTATACATGATGATTCATCTCAAAGGACAGCCATGTTTAAATGGTTTTTTCACAGGTTGAATGTTGTGTTAAGCAATTTTGACCACTCACAGCAACAAAGCCTCCAAAAACTATTATCTTATGAAGTTGAAAAAAAAAAAAGAGATTTTATATATATATATATATATTTTTTTTTTATTGAATTTATTTTTTTTTTCCCAAAACCTTTCTGAAGTCAATACTTGCTTGAATACCACTTGTATTCACGTGCTGCTCAGTGTTTCCATGCAAGATGGAGACTACCTTTGGGTCATGTCACTGGCCTCTTCAGAAAGTGGTATTGTTGGTTTTAGCCTTCCTTTTCCATGGTCCCTCAAAGTCATCTCTGTAGCTAAGTGCAAAGTTAGACTGTCTGGGAACACCTGAAATCCAGTGACTGACTGGTTTCACATGGCCACTGGCTATGTATGACAGATCTTTAGATGGTGAGGGAGTATTAGAGGAGCGTGTTGAGGCATGCTTTGGAACAGTCAGAGAGAAATGCAGGGCTATTTGACAACGCCAACCAGCTGCTGACAAACGCTTCAGGTTAGATTAAGGGGGTTTTGAGGTGGTTGGACAGAAACCTGAAAGAATTATGGATTTGAGGAAAAACAGTTTGGGTATTTGCAGTGGGCCCATGATACCTAACCTAAACCTATAGTATAAAATGTTAAATGTCATTATTATTACTTTAACTAAGCCCCTCAGTCTCTTTCCACCTTACAGTCTTAACGTTACATTGCAACTTTCCAGGTCAAGGTCATGTGAAAACAGGAGCTGCACTTCAAGCTATTTGCAAACTCAAGGCCCTGCACAGGTTCCAAAAATGTTACCATGGCTCTGTTGAGAAGGAAAACAACAACCACACAGTTCTTGCATATAACTGTTTTACTTTGAGCAACTGAGTATATCAAGAGACGCAGATGGCTTGTGTGTTAGAGAGACTCAAACATGTGAGGCATGTTGCTTGAAAATTAAATACAAATGTTCTTTGCAGCAAGAATCACATCTACCATAATACACATTCAAGGCTAGAGAAAAAAAGAGCTGTTGAATAAATGAATAGCCATGTTGGCGTGCTACCTGGATCTGATGAAGGGGTCATTAGTTCACACGGCTGCCACAGATGAACAACAGGATACTTGAATACAACTGGTATTTTAATCCAAACCTTCAATTACTTCTCAATGTGAGGTTATGATTAACTGTGTGCGACAATCATTGAACAGGTACATTTTGGTAAAAAGCTGCACCACATGCTCAACTCTGTCACTAAATGTTATTCTTGATTAAAAGATGGATCCAAGAAATTATTTGTAAAACAATGTACACAGAGGAAAGATCTATTTTAGCTGCTTGAATGAAAAATATGAAAACCATTAAAACCACCTTTGAACATAGTTAGAAATAGTTCAGAGTATGATAAACATTTTTAGCAACTATTTGGACATCTCAACATAACTGACTTTACCTTCCCTTCAGAACGATAGACACTGACGGAGCTGTAATTGTCAAGTAAGTAGGGAAGAAGTAGTAAACAGGACGATTGCGAAATTTAAAGTCCATGACTTTGAATTCCCACCCTCAATGAATTAGTCAAGACCTCTTTTGTTGAACATGCATATATTGTGTATGTACAGTACCTGTACAGTCTTTACTGTATTTGAATTTTTTCACTGAGTTGCATGTCAGAAAGCTTACAATATCTTTTTTTCCTCATTAATCCAACTTAATATCTGAAGTTTTCATTGTGCAGTAGAGACAAAAATTTAAAACTATGGTACTCCAAAATGCTGTAGATTAATTTAGCTGCACAATTTAAGCACAGCCATACTGCACACTAATGTTTACAGTGATAACAGGACGAACATTTGGTGACAAAAAAACAGGACTAATGTTTGCTCATAGCTGTGCATGCATGCAGCCCCACCTTGGCCAATTACTAAAGCCGGATTACTGAGAGAAAAGCAAATGTTTTAGAAGATGTAGCGACACACCCTCTCCCTTTCTCCACTGTGTCACTTTAAATTGAGCAAACAAGCTGAACAGAAGACAAATCTCGCACTAACAACAGATTGGTGGTGACAAGAGGCCGCTGAGCAAAATTCAGGAACAGACCACAGAAGAATGGTCAGAGCATGTCTTCCTTAAATCAGATACATTTCATTCTCAACAAGTAGCATTGTAGTAGATGCAGTTCTTTAGCATGAAAAGACTAATGTGCACCATGTGAAATACAACACAACTACCAATTATTGGCCAATTAAGTTAAGTCATTTTTGCAACTTCTTGTCAAAGTACCTGCCAATAAACATAAGTAATTAAATAATGCACAAACACAATGGTTTTATTCTAATGATAAAATCATCATTATCATACTTTGCTGGCAAAAACTGTCAGCCATTACCAATTGTGATGTGATAACCCATGTCACACTTTCTATTTGATAATGCACTCTTACTGTCTGGTGAAAAAAAGAATTTATTTTTGTTCAATTCCAAATAAAAATCCACTCCAACATACAATGGACACATTTCTATGTCTCACTGTGCCCTATGAAAGGCATTTCCATAGCTGAGGGGGAGGAAGTGGCCTTTGAACATGGTCCTATCAGAGTTTGCTCTCCAGTGTAGCAGGACTGTTTGTATGCAGAGGTGAGGTAAGGAAACAACCTCTGATAAGGGCAGCAGGGAGTGTCAGGAGCAGTCCCTGTGGTAGATGTTTAAGGCACCTAAAGCTAAACACACACTGCCACCACAACACGTTGGCATGCCTCCTGACACGCGGGAGTTGGACAATGCTTGTATTCTCACTGATCATTTCTAACAGGTGAGATGAACACAGATATAAATTACCATACGTTCTCCTAACCCAAGGTCTTCACATTGTTTGCATGTACAACACAAGAAGAAAATCATCAACAGTGGAGTGAGACGAAAGTCCATTAATAGCTGTACACCCAAACTGGAATCTACTGTACATGTCTAAAACTGAAATAAAATAAAAGGTTTCCTGTGTTAAACAAGAGGTTACCAGCGCTTTAACAATGGGCATCATCGTAATCATCACCACCACAGGTTTGGGTTCTTACAAATCAGATGTTTGTGTGTCATATTCATGCAGTCTGTTATTCACACACCAAGGAGTGTGAATCACTGAGATGCAAATGATTTAACTGTCACAACATGGCTGCCTTTGTGAGAAGGCACCACATACCAATAATATAACGTCATGTAGAACCCAGTAGTCAGCATTTCTGGCGCAGTTTAGAAAATGATTCCAAAATAATGATATAGTGAGTATAAGAGGATGCAACGTTTCAGTTCCACAATAACAACAACAAGGTGTGTGAGGTCTCACATCACATGCAGCTCCCTGCAGGCTGCGGCATGCTGTCACTGTCCCACACTGAAGCCAAGCCTGGACAAGCAGCCTGACTGCAGCTAAATCATCCTCCAGCAGCGTGTGGGTGCACATGTCAAATTTTATTGTACAGCAGTTAGTGTGCAAGGGAAAAGCATTAAGCAAAACATACCAGTACTGGCATGTAGTGAACAATGTAAATGAAGTTCTACTTGACTTACTGATGGGGACATTATGGCACAGACGGCATGCACATGTACAAAATACAAAGCATTCACAGATCCAAGTGCAATGTGCAAGAGAAGCTCATGAAATTAAATATTACGTGTTCACAATCACAAAGTTATGCAGTTTAGCTGGCAAAAAAATACGGACGCCGAGTGGAAAACAGCCCTGCTTAGCCTTCTCTAGCTTGATGAAATCTTTCAAAGAAAACAGACAGGTGCCCTTGGGAGGGTCTAACCACATACGCAGGGCCCACCAATAAGAGGCAGCTGCTCTTTTCCCCACTATCACTGAATAAGCTGAAATGGGCTTCCCAACGTAAGGAAAAACTGTGAGCCAAACTGCAACTCTATCCAAACACTCACTCTATCTGGAAAAGTGCCCATTTCCTTTTCTTCCCTGTATCAAAAAGGACCAAAGTAATCTACAAATGACCAATGGTGAGAGAAAGCAACGGGTGAGACAAAGGTATGAAAAGAACAAACTGATTGCTTGGGTTAATATTTGAAGGCTCAGCACACAAACTAACCTAGAATGGAGCTGAAGTCTTAACAGGTCTGTGCGAGACAAAGGGGAATTCACCATTTAGACCAAACTCCCATGAACTTTTAGCTGTCTTGGGCTGTGGATAGACTGTCAAAACCTCAGCATCATCATTGCTATAATGCCCCAAAGAGAATTTTAAGGAAACCTCATTTTCAATCCATTACCCCAACAAACCTGGTTGATAAACACACAGCTGCACCAACCCCAACACACTGTTCCAGCACGGCAATGAGTGGGTATTAAACTATGAAATACTTGGAGGAGTTGGAAGGGTGTATCCAGGTATCCAGTGCAAGCAAACACTCTTGCGAGGGTGGCTGAGAAACATATTTGGCAACATAGGCACTGTGTCAAAAACACACCTCCTGACAGGATGGAACTGGAGAGCAAATCTTGGCCATAAAGAAGTGCCACTGAGGATGAAGCCCAAGACCTGAAAGCCTCCCCTCCCGTCTGTCCTGCAGCCTAAAACAGAGGCGTGGTCCCAGGTAAACATTCCACCTTCCAGATGTCTGCAGCGTGCATCAGGCTGAGACAAGACCAGACCTGTGACTCCTCCTTATCTCCAGGCCTCAGGCTGTGCCTATCCTCGCCTCCCAGCTTCTCCCGACTGTCAGCAGAGTTTAACTGTCAGGGCCAAACCAATGGCACATCTCAACCGGGCGGGGGACCGTTTTTCTTAAAAGGTCATGGGGGAAATTTGACACCCCTTAAGTTAATTTACAGCTCACTACGGAGTCAGGCTTGTCGCGTCTCATCTCGCTGAGGGCAAAAACTGTCAGAGGGAAGCGGTTTTGATTTAATTAGCTCCTGAATTTCTTGTAATGTTGCATCTGACAAAGGTGTTAAGAGCTGGTGCTGTGGTTTTCATAGTGAGCACGAGAACTCAAAGGCCTGTTTTAGATGGGAAACGATTGAAAGTAACTCACCTGTTGCAGGACTTTGTCCAGGGGTTCAGCTTTGAGGACATCATCCACAGTCAGCCCAGTCTCCTCTTTGCACTCCTCTGTCAGCTCCAAAGTGTCTGGCTTCACAAGACATCTCTGAAGCTTACCAACCTGCGAAGGGATTTAGCGTTTCATGGCGCAGAATAAAGCGTGAGGGGGGAAAAAAAGGCTAATTTATGGCAAATCATAAGCTACAACACCCACATTCAGGACACTGACTCCTAAAAAAAAAGTCTAACTATTGACAATTGGAGTCGCAAAAAGCACTTAATTGTCAATGAAGCGTTGTTTACATCGAGAAGCTGACATGCCAAACCAACAAGGTGTGTTTCCTCCATGAGCTTAACACTCCGCTCCTCACCTGCTTGGTCTCTTTTGGTCGCACACCTGTGAGAGGGGAGCTAATCACACAGGGCACTGATGTAGCGTTAGCTAGCATGAGCCAAGCAGGCTACCGAGGGCTCCGGGGGAACACACCATGTTGATTTAAATGTCTAACACACTGTTCCACTACAGCTACACACTCTGACTACATTAGAAACCGAACTACGAACGAACGGGTCACAAAGGTCCGTACCTTTTTCTCATGTAGATCCACAATTTGCCACACCAAGAGAATTATTTCCCTCTCATCCGAACCCAGTTTACCCCCATTTGCACCAGCTGTTGCCCCAAAGAACACCACCAGAGTATCACTGTGCGAAGCCATCAGGGACCACAAGGGTAAAAACTACAATTAAAGCAAAGATTAAAATAAAAATAACACGAGGGTTCACCTTTTTCCAAGTGATAAGAAGAGCGAACAAAAGGGCTGGAAACTCAATTGAGGTAAACGGAGAGAGAAAAGGGGAGATTATTTTCAGAGGAGCCACGAAAGAGTTTGCGGTCAGACACTCTACCTGTTGGAGTACTTGAGTGTGTTCTATCCAGAGATACTGGTTTAACTGGTAAAGACGGCAGGAATCCGTGTTTCTTTCACACGAACTCCATAACAAGCCCTGGAGTTTTTTTTCCGCCTCTCCTTTCTATTTTTTCTGAGTTACCTGTGTGGCTCGGCCCTTTGCGCGAGGGGAGTTACAGACGCGTCGTCTATTGGCTGGTTTGGAAAGGTGAGGGCGGGATGCTGAAGTGAGAGCTGCAATCTCATTGGTCAGACCTGTTGAATCAGGAAGTAGTGCGGCTAAATGGACTGTTAAACTTCCATGAGGCATAAAGCCGAGTGGTGTTTCACAATGATAGTGTGGGGTGGTCTGCTGAACACAGAACACCCGGCAGACACAGGGTAGCAGATGAATGTTTAGATAGTGGACCTGAACCTGTACTTCGTTCCACTCATTTCCAAAAATGTAACCGAGAGTTGAATAAATCTTTTTCTAGAAAGAGTTTAGACAACATGGAGGTGTAGATGTAGCATGTGTGTGTCCTGTTGTTGCATACCTCCTATCCCACCTTTTTGTCTGTTACTATTTGATAGATCGCAGCCCCTAACCCCAGAGAACATGTGCTATGTGCTTCCATTGTCCTGGAATACATGTTTTAGCCCTCAAATTAAATGTTCCTATCTCAGTTAGGAGTTTAAGTTTTCACTGACGGTATGCAGATGCAGAGCTACACACCTGCACTACATAAGACCGATATCCACTAAATGCTTTTAAGTTGTACACTTTGGATGATTGCTACAGCACCATCCTAATGAAGATTCCCCCTCATTTACATGTAAACGTTTCTACGGGTTTGGTTATGGTAAGGTAGAAGGGAATGCAGGAATGAAAGGAGGGAGGGCGAGAAGATGGAGAAACAGACAGACAGAAATGACGATACAGATACAGAGAGGATAAATAAAGAGTGCTGCAACCAGCCTGCTTGTAATGGAAAATTTATTGTTTCTTACATGTTTTCAATTTGTGATCCTTATTAATTACTCTGAAAACCCACAGTGCTTCACACTCACACTGTGATATGGTACAACTTACTATAACAATGCGGTATTTTTCCCTCTTTTTTCACACACTCTTTTGCATGGCTGTATATCCATCCAGTAATGGCTCTCATATGAAAATGACACAGAGCAACAATATCCAATCTAAAGTTTTCAATAGCTTCACAGGTCCTTACTGGCCTGCTGGAGTTTTCAGCAGTCTTTGGCCCAGTTCCCAGAATGCCATGTTTTGTTCCTCCTGACACTCCCATCTCTGCTTGCTATGGGCCAGCAGACTGCAGTAAATGCAAGGCCTTTTGTCTCCCCGCTGTCTTTCACTCATGTAAATCCCTCAGTTAGAAGGGTAATTCTTAAATGTCTTCTTCTTCAGGTGGACTTGTTCTTTCCAGCTGAACCAGTCTGATTAGTTGAGGGACACATGCTGGGAAACACTTCAGCTGAAATCCTAGACACACAATGATATTCCTCCACAAGAACAGCAAAGAACGTTTGTCTTTATGACATCGCAGACAAAAATGACAAGTCTTTCTTTCAGCACATGTAAATGGAAAAAAAAAGAAGTGTAATTGAGAGGGCCACCTGTACGAGCCACCACCATACCTAGAGAATAGCTTCAGTGTCAGTGGTATTATCATGTGGTGTGAGATGTTCCTCTACCAAGTCGGTGTCAAATACAGTGTGTTATGCCAACTAACACTTCTCACTGAATGTTAGAGATAGCGAAGAGTCATGGCTTAGTTATCCCTTTGGCAGGTCCCGTCCTGTGGTGTGCTTTTAGCTGGGTGAGGTATGGGTTACATTTAAATGGATTACAGTAATCTAAATATATGTGAGCACTCATACAATAGGAGCACTGGACAGCAGATTGACCCCAGCATGCCACAGCATGTTTAATACCAAGGGTATATGTGTGCCTACCTTGTTGCTTATTCGGCAATTTTATTATTTAACAAAACCTAAAAATCATTCAGAACATAAAGGACAAAGTCAATTCAGTGAAAGAGAATACACACCACAGGCATATGCTCATGATGAAAGGAATGATTAATAGGGCGCACACACCACATTACTGCTGCTGTCTCATAGACACCATGCTTCCTCATTCTGTGAGAAAACGTCCAGTGTGCCTCAGCATCAGCTGTGTTCTTGTGCCATCTTGTCTGACGCCTTTCTTTGTCACCTTTTGCTCATCTCACTTTTCATCATCTTTCACTATCACAGCTAAAACGATCCTGACCCATTAATATTGAAGGGCTCCATAGAGGCAATGAGCACTGTCACTGTGGTTTATTCAACCCTCTGTTCATGATCATCACAAACAACACCACAGGAGGACATCATTAATATGGACTGTCAGGTCCTCCAGATGTTTGGCTTTTTTTTGGTAAAATTTCTCCTTTTGACCTGTCTTATATGTCAAGAACTACATCCAGCCTAATTTGAGCTGCTGAGCCATGGTTGTTGAACATTAAGATAACATTTGTGTCAGTCAGAGATAGCTTCGAGGTCTGTCAAAGTGAAATCAACGTTACTGAGTCAGACATACAATGACATCGCTTCTTCACTTCTTCATCACATTTGTGCTTCTTGGAAGAGCTTGGCTCTTTCACCTTTAACAGGCTACTGCAGGTTTGTAAGGCTTATGACCATTCCCTGGATAGATACATTAGAAAAAGTCATACAGTGAAATAGTGGAGGAAAAATATTATCATCATTAGGGTTAGATAGGGTTATCAATATTATTTAAAAATTCCATTATTAAAGACACTGTACTACTGCCATCTACTGGTCGGATCAGTTGCAGAAAACAAAATTTGTGCAGTCATGGCAACAGACAAACTTGATATGCTATGACAGAAGTATATCGTACATTTCTGATCTGACATTTAGAAATATCAGTAAATAAGCTGACGCTGAACTCTGTCACACCAAAGTGTGGGTTTGAGTTTTATAAGACTGTGACAAACTTTAAGACACAATTCCGCTTTTTTTTTGCCAAACAAAGGGAACATGCAGTTTTTCATTTTGCAATCTTTTCATGGAGAGGAAGTTGACAGCATGACTGTTGTCTGTAGTGCGGTGCCAGGATGAGTGAGAGGACAATTGTTACCTAATTATATATATTCTAAAAACACATTAGGTGAAGTGAACAGTAGTTTTGTTACATGAATTCACAACCACACAATCAGACTATATCAAAGATGCTGTGGTTTCCCAACACAGAAAGACTGAAAAACAGCAAAACTGAAATGTAATTACAGTCCCATCTCCATCAGCACTGTGAACAAAGCTGTGTGAAATATCTCTCTATGATAATAGTCTAAAGTATAAGAAGTGGCAGACGCAACCACGGGACTTCCATCCATTCCATGTTGGCATCAACAAAATGATGAAGCAATACTTTTTACAAAAAAACGATATTGAGACATTTCAAATGCACATAAAATTATTTATTGTGCTATTTATGAATACTATATGACATTAGTCTCAGTACATAATATATAAACACATTATAAATATATGTCCACCGTTTAAAAAACATGCAAAAAAGGAAAGAAAAAGATATAAACGTTTTTTTTAAAATACATAAGACAAGTCATTTACAGAGTTGGACAAGTATTGCATAGATAAACTTTGACTTCCTGCTTTTGTTTGTCATAATTTCAAATAAAATGAACTTAATTTCAGGCAAAATCTCCTTCCTTAAAAAAATACATGTATATACACAAATATATCTACACAGCATTTACATTTTCAATATCAGGATGGATTATTTTCACACATCTTTATCAATATATCCATTTGGTCTTTAGACTCAGACACACACGTGGAGCTTTTGGTCTGATTGCTGTGTCTCTTGGACACAAAGGAAAACTCTCTGTTGCCCTCACCTGGGGAGGTGCTGGAGATGTGGTGGAAGAGCTTCTGGATGCCGGTGTCCCGCAGGGAGCTCCTAAAGGATCGAGCAGCAAACATATAGAGGATGGGATTAGCAGTGCTGCTGATGAACACCATGGCTCCAGCAATGAAGGTCATGGTGCTCCTGACGCTCTCCAGATTATCTGCTGCATCGGAGTAGGTGTCTTCAATGGCCAGGATGATAAGTGAGAGGACATTTCCAATGTGATGAGGTGTCCAGCAAATGGCAAACACAATGACTACACTGGCTATCAGGACTGTGGACTTGCGCTTGGACTTGAAGGTCATCTGAGTAATCCGGCTGCACAGGCAGCCATAGCAGACCACGAGGATGGAGAAGGGCAACATGTAGCCCACTAGTGTCTCTAGCAGGACACACACCAGCTCCTGGGTCACAGAAGTGTAGTACCGGTACAGACAATGCTCCTCACCAGAGTCCTTTCCCACAACCTGAGTTGGGATTACAGGTATGCTGAACAAGAACGCTGCAGTCCACAGAGCCAGCAGAACTTTATTCAAAGCTTTTTTCCTCTTCCAGTCAGCAGAGGCAAAGGGATAGCGCACGGCCACAAAGCGCTCCACACTCATGAGGGTAATGAGGAAAACACTGCTATACATACAAGCGTTGATCATGTACACCATCGCTTTGCAGGAGGCCTCTCCAAACACCCAGGAGTGGGCCAGGGAGTAGATCCATAGAGGCAGGGTGATGAGGACCAGCAGGTCAGCAGCAGCCAGGTGCAGGATGAGCACCACAGTGTGGGAGCGCTGCTTAACATGTTTCAGGATAGTCCAGATCACCAGCAGGTTCCCTGGAGCTCCGATCAGGAAGGACAGGCCCAGGATCACACAAGCCACCACTGTCCCACCGTCAAACTCCTCAGGGGCCATTTCCTCTAATGGAGACAGCTCAGTCGCGTGGTTCATGGTGTATGTGCTGACAGTGGTGTCTGCATGAGGAGAAAAACTCCTGCACAAGAAAAATGCTGCACAAGCAAGTCTTCACTTCCCTTTAAGAATAGACTGCACAGGAAAGGGGTGTCCTCACACATGGAGGTGATTCATACATGCCTTATGAATTCATTTTTCACCTCAGGTCATGAATTGTGGTATAAAATTGAAAAGTGTGGTCCAAGTGACTTGAGTTAAAAATGTACTGACAAATTGAAATGATCTCAGAATTGAAATGATCCCAGATGCTCAACCAGCTGTGGGAGCAAATCTATCTACTCTACAAAACCATTAAATGTGTCAATGCAACGAGCATCTGCATGAGGACGAAGGTCGTGAAACAGAATATTTCAGTTGGATAGAAAACAACAGCAACATTTCTTTCAAGCTCTGTGAATGAAAGAAAACATTACTTGACATACAGGCACTGTAACATTTTAAAAAAGATTCTAAAAATGATGTTGACATCACAGCTCATTTCTCTAGCATAAGGGCTACATGTCTGCTATGTATAGGAATGCTTTTAAGAACTGACCTGATGCCTTTTTGTTACACAGGCAGGATAAACTTTTCCTGATAATTAGGATGGGAATAATGACAGGGGTGTGTCAGGCTGCACAGAGAGAGCTTTTACAGGGGTCACTTGGGGCTTTTTAGCTTAGCTGCCATTCATTTTAATACTTTCCCCAAAGAGATAAGACATCTAGTCAAGTTGTTCTGTTTTAAATCAAAGTAAGAAGGAATGACAAACTATTCTAGTTTGAATAATCCGCAAAAATGAAACAATCCTACGAGTTTATGAGAACATTGATTTAAAGGTGTTTCATTTAACTTATGTCAGAAAACACTCATCAACTCATTAATTTTCACTTACAAAACACAGTACTCAATACAGAGGTACATCAAATCTGAAAGTTTTCCCATTTTTACACTGTACATAAATTCTCAATACTGAAAAACACAAAGATTGCAGTCATATGTTTGCCTGCACTGACACACAAGGGTGAATGTGACACAAGGATAGCATGGTATGCTACGTTAATAATATGAATCATCAACACATTACTATTGTCAGCACTATTTTACATGTTACATACAGGCTTCCACGACCTTACATCACACAGAGGGCCTTCATTGTAAAGAAGGGTCTCTTAATTAATTGCAGAAGTCACATTTTCCCATTGTCACAGTCTCAGTGATTCAGTGTTTCACACAGTCAGACAGCAGCTTTACTTGTGTATTTGCTGCCCTCTGGCCAGCCTGCTGTTGTACTACCTCCTCCCTGAGTTTGTTGGTGTGAGTGGCCATTTCCTGGAACAGCCTGACCAGTCGAGACTCCTCGAAACTCCCTTGTAAGTTCCTCGCGAAGAGGGCGTATAACACAGGATTCATTGAGCTGCTGATGAAAACGAGGGCACCACAGCTAAAGACAACACTCTGCGGCACACATTCACGGTCTGTGCCTGGTCCTAGGATGCAAACCAGATCAATAATGTTGATGATATGGTAAGGCAACCAGCACAGTGTGAAGGCTATTACCACAGCATGCACAAGAACCATGGATTTCTGTTTGGAGTTGAAACTCATTTTCCTGAGCTTGGCAGCAACTAGACAGTAAGAAGTACTCAGAATGATAAAAGGAACTATAAAGCCCCCCAAGGTCTCCACGCATAACAAGATGATTGCTTGAGTCACAGAGGTGAATTCCTTAATAAAACACTGTTCAGTTGCATTGATTTCATCCAAAGGCTTGGTCAGCAATGCAGGTGCTGCAAGGAGCAAGGCAAGGACCCACAACAGCAGAAGACATCTGTCCATAATGGTCTTGGTCCTCCAGCGCAGCATCACAAATGGATGGCAGATGGCTAAAAAGCGCTCCACACTCATGAGAGTTATGAGGAAAACACTGCTATACATACAAGCGTTGATCATGTACACCATTGCTTTGCAGGAGGCCTCTCCAAACACCCAGGAGTGGGCCAGGGAGTAGATCCATAGAGGCAGGGTGATGAGGACCAGCAGGTCAGCAGCAGCCAGGTGCAGGATGAGCACCACAGTGTGGGAGCGTTGCTTAACATGTTTCAGGATAGTCCAGATCACCAGCAGGTTCCCCGGAGCTCCGATCAGGAAGGACAGGCCCAGGATCACACAAGCCACCGCTATCCCACCACTGAACTCTCCTGGGGCCGTTTCCTCTGAAAATGAGTGCTCAGTTGACTGGTTCATGGTGCAAGTGTATCTGCTGACAGTGGTGTCTGCATTAAAAGAAAACTAAAAAGTGTTGCACAAACTAGTCTTCACTTCCCTATATGGATATAGTGCTGATCTACTGTTAGGGAAAATTCTCTCTGTGTCAGTTCTGCTCCCACGTCAGGAACAGCTGAAGCACATACACATATATCAGATTACAATGTAATGAATAAAAGTCAGTGGTCTTTTATTGTCCCTTTATCCAAATCACTGACTCAATCTCATCTTTCCTACCTGTGAGTGAATCTGCTCTTACATTTTGTAGTTCTATGATGGATGACACATCCAGACTCATGCGCATTGCTGCGGTCCTCCGCTCAAGAGTGTTTCTGAAACAACATTTTGTTAATAAAAGTTCTGCTTTGTTTTTTTTTTCCTATGTTTGAGCTGGCTGTGGCTCAGAGGTAGAGTGGGTCGTCCATCTAATCATGAGGTTTGATCCCCGGCGCCTCCATGTCAACATGTCGAAGTGTCCTTGGGCACATTAAACCCCAAATTACCTGTGAATGAGGATGTAATGTAAAAGTGCTTTGATTAGTCACAACGACTAGAAAGGCGCTATACAAATACAGACCATTTACATTTGCTACCTAAAAATATCTTGGACTATGTCGAACTTCCCAGGAAGAGGCTGCAGACACTGCCACTCTGCAATAATCACTACTGCCATGTACAGTACATTAAATCACTTCCTGTTCTTTCCGTACAGCATGCTACAGTATGTCTTTCTCTTTTCATGCAGGTTATCAAAATTGGCAGACACTGACCATCCTACAACTGCCTGTGCTTGAGAAACACCATTGAATATAATGGGAAGCAGTAATGGACGGACCACACTGCCTACTGTAACAGTCCAGCTGACCTGAAAGGAACACAGGAATTATTCTCTCCTTGTTCCAACATTTTGGAGAGGTCTAGTCAAAACAACATTTGCATTTGCACATGCAACAGTGCTGCCCCATACTTAAACTTTGGACTCTTTGTCAACTCCATCCATTGCATGTATGGCAACCATTTGAATACTTAATGATTACCATCACTTGCCTTTTCACTGATACAGTCAGAATAATTCCTGAGCCAAGAACACCACATGGAATTTTTGGTCTCATATACAACCCCTTGTCCTCCACTGTCTTTAACTTTGTTAAGGAAAGGTTGGAAGTATTGTTAATTTGACCCTTCCACTGATATCATTCTGATTTGATGTGGTGGAGTGTTTCCCTGTGATCTCCTAATCGTCTTGTTATAGACTGATTGTAGAGCTACAGAAGTTTATAATGCTTTCAGTTTCACTTTTGGCATTTAGTAATCTTCAGGAAAGTAATCTGTGACCTGCCTTAAAATGGATGATTCAGTTATGCCAGTGCTACATCTTGCTCCACACATTAGTAATGTTTTACATCAGATTGTAATCTGCCTGTGATACAGAAGTTTAAAACTATAATTTAGTCACATTATTTATGAATTCCTCTTGAAGCTGGTTGTGTGGCAAAAAAACTCACAATTCTATGATTTACAGACATCATGTTGTTAATTAAAAAGAATAAATCAACACTGATTGCTGCTGTGCTGCACCCAGACATCACAAACTCTAGCTATGTCACGGCAGATGTGATGGCTGAAAAACACCTGCTGTCACACTTTCTTTTTATACTTGGTTAAATGGACCATGTGATGGAATTCTAATTTCACACACAACATATTTTAGAGCTGAATGATGAAGCAGAATATTACATTTAAATTTTTACAACATTTTTAAACTAGTGGAAGCACATACTGCGCATGTACTCACTTAATAATGGACAGCAATGTCATCACCCATCAAGACTAATCAGACAGCTGTAAAAAATTCAATGGATCAGAGGTGGACATTGTGGATGACTACAAATAGTTCACATAGACAATAAATTGGACTGGTCAAAAAACACTCATGCCGTCTACAAGAAAGGTCAGAGCCGACTGTACTTCCTCAGGAGGCTCAGATCTTTCAACGTCTGCAGAACCATGCTGCAGATGTTCTATCATTCGGTGGTAGCCAGCGTCATCTTCTATGCTGTAGTGTGCTGGGGCAGCAGGCTTGAAGACAGCTGACGCTAACAGACTCAACAAGCTCATCAGGAGAGCTGGTTCTGTCCTGGGAGTCGAGTTGGAGTCTGTGGTGGAGGTGTCAGAGAGGAGGATGCTGAGGTAGCTGCTCAGCATCATGGACAACACCTCTCACCCCCTGCATGCCACACTGACGCCCTGTCTGAGCACCTTCAGCCGTAGACTGAGACCACCGAGGTGCACCACAGAACGCCACAGGTCTTTCCTACCTGTGGCAATCAAACTGTATAATTCCTCCTTCTTCTGCAGGAGGGATACTTCAAGGACTCAATCAATCATGTGCAATATCATCATGTGCAATACTTGTCAAAGGTTTACTGTTTACCCTCAATTTCACTTTGTTCTTTATTCGTTATTTATCCGCTTCTTGTTTACATTTTGTACTTATTTTATTTAATTTGTTAGGCACTATTCTCTGCTTTTTCAGTTAAGACACTTTACACACTTAGAGACACTTTACACTTTGTACTTTGTACTTTGTACTTTTTATGTTGTATTCAACTTTTGTATTGTTGCTTCAACTTTTGTATTGTATTGTACTCTGGCAAAGTAATTTCCTTCGGGATCAATAAAGTTGATCTTATCTTATCTTAAAATGAACATTCTGTCTGCAAAACTCAAAGTGCAGCACTTGAAAATAAAAACAATAAAAATCATAATCACAGTTTGAGCAAAAACAAGCATAAGATGATATTTATTTCATATATAATGCTGAAATGCAGCATTATAGAATTTCATTCTATAATGGCAAGAGGTTCCTGTTATTGTGCCCCTGGTCACAATGGGTCCCTTGCTTCTTCTGGCATCTGCTGCTGGACTCTCATATTATGCATAGGATCAGTAACATCTTCACACCACTGTGCAGAAAACTGCTCCCAGAGATGCAGCAAATAGTGACTTGGGAGTGTCCAACTGTGATATGGCCTGTAATCCCTGTGTGGTTATTAGAAACTATGTCGGAGGGTTTGGAATTACTTCAAATGGAGGCACATAATACTTATAAGGGGTGTAAATATACAGACCAGGTGTTGGCTATGGGTTGAAAGATCCAATAACATACCATACAGGTTGTGCGATGGCAGTTCCTAACTGCAGAGCTGAAAACCTCACATTCAATATGTGTGTTTAACGTTGAGTTGTTCGCCATTTTACTGGCTTTAGAATGGGTTGACCACATCAAACCAAACAAAGTGCTAGTCTGTATTGACTCTGTGATCTGTGATCTGTCCAGTCTTATGCCAGGTGCATCCAGTAATCACCAGGACATAATAAAGGCACTGAGGTCACAATGATTGGCAGAGGGAAGGGGCTGTATGGGACAGTGGAAGCAGCACTGGGACACAGAAAAGAGAAGTCAGTAACAGCAAGATTAAGAATAGGGCACCGTAATCTGGATGGCACACTTCACATTATAGCCAAGCATCCAACCGCTCCATGTCAGTGCTGCCAGACACTGTAGAACACGTGCTTGTTGGTTGCAGGAAACAAACGGCTCAGAGAAAGGAGGTGAAAGAAGAAATGAAAGGACTCAGGCCAACAGGAGCAGGACGAAAGAGCACACTGGACTGTGGTGATGGAGATGTCCATCCAGCAGGGCTGATGGGAACACTGTCAGAATGAACTAACCCCAGAAGATGGCGGTAACGCAGCACTGAGGATGCCAGCTGCCGTTAAACCACAAAGCTGAAGAAGAAGAGGAAGCGCCCCCCTCCCCTCCCACACCCCCCCGGCCAGCTGCCTGCTCGGTGAAACATGACGATGTTGTCATCTATGATGTCCTCAACGCAGCTGTATTAAAAGTACAATACTGGTTACAACAGGGGACGTTGTATATCGGGTTCGATCAAATTTGTAACAAACTGTAAGTAACTATTTAATGCTAGCTTCATGTCTGTTGCTTGCTAGCATTGCCTAGCTACGTAGCTAGCCAGTAAGCTAGTATTAGGTAACGCTAGCCAGGTAAATAGCTAACGTCAGGGGCGTGAACTCCTACTATTAATGAGCGTTAGCCCCACTGGAGTATTAATATCTGCCAGTTTGGTCGCTGGCCCGTGGTTTTCACTTTCCTGGGCCGAGTTAACTCATTACATTTCACCAAAAACAGTCTAAGCCAGGAGTAATTTGCACATTTATCAACTGTTGTGAGCTAATGTGAAGTTAGCCTTGCTGGAAAACTAAGAGAAGATTAGCCAACATCCGGCTAGCTAAGGCTACTCATCTAACTTCTTGGGAACTAGCATGTTTCAACTGGCTAATTAAAAATCATTACTAAAGCATTGACACGATTGAGCCACAATCCTATGCTAACACTTCTATATCCATGAGTTTCACGCTCAGCGTCAGGTTAGCACAGTTTGGCCAGGGCTAACTCACTTGTACCCTCACAGGTTGCCTGACTTCTTGGAGCGGGACAAAAACCATTTTCACACGTTGACAAGTGGACCAGAGAGACTGACATGCCTCTGCTGTTCCTGGAGAGGTTTCCGTGGCCCAGCCTGCAGACGTACACCGCACTGAGTGTGGCTTTGCTGGCTGGCAGCATCTTCAGTGCCTACACCACAGTGACTGACCCGGGGTTTGGGGCCTTGGACACTGATGAAACACCAGCTCCCTCTGACGTGGATCTTCAGCATCTAAACAATGATATTAGCAGCACAGAACTGGCAACCACTGTGCTGTGGTATCTTGTCACCGACAGTCTCTTTGTATGGGTGAGTGTCATCCATTGTAGGATTTTGATTTGTACAATAAGACGATGTTCTTTCAAAGCCTGATTGTCACCTTATTCTGTGTTCTCCCGTAGGTCTTGGTCAACACGTTCTGCTGCTCTTTGATGTTAATTGCTAAAATGATCCAGTATGTGGTGTTCGGCCCTCTCAGGGTCAGTGAGAAGCAGGTGAGTTCGTGCCTTCTTATTGTCTTGAAACAATGGCCGCTGCTGCTTTCCTGTCTGGGGTTTCCAACCTCTACTTTTGTCTATGCTTTTTCCTCAGCACCTCAAGGATAAGTTCTGGAACTTCATCTTCTACAAGTTCATTTTCATCTTTGGCGTGTTGAACGTGCAGACTGTAGAGGAGGTGGTCATGTGGTGTTTGTGGTTCTCTGCCCTGGTCTTCCTCCACCTAATGGTTCAGCTCTGCAAAGATCGCTTTGAATATGTAAGTATTAGAAACTACGCTCACTTTTTGGTTTTTACTCATTCTAGTGATACTGTAGGAGCCATGAGTGAATTGTTGTTGTAAGGTTGGGGGGCATATTGATTGTTGTTAGTGATGGTTTTGGTTATGATATTATTTTGTGATCATATTGAATAGGGGGATAGCGGGTCACATGGATATGGGCGAGGATATTAAGCTAATAGACTCATCTGTTCACTTTTCATTGTCTGAGGGAGGGGGGGTGAGCTGGGTTGCCACATTTTTTGTTGGCCGCTATTTTTCTTTGGTCGCTGTGATTACTTTGATTATGAGTCTGCGCACGTTATCATGAGTTGATCATCTTTTTTCTCAAATAAAAGGCTAAATGTATTCTTTGAAATCTCCGTGAATTCTTTTGTTTTGCGCATCAGACAAACAGGCCCAGCCTCAGTCCCTCAGCGACTCTTGTTCTCTGAAGTCGCTACAGATACAGTGCATGGTTTACCCCCTGTATGGTAAACCAATGTTACTGGAATACTGACAGACATACTCTCATCACAGCTACTGATACTATACCAGAAGTTCAACTAATCAGTCAGCCTACAGTACAAAACAGTAGTCTAAAAACTTTCATGGCCACGTGGTAACGAATCAACAAACATGATCAGAAATATGCAAATAAGTAACACCTGATCATTTTTGAACCAGCCACATTGTTAGGTCATTTTATGGTGAGCTTAGCTTAAGGCTCTTTTTAAAAGCATTTCCTTTCTGACCCGAAAGGAAACACCTCTGAAATGGATTTATCATGGTGAAGTCCATGTTGTGTTATTATTATGTGCATCTGAAAATGATGGGGTTTTTTTTGCAGAGCCTTCAAGCTCTTTGAGTGCTCATTTATTACAAACAGAGCTCTTTTAAATGAACAACTATGTATGTAGGTACAGGCACAGGAAATGGAATGGAATTAAGAAGATGTAGGGATTTATAGAGTTAACACAAATTACTCTAGAGAGTTTTTACAAAGTGTACATTTGCAACGGGTATTATCTGTGTCTTTGCTATGAGATATTCTATTATAAGATATAGGTAGAAATATTACGTTACGTTATGTTATATTATATTATATTATATTATTATAATAAATAGGCCTTACTGTGCCTACATGAAACATGTTCCTTTGTACACTCCACATTAAACAGGATTGGAGTAGACTTTATTGTGGCTGGCTTGTTGCTCCTAAGGATAAGCGTCTGAATAATGTTTCCATCATATATAAAATGATCGTTAAAAGGTGTGGTGGGTGTCCTCCAGAAGTCTGAAAGTAGCTGTACTCTTTTCAGCTCCTGACCTATTAATAGCTCCTTGTATCAGCTTGTTGGGCCACTGATACCTTTCCAGTTGCTACACTGATATGCCCCTGTATCAGATTGTACTCTGCATGGAGGGGAAAACAAAATATCAGATTTAATCACCTCCTTGCAAGCAGTGAAACTTTAAATGGGCAATAAGTCGGTATGCTGTCTAAGATGGAATAGTGGCTGTGTCTGTAGTAGCTTTGTTTTTAGGTTGAAGTCTGTCAGTTATGTTACTCCCGCTGTCTTGCTTCCTGTCTCCCTGTTTCTGTGGGTTCTAGCTTTGGGGTGCAGCTCGCACATGTAGGGTAAACTGCTAAAGATGATATGCCATGTCGTGAGTGTGCTGAGGAAACTATGTGCTAGTTAAGTTTTACAGAATTGTTGGAGCCTATTTTAATTCTCTCAGCTCAGCTGTTGTAATGCTCGTAATGAGGTCCTAAATTGTGTTCTATTCACTGTCAGCGATGTCCGTCAGTTACAGTACTAAGCAATGTTTTGCCAGTTCATAGAAGTGTGTGTGTGTGTGTGGTTGGGGGGTGGGGGGGTGGGGGGGTTGTGTGTGAGAAGTTTATTGATTTTGAATTGGTTGTGTAAAATCTGGAAGAGAATAGTTCAAACCCATTTTCCTCTCAGTTACTACAGCAGAAATGTCCTTTGCGTATGGTACCAAGCCCGATACTACAACATTCTTATTGATCTGTGTTTGCATGTGTGAAGATCAGCAGGTCTGCAGAATACATCCATTGTGTTCTTTGATGGTGGAAATAATTGTAGGGATACCCCCCGTTTTTAAGAGTACTGTTTTCATATTTCATTTAGCTGTTTGCCATAAATGCCTGCACATTTCAGGAACATCTCCTTGCAGATTTTGTATTGTTTGATTTGTTTTATCCTTTAAATGCCAGATCAGTTTGTCCTATCAGCCTGTGAACATTTAAATAAAACACTTGTTCTAAATCTTTTGCCAACTGAAGTCCACCATCAATTCCCAACGAGTTATGAGTAGTCAATTTTATTTGTGCACTTGTGTCACACTTTTGTCCTTTTGGCCTTTGGGGGCTGTAAGGGCCCACAGCAGCACCACCAAACCAGTACAAGCTCTCAAAGAAGACATGGGAAAAACCTCCCCAGATACCTTAGAACATAATGAAAAGGAAAAATTTTGAGAGAGACTCAATCTTCTAACCAACATGTTTGCCCCTACAGCTGTCTTTCTCGCCCTCGACTCCCATGAACAGTCATGTGCGAGTGCTTTGCCTGCTGGTCTCCCTGCTGCTGGACTGCTGCGGCCTGGCTGTGGTCTGCGGTCTGCTGGGAGCTTCCCATGGCATGCACACCCTCTCCTTTATGGCAGCAGAGGTGAGACACATTTTGACCACGCTGAGCACAAATGATTGTGGACTTTTTGTATCACCGAAGCGGTTTCTTAGGACGAGGCATTTCTTAAAGAGTTCTCTTATTTGACATGCTTACACCCTAGGGAGGACTGGGGAAATCAGTAATGTGTTTCAGATTCTGCTTACCAGTTTTTGGCATACTAGTTCAGCAAAGAAACCCCAAAAAACATGGTAAAATAGGGACAGGGACATCAGCAACACTGTGTTCCTACCATGCAACAGGAAAAGTCTCCTCATGTTAGAAGAACTTGTTCCATTGCATGAAATTGTTTTCACACAGAAATCACATTTTGCTGCTTCACTACTGTCTGTTGTGACTTTGGTCACAGTGTTGGTGTGTCAAATTGCAAAGACTGCAAGCCGTTTTTTTATGGCAGACAGTTTGACATTATAACAGAAAAAGGCAGTTGTAATTCATAACTCATAATCATGACTGTATTTCATTTAGATGTGCCAGTTCCAGGGCCCCCCAGTATTGTGAATGCTGGCTTACAAGCATGGCTTACAGAGGCACTGGAATCATCCCTAATGTTTTCAATTACAACTAAGCTCTCTCTGCCATGACAAGTAATAATGTGTACTGTGATAAAAGGCATATGGATTTGATACAGAAACTGTTTCTATAAGGGCAAAAGAGGTATAGTGTAATAAACACAGAAATGATCAGTGTACAGTCTCTTTTCCTCAAAGCAGTGATGGTTTTTTAAAAGTCACAAGTCTGATTTCAAATTTTGGATTGTTCTATATAAAAAGTAGAATAGAAGAATTACATCATGTTCCCTCTTGCACTTTTGCCTTCAGTGTCTGCTGGTGACTGTGCGCACTGGGCATGTCATTATGCGGTAAGTCCCTTTTAATGCCTCCTCACACGTGTGCACACACACACACACACACACACACACACACACACACACACACACACACACACACACACACACACACTGCAGCAGTATGGATGACATGGCCTGTGCAGATTTAGAATCAAGGGCTAATGTTAGCGACAGCATTTGTTTTGCTCTGGTTCACTTAGAGCAGTGTGAAAGGCTCCTTTGTCCCAAAGAGGGGGGTGGTCAGGGTTATACAAGCAGCAGAAACAACTCTAATCAGCTGAAGCTCTCATTGATACAGCTGCTGTAGCCTAACATTAAAACTTCAGTTGTCAGCTACAGAGCTGTGGTTTGGCACCTAGCAGCATAATGTTTGTGGTGACTACCTGCCCTGTACTTTAACAATAGAACATGCATTGATCATATATTGTTATCTTGGTTTGTTTAACGTGTGTTAGTACATACAGTAGATTAGGAGGTCAGTGGTGTTGGATGAAGCTATTTCACATTGGAAAATCATGTGGAAAATGTAAACTTTGATTCTCTGTCATTACATTGATATTCTCTCTTATTTGTTTCTTAATCTCAAATTAGAAATCTGAATAGAACTGGATACATTTGACGCTGTCTGTTCCTTCTAATTGCATTATTGTGCCATCATATTTTTACATCATCTGTCTTCCAGTCATTAATTTTTTCAGAATTGCCAAAGATGAGGGCCACAGCGTCCACCATACTGTGAAAATATCACCTGTGGCTCATGGCCTGACAGAGCTGTCCCTGTCCCCTCAGATACTCCATTCATCTGTGGGACCTGAACCACCCAGGGACCTGGGAGAGTAAGGGAACATATGTCTACTACACAGATTTCATCATGGAGTTGGCTATGCTCTTCCTGGACCTCATGCATCACGTCCATATGCTGGTAAGACACACAGGGAACAAGTGTTGGCAATGTGAGGATATGAAATTTTAGTCTGTCTGTGTCTTTTTCCACTCCCCTGATCTTTAATCTTTTCTCGCCATACGTCTGTCTTCAGCTTTTTGGTAACATCTGGCTGTCCATGGCAAGCTTGGTTATCTTCATGCAGCTGCGGTATCTCTTCCATGAGGTCCAGCGCCGCGTCCGCCGCCACAAGAACTACCTTCGCGTCATCAACAATATGGAGGCCAGGTAATTACATATTAGTTTAATTTATTTAGTGTTACTGTTATTATCTAATGGAAGCTTTGTGTTTTCCATGAATCATTACTTGTGTCAACCCTATTAGTATAACCTGTGAAATGTATATGTGCAGATTTGCTGTTGCCACGGCAGAGGAGCTGGCAGCTAATGATGATGATTGTGCCATCTGCTGGGACACCATGCTGACAGCACGCAAACTACCCTGCGGCCATCTCTTCCACAAGTACAGTGTTTTTTCAAACAGCATCATCATAGTTGCTTCTATGCATAGCACCGTCCATGCGAGGAATGTTTTACTGGGACCACTGACCCGTGGCTCCATAGCCTAGAAAAAGTTTATCCTTTCTTACAGATGGCGAAAGGGGAGACTGTGGAAATAGCACACAACCAGATATACCAAACTTGAATGAAGTGTCCTTAGTTTGGCTAGTGCCTGAAGCCCTGCAAACATTTATATAAGCTGTAAACCTGACTGCAGAACAGCCACTAACTTCTATGATATGATTTTCTTTGTCTGGATGTTCATGTTATGATTTAGCTTGATTTATAGCAGTTTGGTTCCGTAAGATGAACTGAGGTGTGTGTGTGTGTGTGTGTGTGTGTGTGTGTGTGTGTGTGTGTGTGTGTGTGTGTGTGTTTCCAGCTCTTGTTTGCGCTCATGGCTCGAGCAGGATACCTCGTGTCCAACATGTCGGACCTCCCTGAACATTAATGGGGACGAGAGCCAGGCAAGAGGCCAACAGCAAGGAGGGGGTTTAGAAGACAATATTGGCCCGGTAGGAGCTGCTGCAGATGCTAGACCACATATCAACCAGCACAATCACTTCTTTCACTTTGACGGTAAGTCTGTCCGACACTAATCCAAGGACAAGTCTGGCTGTGGAGCTACCTTACATCAGGGAGGCTGTTTGTGACAAGGAATTCTAAGATTCATATATTCTCACACAGGATCTCGCATTGCCAGCTGGCTGCCCAGTTTCTCAGTGGAAGTAATGCACACCACCAATATTTTGGGCATTGCTCAGGCAAACAACTCCCAGCTCATGGCCATGGTGAGTTCATGTTTACAGCCTGATCAGCCTTGCTAGTTTTATTGTAAACTGATAGCAATTTGAGGCCAGTTATATAGTTTTTCAATGCAGCCATCATTTGTCCCACTCGTCATTCCCCGTCTTGCTGTTTACATGTAGTCATTGTCTATGTAACCTTGTGCCCATGGTGTTTGAGTTCCTAGTAAATGCTTGTTGACATAGTGATAGGCTCTTCATTTAACCAGCAGATTTAGGAACTGTTACTGATGCAAAATATGCCACGTATATATTTACACAAGAGACTTGTAAATCATTAATACACTATGTTTAAAACCTGCTTGTGCCAAGCTTTAAAAAAAAAGTTTTGACTTCCAGTTTATGATGTTCTGCTCTTCCCTCTCCAACATTTCTCTATTGCTCTCTTTGCCTTCAATGTCATCAGGCCCACCAGATCCAGGAGATGTTCCCTCAGGTGCCCTCCTACCTGGTAATGCAGGACCTGCAGCTGACCCGCTCTGTGGAGGTCACCACTGACAACATCCTGGAGGGACGCATCCAGGTGCCTTTCCCGACACAGGTCAGTCAACTAGGTTAATAAAGTCTTTTTTAATAGTTTTTTTTTTTTAGTTTTTTCATTTTTAATTATTTCACTGAAGCCACTAAAAAGGCTAACCTTGTTTTGTTAACATGATGCTCTCGTGATTTCTCCAACAACTCTGTCAATGTTTCCTGGCTTGTTGATCATGTCATTCCTATGGTTTTCTGTGAAAAGACAGAATGCAACAATCTGTCACATATATCACCTGTGTTTCTTTCTCAGGCCATAGAGCGTGGCCCTATACAGATGAGCGCTTCGTCAGATGAGCAGGCAGGCTCCAGTGGAGCAGCAGAGCAGGGCCTCAGTGAGTCAGACAACATGGAGGCCAGAGGGGGTCGCTTCTCTAAGTCAGCTGAGGAGAGGCAGAAGATGTTAAAGCAGAGGAAAGAAGAGATGCTCCAGCAGGCGCGCAGGTTGGTTGGAGCTTCCTACCTCCACAGGAAGACGTGCTAAGCAGTGTTTCATATTCGAAATAACTTAGACTCCAAACCAAATGTGTTTTTGTCTTGCTGTTTGGGGAAATGATTTTTTGAGGTCAGGAGTGTGATCACACTTGATTGCACATCACAGCTCAACTGTACAATTAATGTTTTGTGAGAACAGACATTTCCATGTCAAGTCACTCTGTCTGTGAACCAAGACCAGACAAATATATGCATATAGGCCATCTTTGCTACCAGAGTAGCTGAAAGGCTCGGTTGTACAGACCTAAAATGAGACATGTTTTTAAAAAAAAATAAAAATTTGCAAACTAATGGTAGGCATTCCTGGTTGCCCTCTTTTCCCCATTATGCTTCATTTTCTGCTCACATAATCATGTGTTATTCATTGCTTCCCTGTAGGAGATATCTGAACAAGAGTCCCGAGGACCAGGATGAGGATTTGCCTGGACTGGAGGAGGACAGTGTTCTAGAATTGGACTCGTCCGTGCTGAGACGTAGAACCATGGCAGCAGCTGCTGAGAGACGCATACAAAATCATCCAGATCCTGCACCCTGATCCGCAGATTGTCTTCAGCAGCAGAGTCTACCACATCATCATCATCACAAGAGGCACCGCCAGAGCTATTTTACCCCCCCCCCCCCCCCCCCCCCCCCCCCCTTTCCCCCATTTAGTGTACAATCGATGGTCATTACCTATTCAAAACAATAATTAAGAAGCATCGCTAACATGGCCTTTGGATTGTTTTTGGCTGCCTAAATAAGTGGGACTATTGTGAATGCCGTCTGCTTCACTGATTCCAGAGTATTTGGAGCATTATGTCAACTGAAGGGTGCAAGTCGAGAAATGCAAGGTTGTATTGCCCTTAATTCACGTGCCATTGCAACCACCAGCGTCAGTGGGGAGTCAGTATCTGCCGTGATTGGGACTGGCCGCTAAAACCGAGCATGCTTTGCTTTCAGGACAGGGCTTTGAAGGTGTCATTATTGGATAAAGTTATTTAGGTCCTTGTTTTTTTCCTTTTTATCAGATTTCTTTTCATTGATTTTGCTCATGGCAGAAAGCTACATATTCTGGATGAAGAAACTCATCTGATGTATTCGTGTGTTTTTATTTTTTTGAGTTTGAACTGTGAATTAAGTGTAGGCAAAATAACATGTTTTTATTTCTTACCTTGGAGTAAGAGAATGTCACTTTAGTATTGTTCAGCCTTTCTGTCAAATATGAATGTTTCTATCAAATTAATGCTGCAAAGTGTTTTTGACCCACATGGGTTGTTCTGTATTTAGTGTGTAATATCGCCCATTGCAAACAGTTTGCATTTTGTTATTTAACAAGTGGGGTGTGGGCATGTAAATCTTTTTCTAACATTGTTCCCTTGAGATGCATAGGCAACAAAGGGGATGTATTACATTTTGTACAATGGGTATCATCCTCACAGTCTTTCTTAGATTACTCTGTGTTAATGAGCAGTTCTCTCTGAATAAGAAAATATTTTTCTGAGTATAGTATTGGGGTCCTTGGTGTCCATCATTTTGGGGTATGTAGAAAATGTTAAGTGTGCGACAGCTGAATTTGCTGTCCCGTGTTTTGAAGACGTTTTGCCACTCATTCGCGAGGCTTCGGCAGTAAATTGAGAAACAGCACAACGTTTTCAAGCTCTAACGACAAAGCCAGTTGCCTTTGACTTAATACTTCTGGATTATTCTGTGACCCCAATGAGAGTGAGGGAATGTAGAAGGTGTTTTATTTGTGAGGCTTTTGTCTACTCACATTGAGGAGTGCTAATTCAAAAATCAGAAGTCGGAGGAACATAATCATCCTCTGCTCTTATTTCCGTAATGCACAGGAGAGTACAACGTGGACTTGGCCCTTAAACATTTTGGAATTGTCAATTTTGACTGAATCTGTAGCTGGTTGAGGCATATGGATGGACACAATGATGGAGTGTAATATAAGTGTTTGATTTCCTGTGGTTACAGCGCGAGGGCAGTTTGTGGTGAGATATGCATGAATCTAGACAAGTGCTTTTGTTTCCTTCCACTTAATCCCAAAGAGCAGCCCACAAACTTCCACTGCAAGCTGAAGTGTTGTGATCTCTGTTGTGCGTTTTATTTTATTGCTCAAATTCTGTTTGGGGGTGTTGTAAGTAAAGTAGGATTTAGATTTGCAATTTCAGTTAATGGAGATGTATAAAAGAAATTTGACAGTTTTATTTCCATGTTTCCAGTTATTTAACAACTCTTGATATCTGTGATATATTTTCCTATTCATGGGTTATCTTTCATAAACATTACTTATTTAATCAGAACTAATTTACTTTTTGGACTGAGCTTTTCCTGTATTTTTGTGCCTAAATCAAGAACAGTTCAGTTATGAATAATTTCTGTAAATCTAGTTTTTGTAAAATATGTTAATACAAAAGACTCAATAAACAGAGCTTCTACAGCTTTTTAAGAAAATATCGTTGTTTTCCTCTTGAGACCAACCCACTTCTGCTTGGACTTGGCTTTGTCCTGATGAAACCCACAGATGCTGCTGCAGACCTGCTGACTTTAAGATCAAATGCAGCAGTCATGGTGCAGCCTGCCCATCATGTAGTGACCAGCATCCAGCACACTGCTCTTCAAGTTACTTGGTCCAATAAATGCATTCTGCTGTGTGATAATCGCTGGATTTAGATTTAGATAAAACAGTCTGTCTGGATTAGAGTCGGACATCACCTTCACACATAATATGCAATGATCTATTTAAATCAGATTGGGATCAGTGACGTCATTGGGCTGCGCCCCCTACGTTCAGCTTCTCTGCCACGTCATACAGAAGGGCTCCTGCTAGGCGGAAACAGCAGCCGAAAACACCCACGCTGTCCAGCCTAATGATGTGGCCCAACCTCATACAGAACTAGGAGAACTTCCCGGTTGTCAGTGAACGCTGCCTCATTCTGTGTATTCAACTGGGCCATCTCTTCTTGTCTGTTTTTGTGCCGGTGAGTAGTTAAGCCAACTAGCTAGCTGCTTAGCATGGCAGGCGGTTTCTGTAACGTTAATGAAGCTACAGTTCTGACACTGGCTTGGCTGGACGCTTTCCTAGAGTGAAGGTGGCCTCAGGTAGCTATTTGTCATGACAGTAGAAAACATACATGGTGTTATAGCTTATTACTTAATTAGATATGACCGTAATTAGGCTAATGAATTATTTCTAACGCTAAAATGTGAACAGTGTAATATAATTTGATACATTTCGTCAACTCGAACAGTGTGAAATGTAACACAGGAAACTGCACGTGAATACTAACTACTTAACAAGCTCTTAAAACAGTCATACTCTGGTTTATGTGTCCTGGTATTTACGACATGACATCAGTAAAGTGTAATTGTGTTTTGCTGCCATGGAAACCAGAGCTAGGACGCGTCTAGCTCCAGCTAATTACGTGAACTGATTAAAACTACCACCGAAACTTTTAGATTCCTAATTAGATTAGTTTCTGCCCAAAGCGACCACCAACAGCACTGGTAATGTTGTTACCTGTTGGCTGTGTAATATGAGTGGGCCTCCTCATATTCCATATCCTGGACTATATCCTGGACTATATCCTGGACTATATCCTGGACTATATCCTGACTGAGGGCTTCTGAATGGTGGGACCTCACAGTGTATTGTAACGTGCTCATGTACCACTGAAGCGTAGCAGTGAAGAGATGGCAGCTTTTACCAAGTGACATTGTTTGTTCTAAGTTTCACAGAACTTTGACCTGACAAACACAGATTTCCAGTCCAGACTGTCAGAATGCCCATGTTAGCTCACAGTGTCTGGCCTGGAGTTCATAATGTCAGTATATCATGGGCGTGTGTGTGTGGACTTACCTGTGTGTGTGCTTGTATGTTCCCCATGCAGCGGTTGTGGAATGCTGCTGGACGAGACTCCCCTTTTTGAGCCCTCCCTGCTGCAGGAGTTAGATTGGAGTAGCAACACAGTTCCCTTCTCTCCCTCCATCTCCCCGTCCAGCCCTGGGGAGGGCCTGGTGCTCAGGCCGCTCTGTACAGCAGACTTCAAAAGGGGTGAGTCAGATGGACAACATGTTCCAGGCCAGTACTTGTACTCTCACAAGAATATGACTCTGGTGAGCACATTGTGATAGAAGGTCTTGGTAATTGAATAAAAATCTCAACTTAACAGCAACTTAACAGTTTCATTTTTGTGTCCCAGGATTCTTTAAGGTTTTATCTCAGCTCACTCAGACAGGCGATGTCACACCAGAGCAGTTCACAAGTAAGTCATGCTTAGCATAATGCTGCTTCTATATAAGCCCTGATTATTTTGGTTAGAACATTGACCATCAACACGTCCAAAGTGTTCCCAAGTTTTTAAAGCATTTAAAGCTTAGAATTTGTGACAAAACAGTTGTTTTTATATTTGTATGTCATATTCTGTAAGCTACAACATAAAGTTTGATGAATGAAATAAAATATAAATTAAGATTTCTAACACAGGAAAATTGTCTGTTGGCTTCTAGAAAAGTTTGAGCATATGAAGAAGACAGGAGACTACTACATCATCGTGGTGGAGGACACAAATCTAGAACAGATTGTTGCCACGGCCACGTTGATCACAGAACACAAATTCATCCACTCTTGTGCTAAGGTAAAGTATTCCAGCAAGCAGTTTGTGTATATAAGTAACAATGGGTACAAAGTATTAACATAGTTCACCACCACTAACTAAAAACGTTACATATTTATTTCCCTAAAAACTAAATCTGCATAGGTAACAGAAGTCCTTTTTTTAGTGCTGAAAACAATTGAATTCATATGACTGAAGTGAAAACCGTCTCTGTTCTGTTCTGTGTGCAGAGAGGCCGGGTGGAGGAGGTGGTAGTGAGCGACGTGTGCAGAGGGAAGCAGCTGGGGAAACTGTGAGTAGACCTGAGCTAGTCTGACACAAAGACAGTCTGTTTTGGCTTGTTTTTATATAGAAGACCTTGTATTTGTCGCACAAATACCAACAGACTTAAAAAGGTTGTTCGTATGAGAGACTTATGTAGGAAATCTCTCGTCATTTGTGCTGATTTATTTTTTTTCTAAACTTTCCCCCTCCTCTCTTTTCTGTCCTTATAGGTTAGTTTCAACTCTTACTCTCCTCAGCAAAAGACTGAACTGCTATAAAATCACACTGGAATGTGCACCCAAAAATGTGGCTTTCTACCAAAAGTTTGGTTACAGCGCTTCAGATGAGACTTACATGCAGTGTCGATTCTTCGACTGAGGACAACAGTAGCTTTAAAGCTCCATTTTGGGGGGCGCGGAACACACCTTTACACGGCCACTGAGGTCACGACTCGCACCCATAAAGTGTCGTAAGAATCGGGAGAGCTGCCCAAGGATGCATCTGTGGCTGTGGTGCAGTTGAGTCGCTCCTGAAAACCCGTCGTGATCTCAGCACACTTGAGGACTGAGCCCTCCGCTCGGTCTGAAATCATCCTTTGCCCCTTTGGTAACCATGGCTACCTCACCAGGGTGGAGCTCTGTCATCTCACACTACCCCCCCCCCCCCCCCCCATTTGAAGAAAGGAATGTCAGTTACTGTTAATGTAAGATCTCACTGTGGTACATTAAGTAATTCAGTAACAGAGAACATAAATTATTTCTGCGACTACAATGCAGCTGTATGTAAATATAATTCCTTGGGATATCAAGACGGTACGAAATAAGTAGCATTTGTGAAGCAACTAAATGATTACATCATCTACTACAGGCAATAACTTCTCAAAATCACTACAGAACCAAGTATGTTTGAAGGATTTACCTTAGGTCATGATTAAAGCTTAAGTCTCACTCCTAACTCTCTGTTGCATTGATCAAGGGCACGTAACCAAAGAAAGCAGTTTTTTGTTCTTTAAATCTGATTTGCTTCTCCAAGAGACTGTGGGTTTTACTTGGGTTTCATTTTTCTAATTTGTCCTCTTTGCTCCAAAGTGCTGTCCATCTTAGCAGGACTTTGTTCCTTTGACAGTTGTGTTGCTAGAGATCTACAATGAAGGACGTGACGCATTACCATCAATTCAAGAGTGTTTCTAGTGAACAAAAAGGTTTATATTTCGTGAGGCAGTGCTGAGGAATTACGTTAAGTTCTTAAAAGTTTTGCTTTTGAAATTTGATCACAACTGTGAGACTGATGGAAGCATTTTGCGCTGGTTAATAGATAAAAATGACTTTTGTAAATGAACTATTTAAGTTTTACAATTATGCGGTTGTTCTGGAGAACAGGGGAACATATTTAATGTAATTTATTTCCAAATATGCAATAGTCACATAAAGAAATTCTATGATCCACTGTGTTTCTTGCTTATTTGTTGTAGAAATAGGTGTTTTATGGGACGGGCAGGTCTACTACTCATAGTTGTAGCAAAACATCCTTAGGTGTGATGAAGAGTGAAGAGCCTTTCAGCCTAACAAGAACAGCACAGGTAGGCCATTTTTTAGAACCCAGCCAGCCTCAAGATTTGAAAACTAATTCTAATGTAACTTTATTTCCATAGCTATTGTCACAGCAATTTTGTTTCTAAATGAATTCCTCCAAATTTCAGCCTTATGGATAGTCACATTCTCACACTCTTACAATAAAAAGTATAAGAAGCATTATTTGTGTGCAGCTGCAATATGTGTTAAAATTCTGACGTTCAGTAATACTTTAATTACTGGAGAGAATGTAAACCTGTGAAGCATTGCACAGCATTACATGATATAGAAGCACAGCTCGACAGGACTGAGTCAGACTTCTTTTTATTAAGCAGTGAGTTGTTATTTTTCCATTCCTTACTATCCCACGTTAAGCCTGATATATTAGTCCATAGTCCTATTACTCCCGAAACAAAGGCGTTAGCTATCCTTCTTCTCGTGTCCTCTGCTGGGCGACGTCTGGCTACTTTCCCTTTTGCCGACTGCCCCATCCTGGTCGTCTACACAAATTCAAGTATCGAAAGTGCATTATTGCAATACTGTCCCGCTGCAAATGCAAAATGCTTTAAATACTATAAAACTGCAAAAAATCTCCCATCAGTGCATACAGCTCAAGAAAAGAAAAAAAAAAAAAAAAGGAGTTATTAAATTTGCCCATTCCCCATCAGTACTCCATGTCTCAGACATGAGTGGTCACGCTCCCACCCCAGTCCCTTCCCCTTAGAAAAAGTTCAAATATGTACATTTTTAATCCCATTAAAAATGTAAAAAAAAAATTGAGTGCACTCTGCCACACGGCTAAATATCAGCGAAGCTCATCCGTTCTGTGCTGCTGTGACCTGCATTGCTCCAAAGTCCTCATCTTCCTCCAGGCTGCGTTTGCGGCTTCCTGTTGAAGAAATGTGGAGGCAAAAAAACATCGGAACATCAGTAACCGCATGCTGCATACATTGACACAAGCAGGTTCCCCCTTCATGATTAAGAGCGTTGACTTTAGAAAGGTTTTTAATACGGTAGCTGTAAAACCTCCTGGATAAAAAAAACCCCTGAACACTTCATAGTCTGTGCTGGATGAAGTTAGCATTATTCCAGGACAACAACAGCCTGGAGGGAGATCAGCAGCCAGGGCTCCAAGAGACTCAATGTTAGAGTCGGTTTGTGTCTATTACATAGAAACATTCATGAAACTGAGAAGACATGAATGAGGTTATGAAATCGTTTACAGTGAAGCTGGCTCTCATTTGCAGCAAAGACTCAAAGAAAAACTACTGTCAGTCATTTTGTATGAATGTGCACCTCACCTCTACAACACTGGTGTTAAATACTGTCAGCTATCTACTAACAAACAGCTAAGTCAGCCAGTGTGCTAATGCTTTTCTCTCATGAGAAACATTAAGGCTCTGCATTTCATTTTCTACTTTTAGTCCTACACAGCTTCAAGCTAACTTTCCTCTTCTGCAGCTCCAGTGGCAAAAAGAAACTGAGGAGACAAGGTGTGGTTAAGCAGGACTTGGTACAGTATGTACAAACCTGGCATCCCAGCTTGTAAGGAGAAGGACCTGCCCAACTGCATTGGTGACATCATTTTAATTGTCAGTTTGGCTAGGTAGATCGCTTCATATTCCTGGGAAACAGACACTCATTATTGAAGCTACAACAGCTACCATGAGTATGGAGTGATATACACTGTACGTTAACACACTGCAACAGCAAAACAAAACAAATGCCCCATTTATCTGACATCAAACTTAAACAATATGCATAACATGACGACATGATTGAAAAAGAGATGTTCCTTCCACGCCAGATGTCAGAATACTGAACAAACACTGGCTAAAAGAAAACTGCAGAGATGGCATATGTTTAATATGGGAAAATTATTTCTGCAGAGTCACATCAGAGTTGCATGTTGCAATAAATTGACACTTTGACTGTGTCCCTGTTGCTATGGTTACACATTTTTGATACATATTGGCACTCTGTGGCCAGCACATTCATTTAAAACTGAACAGACAATTTAACTGGAGCTGCTTCGAAGGCGTCCGTTACCAAATAATAATGGGCACCCTGCAGCTAATCAGAATTGAGCATTCACCCAGACCACAGTATACTTATACAGCGTTTTTAGATGTAAACATGCAAACATAGCACATGATCTGCTGCAATATTGCTGCTGTCCTTGTACAAGGGAATGAAAGGTTTAGAACCCTAGGTGCTGGTCCATTTTGCTACAGTCATCATAAAGACCGACACACCCTAGCCTTTAAGCCTTTTAAAGTCCAGGAACTCTAGATGCTACAGCCTGTTCAATAACAAGATGGCGGTGCCTTTACTTATAGTAATACTGAGTGAGTTGTACATGGTCACGTTTTAATTGATCAGATTTTGAAGCTCTGCGTCTTGAAGTCCAGACTAACCTGTAACTGATGCACAAAGCCCACATTGGGGTTGATGCAGAACCTCCTCTCCTGGACGTGGCTGAAAGCATCCCTATAGAGTGACCAAAGCAGAGAGACACAACCAAAGTTGTGAAGCACCGAAAAACATACAGTTGTATCCATTTATTTAAAATCATAAATCTGTAAAAAATAGAGAGCCATAATATCACCTGTATTTCATCCCAAATGTTTCCATAAGGTATGCAATCACTAAGGCAGCACTGGAAGAAAGAATACAGGAGACACACCTTTATATTGACAGCTGGAATTTAGGCTCCTCTGGGCTAGTCTCAGAATGTAGTCAAGGAAATTAGAAATGCAATACAAAAGGGTATTTAGAATACTTTAGCAGTTACATGTTGTGGTAATTCAGAGCATAGTGACATACAATACACAAAGTAAAATCATTAATAACATAACAAACCTCACCTTCTTGATATCCCTGCATTACCATGGACCAGTACCTTTCCTGAAAGAGCAACACAAAACATTGTAAGGACTTTTTTTCTACTTGACATTCTAAGTATGAAAAAGCGAAGCCTGCATACACACTCACCGCCTGTTGCTAAGCAGCTATCGATAAATTCTTTAGTCTGTTAGGAGAGAAGTGACATACAGCGCATCAGATGTAATGTAAATGTCACACCATTCAGTCAATGAAAGGCTTGCCAAGGACCAAAAAGCCCAGTTAGTAACTCACCGTAGGGAAAAATCTTATTATATTTTCCACTGGATTGTCAGCAATATCTAACACAAGGTATCTGCAAGACAACAAGTTAGTTGAAAACACTTTTTTCAAGCAGTTAGCAGTTCGCATCAAACACAGATGAGTTGTGGGAGTTCTTACCTAAATGTATGAGGAAAATTAGGTTTGATAAAATTGGCTTCGATGTCTTGGCGGACACACACAATATGCGTTACGCCCTGTGTCTCAAGAATTGGCAGCTGCACAAAGAGGAAGACGACAAATAATATGAGCTTCTAAAATTGGATCAAATAATGTCTTCATATACCAATGATTGAATTCTGCAGAATTACCTTGCTTTTCATTGCAGCCGAGTAGGGACCTAAAAACAGTCCCGGTAATATCTCCTGAAAATACAGATAAAGTAGGACATCATGAACATGAATCGTGTTCAAAGAATCACCCAAACCTATGATAATTCAACTGTATGCTGCCGTTATACTTAATATCAACAGAACTCTTCATCATGTCCAACATCTTCAGTAACACTGTTTCATTATCATCGTTACTTTCTGGGAAAACATGAGAGGAAACGTGGCGAACCCTCCTACAAGCAGGCGGCTGAGACACATTTTCTAGAACATTTTGCCTTGAGCTGAATGTCATCACCGTAGCTAGGGATTGTGACATTAACTATACTTTCAGGAGCATGGCTTCAGACACAGCTCTAAAATGTGGGAGGAATAAACCCGGTGAATGCACAGCTCCTGCAGCACAGTGACCCACAGCCAAGCTCAGACATGACAACAAGGACACCGTGCTGTCAGGGAGGCTCTTCCCTCTTCCCTCATCACTGACATACCTGCATGTCTCGTCTCATTGGATAAGCCCAGTCCTGTGAGGGGAGCATTAAAAAGCAAGGTTAGAAGCTGAGGGACCTTCAGTGTTTCTACCATGTGAGGCTGCTGGAGGTTTCTGAGCCAGCAGACAGGGCTAGACATGAGAACCGGTTTGCTCAGTGTGACTACATACGTGGCTCCTCAGTGTTGGTACAGAGGACAGTAGTTAGCCATGAAGACAGACACCGACACGAACGTATTCAAAGGAAAGACACGAGGCTATTTCACATATTCACGTTACGTGTTCTGCTTAGAAATACACCGAATTTCCAGCTGGGCGCATATTTTAGCAGGAGTGGCGGTTAGCTCAGATTAGCCAGACGGACTGTGGACATGTCGGCTAACGCTCACCAGAAGGTCCTCCTTGGTCGCGGGCAGAGACGGGAACTGAAGTTTGTTGTCCTCGTCCATCCTGCTGTGTGTTCGGCCGCCGCCGGCCCGGCTCCGCTCGCTGTATCGACGTTCCTCACGGCGGGGTTAGCTGGACAATCGATGCAATTTGTTTTGAGGCTCCACATGCATGTCCGCCATGCTGTCCCCTGACAGATGTGTCACGTGACTGCACGGTAGATGGCAAACAGGCTCGCGGGGGGAAGGAGAGCAACGGCGGCGTCTCGCGGTGGGTTTAAGAATCGCACCCAGTACGGAGTCCTGGTGGAGGAGGCGGCGGGGCTGCATGGGAGGTGTGTGAGGCCCTGTGAAAACTAAACCTCAGACATTTTCTTTTAAGGTAACAGTGTCCTATTTAGGTTGGGGTCGAGAATACAATCTACCACCTTGTTTTCAGTGGAAACTTTCTCAATACCACGTCATATCAAGTTCAGACTTGCGTACTTGGTAATTCGGTCTCCGCAAGTCTGACTGGAGGTCCAGACTCCGGAGGAGGCACGACGTCACTCTGCATTTGAAACGGCAGCGGACTTGATGACGTCACCATCTCAGCTCTCAATACGTACTACTCCGGTTATCGCCATTAAAATATACATTTACAATAAAACGAAATATGATATTAAACACAACTCTGTCTCGTTTGTTTCCGCTTTAAAAACCACATTAACATTTAAAACATTAAAAACAAAAAAAGTTAAAGTAGGGTGCATGTTGTCAAATCGACCATAGATTTGAATTTTAAAAGCTATAAACTCGCATACAAATCTTAAAACTACACCCCGTAACATAACAAATGTAGTGTTTTCAAAATTAAAACTGTTATATGTTTTGTCCGCCATTTCCACTATTGCCGCTGGTTGGTACGAAAAGCATTCTGGGATACGTCACTGTCAGAAGTCACCACCCGATGCATCCTCGATAAAATGGGCGAAGCAAGAACGCATCCGGGCATTTGGACCGTACTTAGCTTGATGCGGACTTTGAATTAGACCAGTACTGCGAATGATGACTTGTTACAAGTCTACAAGAACACAAGTTGGAGAAGGGCTTAGTGGGAAAGGCCCGCTAGAAGGGTCCAGTACTTCTGTCAGGTCATCACATGAAAGAACAGTAAATGAAGGAATGTACGAGTTTCTTTCGTCTGTTGTTTGAATATATGCAATGCTTTGTAATTTCATGCAGATGCACCCAAAGCTAACATTAGAGCTAGCCTTAGCTAACACGGCTATTGCTAGCCTATCCACTGTCACCAAGTAGTTAATTAATAACTGCATTATTTTTACATGTTAATTGGTAGAGTGCGAAACCTTTTAGAGCATATCAAAGTCCACATCACAGAACATCAACCAGGCAAACATCTGGAATATTATTCACCAGAAGCACTTGGAGTGAGTGACTGGTTGTGTTTCGTGGCATAACCTTAAGCTGTTTCCCACTGACAGACATGTCCATTAGAAGAAGACATGTTATTCTCTCATGGTGATCTGTCTTTATGTAGTCTGAAATGACCATGTGTATTGATTATCTGTGACAGTAGAAAATGTCTAAGTTATGCCACAGTGATAGCATCCTTAAATCATGGTTAGTCCTTGTTTAACACGGTTGGACAGCTTTAAATAAGCTAGCTAGCTCAGGTGAAGAAGTGATCAAACAGAAGTGATGCACAAAAAGACTGAAGTTGACCAGCTGTTACCTCCAAACTCCAAAGGTGGATATGTGAGGAATAAAGTAGTGACTTTTCCTCCAACAATTGTACATATTGAACTTTACAGAAATGTGGCTACCATGTATTCATTGGTTTTTCTTTTATTCTTTGAATTTTAATTTTTACGAATAATTGATTTTAATTACTGTACCTACTTTATGTTTAATAATTTATGTTTAATAAATTTAATAACAATGAACATTTCTGAAAACAGGTAAAACAGCAACAACAATAGCAAAACATAAATTGATAAAATGATAAAATATATGAACGTTACTAATTAGGCCTACGTATTCTTTTGAAATCAAATTTACCTTTAAATCAAATTGTCTTTAGTTAATGGCAACTACTTCAAAATGATTTATGCAGGATGAGAGTAAACAATAACACATTTTGAATTATTTTTTGCGACCATTCTGAAAAACCCCTTAATTGCTGACTCCTCGTTAATTAAATAACAATAACACCACAACTGTTGCTAGAAATACAAGCAGAAATGTGTCAGCTTCTCCTGTTTTTTCAGGTCCATATGAGACACTTACATTACATAATTATTACAGCCGTCTAGCGGCTTGGCTTAAGTAATTAAATTAAAGAAACCTTTAATGTGCATTGTTGGTTAATAGATTTTAAAGTCTACTTGAAATGAATTTAAAATAAATGTATTCAGTCACTTCAGTATCATTAGTAAAAGCATGCAGCACTTTAAGACGATGCTGTAGCTCCGTGTGTGTGCAGTCCTGATGTGCAGGTGTGTTCATGTCAGTGCTCAGCTCTGTTGTAAGTAATCAGAGATAGTAAATTCACATCAGGGAAAATCACAGCCTGATATCATCTAAATGTAGATTACATTCATTATTTACCCACACACTTTGACTGAACTGTCTGATTTTTCTTTCTCTTATCATATCTCTCTCTTCTTCCTCAAATCTCTCTACAGCTCTCCCGTCTTTTATTTCTTCTGCCCTCGTCCCTCTCTACCATCCACCCCTGTTCTATAATCACTTCAACAAAGACTGATAATGAGAGAAGGAAAATGAAAAATGTAGATGCTTGTTTGGTCTCTCAGACGTGTCATCATCTGTTTGTTGTTGTGTGACAGTGTGACAGTATTTCTGATTTTTGTTTACCGTCTGGTCCGTGGGAGGGGACGCCACTTTTTTCCCAGATCAGAGGGAGATGTAATCTCACAGTAGAACTACTCCAGTCGCCAAAGCCATATATGTGTGTGTGTTTTTCTGAGTGCTCACAGTGTGTTTATGTGCTTTGCAGCACGATTAATCAGCTTGCAAGGTGCCACTAAAAGTCATTTCTTATCAGTGGCAGATACATCCCCTACTGCTGCTGCACACACTTTGAAAAAGAAGCTTTGAGGAATGTCAATTTCATGCATTTTAGTTTGAAAAACTTCTATCATTTTATCTATCTTATCAACTTTATTTCCCTCTGTGAAATCTTCATCAGCTTGCTTAAAAATACCACACCACTGGGGTCTCCCTCTGAGATGGTCTCCCTGTTGTGCTGACATCCTGGTGACAACGGCTCTTTGATATTCTGCTGTTCCAGGCTGAGTCACAAATTAGCAGCCATGCCAAAATCCTTTGGCAGAAATGTTGTGGCACGAGATGAAGGAGGAAACAGAGTCGGAATGAAAAGGAGAAAGCAAAAAGCGATACATGGAAAAGATAAGTCAAAAAAAAGAAGCTAAGCTGCTCCTGAGCTAATTCAAACACAGGAGGAGCAATATAGGGTTTAGTGTGTTGCCCCAGGAGCCGGTCTACTGCGTTAAACTCATGCTATTACATTATTATTACAGCAGCAAGTGCCTCATCATTTTCTGCAGTCACACAATTACCTGAGCTTCATAACATACTTGTTATTGTAATAGCCTCTTTGGATACAACAGGGCAAATCATTAGACCAAAGTCAGTCTCCCTGTACTTCCTGACTTCCCCTGTTTGCCTGTAGTTCTCAGTCTTAAGCCCATTCCTGCCTGTTACATTTTTAAAAACAAGTCAAAAATATACTGTTTTATTTAAAAGAAAGATCAAGTATTGTATTTTTTAAAGCATTCTAAGTTCGTGTTCTGCTTTCAGTCTATAGACTGCAGCAGATAGCTGAAAGGAAATGTGGAGTGACGTGCAACAAAGATCCCCTGATGGACTCGGACCAGGCATGATGCATTTATTTTTCTAAAACAGCTGGGCACTGAAACAGGTGTCAGCAGTGCATTTTTTCAGGAGAAAGCACCAGTGAGCAGCGTTTGTTCATGCAGGTCACTCATGGCAGGACGAGAAGCCAGGGTAAAGGTGTTCCCTGAGGCACAAACGCTCCACTACTGACCCCCACTGGCCTGGACAGGTTCCAGCACTGGTCCCGTTTACAGTGAACAAACAGAATGTTAATCCCTAAACAGTTCATTTTAAATCAGTGTAAGATAAAGAAAGACACATTCTGTGTGGGTCACACATAGATGGCGTATGGACAACTGTAGCCGCTGGTTTAAGCCAAAACGATGTCAGATCAAAGAGTGTCCTCATTGATTAAAGCATCAGACTGTGCTTCAATCAAGGCCTTACACAGGCAGTAAGCGCCTTATGTCTGCCTGTGTTAGACCTTGATTGAAGCACAGCCTGATGCAGTGTTCAGTACTGGGCAGAGTTATGGGTTAGACTTATCTCCAACAGAAAGACTGTGCAGCTCCTGCCTGTGCTCAGTGGCTGATTTAAGTACAGTCTGATGTGTTGATCAATAACAGGGACTCCTTGATCTGACGTATTCCATTTAAATTAGTTACTGCAGTTGTCAAGATGTCATCTGTGCATGCTGGCACGGCACTGCTGATCTCTGATAAACACTGTGAGTAATAAGAGGAAAAAACCTTTTGTTTTCTTGTGATAACGGGTTGATTATCTCGAGATAACAGAGCTTGTTTTCTCGAGATAACCAAATAATTAGCATTAAGAAATAACTGCATGGAGCTTACGTAGTTTGGAGCTCTGTGACACTGAGGAATAAGCTAGATCAGGCTGTGATTACACAGACAATTGTTACTAGGACAATGCAACATTTAATATGTTGATAGTCATCCACGCTCAGGCAGCCCAGGAGACACTGGAGTCATGTCCTAAAAATAATATTTGATATAATATTCATTTATATTCGTTTTAGAATATCATCATGACATTACGTACAGTATGTACTGTTATCTTTCTGTCTTAATAAAGGGCTTACTTACTTGACTGAGACACCAAATGCTCTCCATCTTGTCCTCAGTCGTCCCTCTGATCTGGTTGGGAGTGAGCATTTGTTTTCCCTCATCATCCTGGATGTACTGAGCAAAAGTCGCTGTCTTATCTCTGTGGCGATCTGCCCCAGAGTAAAACTACAACTGACTGAATTAGTTAAAGAATCACTGAGGTATTAATAATAAGACCTGCAAGACTCTTTTGATAATGTTTGTAATGATTTCCACACCTGTGTCTAGTAAAGTCAATGTCACCTAAATGAAAAGAGTGAGTTATCTTTAACCTAGTGATATTAAATGAATAAACAGGTATATCATGTGTAAGCTGCCATACATTTCCTCCTGTGTCTTTATATGAAGTCACTTTCTTTCCAAGTCAGAACCTTGTGCTAACCTTTTCTCCCACATGATGTGAATGACAGGAGCTCAGGTGGAAGAACGCCTCCTCCATTCATTTCAGGGCTATTGTTCTTTTTTAACCGTGGCTCCTGCTATTAGCATGACCACCTCTGAACCCCAGACCAGCACAGGTTTGAGCTATTTCAGTCAAATATCTTAAGTGGCTCCTAGCAACACAAAGGAGCAGTCAGACCTGGATCAGGAAGAGAGATCCCCTCTTAAAACCAGGCGTGGGAGAATAGTCCTGTCTATGTGCTATATCTATGATGATGGAACAGCTAGTGCTGGAGATGAGATTTCTTTCTACGTCAAAGGCATTTACACTGAGCCTTACTGCTAGACTAGATGTTAACAAGCCACATGAATAACAAAGAAGACTTTAAGTTTGGTCACTAACAACAGTTAAAACCAAAAAAGCAGACTGAGACATTTTCCCGCCCCTAAAGTAATGAAGGTCAAATAATGTTGGAGATTTCAAGAGAGCTGTTAATGCACAAAAAGCATTGGCAGACAGCACTTTTATAAACGGTTCCTAAGTGATTTACAAGGTTGAATCAGGATTAAAACATTTCAGGACTGAAGTACCGACAATTAATTGAATAAAGAGAATGATAAAACTGAATAAAATAATATGTTATAAAAGCAACAACAATAAAGCAGAAGATATGTGGGAAATAAAACGGCATGCTAGAATTCATAAGCTTTTTAAACAGATACGTTTTGAGAAGTGATTTAAAATGACTCCTTTCGTGTCATTCTCTGGGGCTACTTATTCCCCAGAAAGGATAGAATTTAATGAATGTAATTTTTCAGACCACAAACACTACCGCGAGCAACACCTAGTCATAAACAGGCTGTTGTGAAGGCCATTCAACATTACTCCTCTCAGACGCTTTTTTTTTCAACCATATGCATAAAGTCACTGTAATATAATACTTGAAATAAAGAGAATAAGACTTTTATTCAGTCGTGTTTAGCTACACAGCTGGGTGTCTGCAACACACCGATGGTATGCAATAACTGGTGTAAAATAATATTCTCCCACTTTATACAGTTTTATTCGCGGTTCATGGAGACAGCGGTATCCTGCAGGCAGGAGCGCACATACAGTCACACACAGTTGTATGACAAACCACTGAAGCGCCACCCTTTTTTCACTCAAATGAAATACAACTACATGGAGCTGACATTTTTGTGTTACAATAAATCTGCTGAGGTGTTTCCTCTGTTTAATTCTACATGATTAAAAGAATAAACACAACTTTACAGGCAAATCAGGACAATCAAAATAGTTTTAAATGACTCAACATTTAATAGGCCTCTAAATAAGAAATGTAGTGTCCCCTTAAAGTAGAAGGGGGGGGGGTTGATTAGGTTTGACTTTTAAGAAAACCTCCCTGTCTATTTGACACTGAGAGACAGTTCAGTGGGACTCATCAACAAACATCTGTCCATGATGTTGCCAGTGGTGCCAACACAAGTTAATGGGATTTCACACTGACAGATTAACACTTGGAATATTTCTTTATTCTCTGAGTACGGCTCGCTTGAACCTGTTAAAGTGTCATCGTATTTCACAGATTAAAACCATAAGATACACTTAACCCTGGGTCGGCTGAGAATCAATACAATCTATGGATCATAAAGCCTGCGTGCTGCTCTGACAGCCTGATGTGCCTTTTGAAAGAAGTTTCATTCTATGTGAAACAAACAACTCGGCGCCCCTTTTAACGCAACATAAACTGCATTTTCATCATCAGGACGTATTATGGGATAGGCGACGAAAAGACAAATTAAAACCTCTGCAAGTAATGACTTTTTTACTGAGATCAGCTGATATTAGACAAGCATATGTGCTGTGAGTCACTTTGAACTGAAATATACTGTATGTCTACAACCGATATAGCTCTGTTTGTCCTCTACTAGTCATGTCTCCACAGAAAGTGGAACTCGAGACTCTAGAATTTATTTTCTATCAGGTCAAACTGGTCCTGCAGAACGTGCATTCATACCTATGTGGCAATTTCTAATCTAAATGATTGTAGATACCAGCATGGATTTATGAACTAGCTGATGAAGGGGCATCTTAAATGTTCTTTCAGATCATAATATGTATAATGAATAATTTTAAATGCAGTAAATGACATGTCTGAACCCAGCTGGTCACTTGAAGGGTGCATCACTTTACTGATCTACATATCTTTACATTCTTATTTACATGTCTGAATGTTATTGTCAGGTTATTCATCCATGTACCTGGTGACAGTCAGTCGCCATGTTTGGTCGGACACCTGTGAGGCCTGTCTGCTACAGAGTGGATGGCTGATAACAAAGTGTTCCTGTTAAATTATGCCAGAACACTTATATTTTTCAGCTGACATACTGTGAACATGAACATGCTGCCCCCAGGGTGCCCCGCACAGAAGAGCTCCCAGTTAAACTTTGAACCTGGATGATGAAGACTAAGCATTGATGTTTTGTTGAGCTTTCTGATGAAAAACAGATACAAATTTTAACTTGAACACAAACAGAAAAACAATAGTGACCATCTTATTTGCCCATATCTACTGAATCATGCTTTTATAGTCAATAAAATTGTGACAGTGATACAACAGCTGCTATGAACAGAGCCCACAGAGGTAGAGGAAGCATTATACCTAAACCTAAATATCTGTCTCAAACTTTGCACACTATCCCAAAGGGGGCCTGTTCAGAGTGGCATTACTTTTCATAAATCATATTCATGGTCATTGATAGCACATTGGGAGAAAAAACTCAAACCCTAGAAAATAATAAAACACAAAAACTTCTACATCTTCGACTATTAAATGCCATCAGTGTCAGACACGTTATTTACTTGGGAAATTGTGGCATCCCAGTGTTCTCGCTGATAATGCACTCATGAGTGCAGCTGCTTAGGGTGTATAGGTGGGTGTTCCTTTGGGTGCTGCAGTGGCACTCAATAGGACTGAGATCAGGAGAACACAGCGGCTAGATAATTACTGTAATTTTATCTGAATGTTCCTCGAGCCCCATTCTTGGATGAATCTAGCACTCTGACAGGGTGAATTAGCTTTAAGACATTACCCATAAGGCCCCTGGGGATACATGCATAATGGCCAAGATAGTAAAGATTTATATTAGTTTACTGTACCCTACAGCTGGAGTAGCTTCATGCTCTGAGGGAATGTGACAGACTTAATGTAAAGTCACTTTATAAAAGTGACCTTCTCTGATGGGTTCTTTATAAATATTCATGTTTCCCACACACATAGATGTAGGAAGCTCATTGTGCTCCAGTAGAGCCGCTGCATTCTATAAGGACAGCCCTAGGGTGGCAAGTGTCTTGCTTGTTTAGTCCCCACCTGACTCTTTGCTTCTATAGTAACAATGAAAGAGATTATTCAAAAAGTACCATCGTGACAAATGTGCTTATAGAACCTGCCTTTTGTGTTATTCTACAAATCTTACATGTTTGCCTGCACGTCTGATCATCAGCTACTCACTTTCAAATAGTTTGCACTAGATGGCAGTCAAAGATTAACATTGGGGAGCCAAAGGGAGCACTGGCAGCAGCTGGTGTTTGGTGCGTTTGGTTCAGGTGATGGGTGAATCTTTTCAGTGAATATTCACAGCTCTTTGTTTGAGACAAGGTGCTGAAAACAGATCATAGATGCACGCTCACTCGCTCCAGTGCACCTTTCATTTTGACACTGCCTTCAGCCCAAGGGCTTTTGAGTTTGGCTTGATGAAAAAAAGCCTGGAGCTTGAAACATTATCAATATTAAAGTGGATGTCAGAGCAGATTAGCACACTGGTTTGCTTTTGTTGGCCCATACAGTAGATATACTGTTTGCCCGTGGTTGTTTAGAATGACTGGAGACACTTTGGATAATTAGAACAACTTAAACATTTCTTCCATAAAAAAAGTTTTGTTTTAAACAGACACTTTAAACACACCATCATTCAACCTCTCACTGGTTATTCAGTCTGTGGCTGAGGCTCAGCACATCGTTACTAAATTGCTGATTACAGACGTAAAGCGATACAAATGAGGAGGTTGCCCCTGATGCTTAATTGGTAGGATGTAATAATGGCGCGGTGATATGTGGGCCCTTAATTGTATGTTTACTGCACTATTTATTGGAGAGCGTCCCTCCCCTGGCTGGTCGCTGATGAGGTGATCTGTGTTTCCGCTGGCGTGCTATCAATCCTGCTTCATTAAGGACACACAGGATAGGAAGTGAGAAGAACACAGAGTCTGCCTTTCAGCTTGACGTGGGCAGAGGAGTCAGCCCTGTTAATGAATTTCAAATTCCCACTGACAGGAGACGCAAGTAGGAAAGCAATCATGAAAAAAAATAGAGATCAGAGCCCCTCGGTTGATTTGTGTGTTTAGATACTGCCAAATGAAGTTATTGAGTAAGGAAATAAAGTTGGTGATTTTAAACTAAACAACCTCTCTTTCTGGTCATGACAACCTAAATAAATCATACAGATACTATAATGTGTGTGTGTGTGTGTGTGTGTGTGTGACTGTGTGCGGATACAGGTGGCAAGTTCACCTTGTTATTTGAAAAAGGAATGACTGGTGCTGCACAGCTATATTCTGACAGGATTTGAATCTAAAACTACCCTACAGAAACCCTGACAGAATCTGTCAGTCAACAACATTCACTTGACAAATTGTGGTCTAAATGTCTCAATGATGATTTATTTTTGTGGGAACTTTCCTCCCTCTACTATTCTGGCACAAGTGTGGAGGCTGAAATGGAGACTATTTGTGACATCCTCACCCTCCCAGCATGGATACAAGAACGTCAAACTTTAGAGAAATTGAAGTAAAAGTAGTCAATTCAGGGGGGGTGCTCGTTCCATCACGATGCTCCAGCATACATGTCTTTATGTAGTCCAGCTTCATTTGATAAACTTTAAAAAAGTCAAAAAATTGCCTGGTGTGTGCTTTATTCACATCCTTAACAAGGACAATGATTCTGGCCTTACTACATTGTGGCAGATTTGGTTAAATTTGTCTTTTCATTCTAGAAAGTAACTCTCTGAGGTCTGTTTCTCTGAGGGCATTAGTGATGATGGTCTCATGTCATCTTCTGATGAGAAGGTGGTTTCTTTAATCATAAGGCCACCATAGACCTTCATGGTGAATTTCCTAAAAATCTCCAAAAAGATTTTTGTTTTCTTTCATTTCCTTTGAGGAAGTGAACGCTTTCTGTCTGTCCAGCAGCGACTGCATGGGACTATATACACATGTCTAATTTAGATCTGCAGTCTGGTATTTGATCAGGGACACTAGTGATCATTAGCCATGCAAATGTATTCAACTTCAAGGTGATTTGGGTTGTCAGGGTAACCACAGCTTTTACTGTCAATTAATCACACATCTACACCTATGGAGAGTTCACACCGATCAGACGGATTGTGCCGTTTAACGTGGATAAAGCACACGTGGATCTACAGACGGCAGGGTGGCGGTGAGGCTGCAGATGAGGATCACGCTGAGGTCCACACCTCTGCAGAAAGCTTACCGCGAGGGTCCAAGTCTGATTCATCACGTTAGAGACTGAATTAGTTTCTGCTGAAGGATTTTTAAGGATCCTCAATTATGTTCTCACCAGGCTAATTGCTCTCAATTTCAAAACTAGCACTAAACATCAATCAGCTGTGGAGAAAGTGATTAATTGACACTCTGTTTAGATTCATTTATCTGGCTGCTGTGGAGATGCCTTCATGACCGTATATACAGTATATCTGCAGAACGTATTCATGGAGTAAACCTTATCGGTTACACACATCACAAGTGTTTACATAGCCTCTCATTACATTAGTCAGTTTTGATGTCACACTGTACTCAGAGACCTTATTGATGTAAAAATGACACCAGCTGTTAAAAGCAAAGATAACAGTGTTGGCCCTCAAAAACACAGTGTGGCTGACACCTGATAGACACGTCCGCTCCGATCTTACTTCTGCTTTCATTTCCAGCTTCTGCTTGTAGGAATCACGCATTTTGAATTTCCCAGTCTTAGCGAGGATGCATACTTGCCCGCATGGGAAATCTACCCGAAGCTTGCATAAAGCAAGGCCAATCAAAATAAATTGGGAAGGCTCCTGTCACATCAAGTGCAGCTGCTCCACAGTCATGTGTTCATTCCTGACCTCCCTGTAGAGAGATAAAAAAGGACTTTATGCAGGGCTCCCACTCACTAAAGTGCTACTACATCTTTTTTGGGACTTATGTGTCCATGTTATATTTGATATGAAAAATTCATCCGCAAATATGTTTTCATCAAAGTTTAAAATGTTGAAATAAATAAAAAAGTTTTCAGTCAGTGATGGGAAGTAACTGAGCACATTTATTCAACTACTGTACAATTATGAGTATTTGTACTTTATTTGAGTATTTCCATCTGATGCTACTTTATACTTCTTCTCCACTGCATCTCAGGGAGGGAACGTTTTACTTTGCAGATCAAGTTAATAGGAAACCTATAATGAGCTTATACAATATGATGCATTGCTATTGATCTAATCTAATGATTAATCTATCCTACAGTACATATGATAGCTCTCCCTAAACCAGCTGCAATGTAAAAGGCTGCATACATAGTGATGCATACATAATATCAATATAACAACACTGACAGGAGCTTTTGTAATGCAAGTACTTATTTTTATTTTTGATACTTCAAATACATTTTACTGATAATACTTTCGTACTTTGAATGTAGGAATTTAATGTGTAACCAAGTATTTCTACACTGTGGTATTGATATTTAAGTTTAGGATATATCCAATATGAAAATATCAGCACATCATAATAATACAGTCCAACAAAGCAAGAGTCGAGGAGGTGTAGTCTTTGGCTGAAGCGGTGATTTATACTGTACACCCTATTTTATTTGTGAAATACAGTGTACGGAATATTAACAAATGCTTTGTGACAAAGGAAATAAATGTTATCTATAATTCAGCTAAATATTATCAAATACCAGATGTGAATGTAGTATTCAGCTCTGACACAAACACGGTCCAGATACAAGCCACACTAACGCAGGGTGCAAATGCAACCATAAGCCATAGAGTAGCATGCAAACTCACACTTTTAATTGATCTTAATTGCATTTGAGGTCACATTCTTGGCTTCCTGAGTATGAGAAAGACACATCAATGGACTATACAAGAATAACAAAGAACAGACAAAAATGGAAGCAGCACACTTATTAAACTGAACAAAGACCACTATGCTGCTATGAAAGAAAAGAGAAGCTGATAGAAAGAATAAAACACATTAGTGGAGGAATGAGTGGAAAATGACCATTCCTTTTCACAATCTATCATTTTTCTATGATTCTTCTCTTGTGATTTTTTCTTTGTATTCAGCCTCAATTCATCCTATTGTCCATTCTTTCTATCATTCCCTACTACTCCTCTCCTCTCCTCTCCTCTCCTCTCCTCTCCTCTCCTCTTCTCTCCAGGCAGACATTTCTTTGATCCAAGGATCCCACGCCTTTCTCCCCCTCTCCAATCCTCTCGGGGTCTTATTAACAGACACGCAGTTCTCATGTTTTATTGCCTATGATAAAACCTCGCCTCTGATCTCTCATTACAGGCCGGCTCTTTGGAAATGGGCCCTGCACCCTTCGGCTTAATATTGCCCGTAATGGGGCAAAAAGCTAAATGCACAATCTGAATGTGTCGGGTACATACCAGGTCCCTGTGCATTAATAAGTCATTAGCTCTTCCTGGGTTTGGCCTGATTCTGGTCTCACTGCACATTTAACATGGGAATGTGGTGGTTTCTTCTGATAAAGTGCACTGTGGTTTCTAATTCACACATGTAACCACTGTGTATAAACACAGGGACAAACACTTGCAAGCCTGCACTTACATGCGCACATTTACACATATGCAAATGCACAAAAGATGCACTGAATTTGTGCAGACACATAGAAAATTGGTGTGCCTCACATGTTTGCACAAATATCTTCCATGATGTATCTCATGCTGAGTCTATCTACCACCTCTCTGGGGGAAAACTGCTATACTCTTCCAGTCTTTCACGTCCTTCAAGTCCCTCTGGGCAACAGAATGACAAGACACCACTGGCTTCAGAAACAACAGTTGGCCATCTTCTTCCTCTTCCTCCTCTCTGCTCCTTTTTCGTCCCCATGGGTTTTGATTGTGTACATTTGTAGGTCACACACATGAAACAAGTACGATTATTATTCATCCTAAAGACAGGTCATCCATCAGATGGCCTGATCCCATTATTTTTTTCTTTAAAGCAGAACAGTGTCTTAGTTTTGCAACATGGGAATTATATTACACTTTGGCTGATACAGATAGCAATCTTTTCATTTTTCATTATTTCTATTCCAATTAAAGGGTAAATAAAATGGCCAGATTTTGGACTAGCAATGTCAGCAGCACTCTGGACAACCTATCATTACTAAATGCTCAAAGAAAAGAACTTTGAAGTTTGAACTGCTACCTTCATCTTGCCTTTTACCATTCTAGTTTTTAGTGTACAGCTTATTTCCCCACTAATATCATAGCATGGGGGGTAATTCTCCTGCTGCCTCTGTTAGAATAAAGGAAATCTGAAAATCACTGTCACATGAAAACAGAAGGATGCTTACGTTTTCAATCATCAAAATCAAAGTGTTGGACATCAAAATCATTCACGTGGAAAAAAGCTAAAATGTGCAGTTGTGCTGCAGCTGGACAAAACGGACATTTAGCAGGTTTCATGTGGAGTTCAGCTGGACAACAATCCAAAACATAGACACAGAAATATGTCGCATTATGTGTTGCAATGTTTATATGTACATTCCAGTCCTGTAAAAATAAGAGCGAGAGCTGCCTGTCCTACGTCTCCTCATCGACAGGGTAAGATAGCACATCACACAGAGACTGCAGGGGGCAGAGGAATGTCCTGTACCTGGAGTAATGGGGACACTTATCATAGTGAGAGCCTGACACACATGCAGTGGACACTCCATCACCCTGCTCTTATTTCCAGCCACTTGCTTGCACAGCTGTCCCTTTACTAACTAGGCTCTCAGTTAAAAGAAGGCAGTTTGATGCACACTTTTGCCAGATTGTTTATGTTGCCTCCTTGTTAGCTAGAGAGCCATTCATGTCTACCTGTTCCGTGTGTTTGCAAATGCTAATAGCTAATTTTTGGTTGCTAATTGCTAATTTAATGCTCATTAGCCAATATTATTCTTTCATGGCAAACAAGCACAACAATATTAATGATAGATCCATTCCATTTAGGTGGACCAGTAAGCTACAGGACCCTGGCACATCTAAATGGAATACAGCCATTATTAATGCATGTGTGTTTTTGCAGAGAATAACGTCTACTTAGCACAGGTGGGCAGCACAGCCCTGCGGTGTGTTTGGCGAATGGAGCTACTACAGCTTAGAGGTGCTAATAGATGGATTCTGTTACCGTCTTTATGCTAGGCTAAGCTGTCCAGCTTCATATTTATTGGACAGACCGAGAGTATCAGCAGTCTTCTCATCTAATCTCATCTAATCAATAAGCATATGTTTGAAAATGTCAAACTATTCCTTTAATCTTAGTTTATTTATTCTTAATAATGCTATTAGTTCCACCTGTTAATGAACCCATTGGCTGCACAAGGTCCAGTTCAGCATTCAGCTTTGCCTTTGCTCCGTCCTCCTCCGACTCCGATGTATGAGCCTTTTTAGGCTTATGTATATTTTTATTCATATTTTTTTCTCCTAGTCTGGCCTATTGTCTGTCTGCCAGCAGGAAAGGAGAAGTAGACATGTTGGAATTAATTAAACTGGATTTGACAGGCTGCTTCCTCTGAGCGTTTGCTCTCGATGTCTGACTGACAACAAGAGTGTGAGGGTCACACTTGTGTTACCTCTGCTTTTTCTCTCTTTCTGGTCCCTCTTGCTTTGCTGCTCTTATTCTTTAAAATTGTTGGGAGTTGGAGCGGCAACAAAAAGACAATCCACAAAGGTCTAAACCCAAAAAGAATTTGATACTTGCTTGGATCTGAGGTGTGTGGTCCTGTTTGTTTCACAAGCAGACAGGCAAAGAACAAATTCAAAGTCACAAGGCTCCTTCAAACACAAACCCATACTCCCTGTGTCCCAGCAAGCCTCTCTGCTCCTTTTATGCACCTGGTTCAAACACAGTCCACTGTTATGGCTTATCTGTTCTTCTGCAGGTATTGTTGACTTGCTTGTTGTCATTATTGCGCTTTTTTCCCTCAAAGGGAATAAAAGAAATTGATGGCGAAAGGCCACTGAGAAGTCCCACACCAACTCCACCCGCCCAGCACCAGCGGCTTTAACAAACCGTCTATTCCCCTGCTCTCGCTGTGGTATATAAAGTCCCCAGCTCTGAATAAGTGCTCGTGTAATGCTTTATCTTTTGGAAATATCTCATAATTCATCATTATCACCTCCACTTACATGCTACCAAAAGCACAATGCAATATCACAGGGGCGGTGAGCTCAAAACAAATAAGCAAGCTGCACCGAAGATCCACTCCCCTTAAGTTTTTTTGTCTCTGATTAATAAAGGCAATTAAATCAGGGAGTAAAACACATCCATAGAAGAGGGCTTGGCTTTAATTATTACTGCTGGCACACAGTCCGAGCAGCACAATAAAGTCGGGGAACCTGAAGACTTAATTAGAAGGGGTGCCATATTTACAGGCGCCCACCCGTCCACTGCCACCTGAGACTTGCTTGATTGCGGTTAGATTGGAGAAGAAAATGAGAAATGAAGGGGGGCCTTTAGTCTCACAATTACTTTCTGGCTTTCATTAGGCCAGTGTGGTGATACGGGGGCATATCTTAGTAGCATCCACATCACCCAGGGGCCCTCGAAATTTATAGTTACATGCAACAAGAGAGAGTAGAGTAATTCCCACCCAGCTACACACAGACATTTATGCATACACATAATAAGAGGGAGCACACACCTCGAGGAGATGTGATTTTAAGTTCTATAGCGATGAGGGGTCTTAAATCATATGAGAGGACTGTGGACACACACACACACACACACACACAGGCATAGTCGTAGACACTTACATAGAAGAAATACATTCACACACACACACACACTGTCTCGTCCTCTTTATCTCAACATATTATGTGTGTGTGTGTCCAGCATATAACTACTAATTACTGGAACCTCGGCCGCTGACCGCTGCTAGCTGTAGATAATTTCACCCCCCCTTTCAGGCCAGTGATCTCTGTGGTTTGTGTGCTTTGTTTTCATTTATGCATATATGCATGCATTGATTGGTGCAAATTCACAGCACACAAAGCGTGCAAGGAGTGCATGTGTGCCATTGTGTTTTGCATGCTGCCAGTATGTGCTTGTGTGTGTGTGTGTGTGTGTGCATTCATGAATGCACCATGGCGTGTTCAGAGATTGCAGAGATAGTTGTTCTGCAGTTCTGTCATCAGCATGACCTTGGTGCTTGCAATCAGAGGTGTAATTGCACTACAGGACTCTTGTCTAACATGGGCGTGGAGACTCTGCTGAGTTTCTGTTCACTTTTGTTTTCACTTTCTAAGGAGGGAGACATGCCAACTGCCCACTCACGCTAATCATACATTTAAATGTAGCCAAACAGCATGCATTCAAACACACAGCATGCACGCACACACAGACGTACCCTTCTCTCTGTTCCGTGGCACCTGCCCACATTTTTGTGCATTCCTAACACTGAGCAGCACTGGCTCTCCCCCACTGCTAACATCTGAACCCACACTGTGAAGTTTGAGAATAATACAAACAGGTGGTACACAGTGTTTGCCAATGACATTTTGCTCTAAAAGAACTTTGAAGGAATTTGTCTTGATGGCGTAAAAATGCTGCTGAACAGAACAACCAGAAGCCTGCACATTCAGGGTCAGCAAGGCAAGAGTGTGAGGAATCAGGTCAGATGTCTAATTTGGATGAGTTTATTCTTCTCTCTGCTTGAAACTGTGCTCATTGGTGAAATGATCTGGTGTTTATGTCTAACTCAGTCAGCTCACTGCTTAAAAGTAGGCATTCAGTCGTTAGCAAGTCAAAAAGGTTTGGAATCACTTATCTTCACCGATAAAACATCCAACACATTATAATGAAGAACAAAGCAGCATCTAAACGCTCTTACTTCAGACAAAAATATGGATGAATAGTTGTTCCTTGGATCAGTAACAGTACAAACATGAATGTTAAGTTTACAGTTTATTGATAGATAGCTGGGAGATGCAATCATCATATAATCCACTTCTATTATACAAAATTGACCTGGTTGCAAAGTTTTCAGTATCTAGAACCATTATAAACCATTTTTCAACCATCATATAGCAAATGAGGAGATGATGGCTACTATTAGCTATACTGGGGTGCCCATGCTAATCAGTTGATATGAACTGATTTTACTGATATTATATTTCTGTAATACATCTACAAGCAACTGTTTGTTCCCAAAGCAATTTAAACATTGCGATTAATCACATGAGTGTGCTACTAGTATGGTTGTATATCTGTCTTTTTGACATTATCTCGAGAAGAATCAGTTCAATCACAGGCAGAACACATAAAAAACCTTTGTGTGTCTGATGGGACAGCCAGAAGGGTGTCAGTTATGTGTAGCACGGTATAAAATTCACATCTCAAAATAGCACTATTGCAAATTTCTGTGGAAATTTCACCGTGAATCTCAGCTTCTGCTGTCTAGTTCTAGGACTCTGACGTCCCTTCTTGAACTACAATTCAAGGCATCGTTAGCTTGATTGATCGCTCGCATCAGGCAGGCTGTTTTAGAGTCAAAACTTTAGGCAGAGAAGATTGATAGGCCTGGTGAAGGAGGGAAAAATGCTACAGAGGCAAAGAGGCTCTGCAGCTCTGTTGCTGTCCCCCATACTGACACTCTTGTCATTCGATGAACAGCTTCCCACAATGCTCAAGCAGTCACTTCTTGAACTTTGAGGACATTGCAGTCACTGAGATTTGAACAAAGTGTGTATAGGAATTTGCCACACTGAATATGTTCAGCTGTGCAAACCCAGTTCTTGATTTATTCCAAGCTCCCTTTTTCACTGTGAATATATTAGCAATCTGAAGTGTTTTCCTTAAACCTAATTAATCTGAATGTTTGATAAAATCCTAGCCAGCATTAATTTGCATACCAGAGTTTTATATCAGAATACATGATTAGTAAACAGAGACATCCAGGTCTTGAACAAAAGACAAATGACACAAATTGTCTTGACACAAATTGTCTGGAGTAGTTAACATAGGCTGGAGATATTCTATTAAAAAAAGCCCTAATCAATTTTGGAAATAAATCACATCATACTGCTTACATCAGTATAAGCAGATCTCAGTGAATTTGCTTGAATGATCCTCTCGCACTGTTCAGATGAGACTGTCCCCCCCATGTCTCCAGCTTTACTCTTCTTGGATCTTGCTGTTTGGCCAAAGAGTAAAAAGTACAGTATAAAAATTCTACTACTAAGCTGCAGTAATTTAAGTTCAATACCACCACATTTAAGAAATTGTATGTGTTATTGCTTTGGTCTACATTTGCCCAATTAATATTAATGAACATGAACAACTTTCAGCCAAAGCCAGAGGCTAAAGAGCTAAGATTCACCAAGATGTAAAACCTAGAGCTCCCTTGGTGAGAGTTGCTTCAGAATTTACTGTATTTTCTACTAGAAAATTCAACATTGAAGGTACGCTCTGTTACTCCCTTGGGGAGATTGAACTGGGCAAATTACTTTCTGAACTTTCAGGCCTTAAACAAGAGTGCTGGAGCTGATGCATTTCCAAACAACTTTTACATATTGCCTTAGAGGGCAGGAAGTAAATCATCCGCCCTGCAAATGTGCCTAAATGTGGCAGTGTGGATGAGATGTCAGCTTAAGGCCAAGCACTATCCTCTCACTGAACCCTGCTGCCTTGACAGTTTTAAGGTGCAAATAGATGTAAATGATTGGGATGCAGTTTTCAAAAAACGTCACACTTAGCAAAAAAATGCAAGATTTGAGTCCATGCTTTAGAGTCAAATGACTTATTATAGCTGGTCCAACAGAGATATTGGTGGATGTGATAAAGTGACTGACCAAACAGACGTTTTGTCGGCAGCCAACAATTTGTGTCAACCACTGAGCTGTTCTGAATTATTGCCACTTAAAAAGGGAAACAAGCAACAGTAAGCTCCACAGAAATGTATTACTCAGCTGTCTGAGTGTATGTCCTGTGGACCCTACAAGAATTCACACATGCAGTTTAGAAACAAGAAACCAATGTAAAGTGCAGTATAACAGCCAAGAGGGCCAAGAGGAGATCCAAACTGTTTTAATGATGTTAAAAAGGTTTGTGGATGCTGGAAGCAGTCAGTGTTGAAGGTGCAGTAAACATTATGCAAACATGTCTCACGTTAACTTTATTATAGCTAACTCACAAGCTCAAAGCATCCTCTATCACTTTACATAATCAGTTTGAATCACCATCATCACAACAGATACTCAGAGAGGCATAGCAGTACATCAGGAAGCTGCCTCCTCCTCTTCAGCATCATGCAGACTAGATAACAGTGCAGAGTGTGATATAAAGACATTTTAAAATCTGTAACTGCTTTTTGTTTCCTTCAAAGAACCTTCTTGTGTGTCTGCATAGACAGAAGGTTTGGGAGCACTAAATCTGCCTTGGTTTAACATTGCCTGAAAAAACCAAACATCTGCAAGTCATCCATTAAACACATGTGGCTTTAAGGTACACTGTCTCTGTTCACATTGCAGGAAACTGCCACTGCAGCCGAGTGAGTGTGGCACATGGCACGACGAACGGGTGAACGGAAAGTTATTAGTTTTTCAAGTATGTGGACATAAACCAGTTGTACAACTTACAACTTTGAGCTGCTGATGACACTAGAGCAAACATTAGGGGATCATCAAAGCCCTTAGGATTCACTGTCCAATAGTCCATCCATGTAGTGATGCTGCTAGCATGGCTGAAAAAGATGCTCAATGATTTTTCTTTCTGTGCAGGCGGTAGAGTTTTAGTCATCCTAAACAGAACTACTTCATACAATCAATGGTCTGTTGGAAATAGTGTAATAATAGGAAAAAGTGTCCCAAACATCCGCACACTGAGGTGGGGTGACAAGCTGGCTGTCACTGAGAGTAACAGTGTGATCATAGAAAGGTGTGGGGCAGGGAGTTTTCAAACCTTTGACCCTCTAACAAACAGTTGTGATGCAGCATGCTGGCAGCTGTACGCCTCATTTGCAGGAGACCCACAGATGAAATCTTCAGATTCCAGAGAGAGAAGAGAGAGTGTTACCTGCTTGTGTCTGTCAGCCATTAGTGGAGCTCGCTACGAGTGTTCTTGCAGTGAACCCTCCCCCTCGTAACAGAAGGCCCCCTGCATGCTAAAACACGGCATCCTCCACAATTAGCATGATGATAGAATCCACCATAATGAGACGATTTATTGCCAGCAACACATGCTAATGATAATTGTAATAGCAGCAATCATTTCCGTGATACTCTCCACTCTCATTTACATTCTCTGTTTGCCTCTTCCCTTCTCCACTGTCTGCCTTTTTGCTCTTTTACCTTTTCTTCACTATTTTGTCTTTGTGCTCCTCTGTACTTTTTAAAAAACTTTATTTATTCCCGTCTCTCTGTGTTTCTCTCCCTGTCGCTCCCCTAACCTTCTCATTCCTATTGTTTTCATTCATTATTACTTCCCTTGACACAAACTGCCAGCCAGGCAACAAATCAACATCTCTTTAACTTTAGCACCACTTAACTCACATTGTGCTTATTCTGCAGCTTGTTTTGTTGTGGGAGACGGATACAGGGTGTGATAAAGTGATACAGGGCTGCAGTGTGTGCGTTGGCTGGTTCAGACAGGGACTTAAATCAGTGTTATTGTGCCTTGCGTGGCTGGGTCGTTATGAAATACAGCTGTCAAGTTGGTGTAACTCAGCTGAATTTCCACCGAGACCCGACATTACACTCAGTCATTGAGGAAATCATGATTTGTTAACTGCTTGTTAGTCATAAATAAAACCCTAACACATGTAATGCATTGTTAATTGCTCAACTTATGAGCGGCTGAGGGAAGCTGAGGGATGCTGGGTGCTCATCATTCTGTATTACAGTGATGTTTCAAGGGAGGGGATACTTTTTATGCTGATAACAAAGGGCTTTAAATGGGCTGTGTTGGGAACAGGAGGTGGTTCTGTTATACAGTGTACACTGAGTTACCAGTTTATTTGGCACACCTGCACAGTCTATTGCAATCCAATAAGATTTACCCTGCAATAAACCCTGTTTACAAAGCTTTAAGCTACTATTCATTGTTCCTTCAAATAAGGCCACATTTGGTGATGTTGAACTGCCCCTAATGGATATAAATGGAATGGAAGTTTGCTTACACCTTAAACCTGTCATTGTGAAACCTCAGAAGTGTGATCTTGGCTGCAGTAAGACCTGATCTCCAAAATGTGTAGAACTAAAGTTGTCTACAGTCTGGATATTGTTGGGGATTTCATTTATTGCAATCAATCCAGTGTTCATGTAAACATTCAGATACTGACACTGGTTCAGTGTCTCTTGGTTCTGCACTGTAAAGAGAAAAACAATGCAAAGGATGCAGTCTTCTCTGGATGGGAACCAAAGGACAGAAGCAACGTTTATGCTGGGCTCTCTGATCTAAAACTGCTGTGGGGAAACAGACAATAATGAGGCTAACCATGGAGCTCTGGCCCATTTTTACCTGAAGATTAGTTGGAATATTTATTGGGAAAAATAGGCCTGATAACAGATACACACAGAGTGTACATTAAAGTGTTATGTGGCCAGTCATTTGTCTAGGTCTGGCACATTTAAAGCACTATAATGCATTATGCATTGGCACTAAAACCTGATGTGGTCAAAGAAATATATTTGAATTGAGATGAGGCAAACAAGTGGAAACTGACTATAGCATTCTGAGCCCAAAACTAGTGAAATCATGAATCACAATTTTTTATACATAATTCCAAATCATAAGTGGTTAATACAATCAATTAACAACAGATCTATGACACGAGGCTTCAATAAAGAGGTCACAACAGTCAATGTGGGTCAACTGCCATGAGTGGATATTTATTAAGAACATGTACTAAAAGGAGGAGGAGAGGACAGACTTACACACTTATATTTATACCACTTACTTATACCACAGCCGAGAAGCCAACACTGGGAGTATTCTACCTGTGAAATATAACACAAGCCAAAATCCACACAAAAAAACACCTCACTAATAACATGTATCAGCACAAACTAAAAGAGGGAGAACTCCCAGCACACCGACTGTCACTTCCTGATCACATAATTAGCAGGAGATGCGAGGGCACATGTGTGTAGAGATGAGTTGAATGAAGTGGTTCCTTGAAGTTTCCATTGCAGACTGAAGGATTTGTGTCGTATCTAGTTAATATAAAACACATCTGTGACCCCTGGCCTCTGCCCCTGTAAAAGTCCCCCAGCTACACGTGGCTGGAATGTGTGTCCCCATATCTATACATCATCCATCGGCCATGAGGATGATCATTTTGACTTAGGTCTTCAAGAAAGATGGACAACTCCTTGCCAGAGTTTGGCTGCTATACTGAGCCTGCCATGCTGGGACAAGATGGCTGACAGCATTTGAGCTGTACGAGCAGGGAAAAGGTTTGATTCTGTCTGACAGCTTGGAAGCATCGGTGAGCCAAAGACGAATGGCCCGTCTTCTACATCATGCAGGTACTGACGTACAGGATGTTTTTTCAGCTTTGGCCAACAGTGGAGGACCAGTGGATTACGATGTGGCAGTTGTAGAATGAGTGCCTACTTTGTACCACAACATCGCATTCACAAACATCACAGAAACCAGCAGTTACAAAACAAATCTGCCAGGCTGCTAGTAGGCTTCAGTTGTGCTTTCAATGCTGACATTGATAATTAAATAAGAGATGCAGTGCTAAGCAGAGCTCCAGGAACACCACATTTGTCAAAAAGTACCACACTGAGGACCCTTCTCTACAATCAGCCAACAAAACACAAATGATGGGCCGAGCATGAGGAGCACCTCAACAAATACCCTGCAAAGTCCAGCACAGAGACTCACACTGAGAGGGTCATACCTAAGACTGTCACACTGTCCCTGCCAAACTCTTTAATTAAGAGAGACACACAACGATTCAGGAATTAAAAATGAAGGATTCAAGAATCCCCACATGAGCAGTATCAGATATTATATTAGGAAACAGTGACAGGAAAAACTCCCCTTTAACAGGAAACACTCCTCTTTAACAAGAAATAACCTTGAACAGAACCAGGCTCAGGGGTGGGCGGCTTTCTGTCAGGGTCTGTGGTGGGTGGAGAGAGAGAGAGAGAGACTAAACAAACAGCAACCAGAATACTAACAGCAACTATAGGACTGACAATAGGAATGACTAATACTGATCAATATGGTAACATTGAAAAACATGACAATAGTTAATATCTGAATAATAATAACAGGACTAATATTAGTAAAAAAGTGTCAGCAGCAGTGATTCATGAAGCCAGAGAACCACAGCAGGAGAACCAGGACCAGGATCCACAGGAACCAGAGAACCACAGCAGGAGATCCAGGACCATCACCGACACTTACTGCAGGGGATAATGCGGCACGTGTGTATAGAGATGAGTTCAATAAGGTGGTTCATTGTTTCCATTCCAGACTAGAGGATTTAGTTTGTGTCATATCCAGTTAATATAAAACACTGACTACATATGTGACCTCTGACCTCTTCACCTGCAAAAATCCTAGTGTTCCCGTGATACTCCTGGCTGTCAGGGTTGTGTATCCTTTTATCCTTACACTGTATTCTGCCAGTGGCCAAGGCTCTCTACACACTAGAAGCAGCAGAGTCACTTTGCAGCAATGTGAGCCATTGTTTTCCGTTGGAGAGAAATGCCCATTCTCATGTTATAATGCTGGATTTTAAGCCTTGCCTCTGCATTCAGGGTGAAATCAGCCTCAGCTATGACCATGTTCGCTGGTGACTTTTCAGTCCACAAACAATGAGATGAGAAATGGTTTCATTCACCAAAACCCCTCTTGATTGTTCATCCAAATATAATAGTTAATAGTTTCTTTTGTTTCAAATGTTAAAACATACCGTGTTTCACAGAAGGTTTGCTAGGCTTGTTTTCTCTTTCCCTGGCACTGTTTGTCCCTGGCACAGGTCGGTGCACCTCACACATTTTGTCCTCATTCGTCCTTCAGTTACAACAGCAAACAGTTTCAGTATTCTGCGATACCTCAGGACAGTATTATGGTAATAAATGATAGTAATAATGAAATAAATTGGCACCAAATGTTCAAAATGAAGAATCCAGGGTTTGCAAAACTCTCCATCATCAGAGTGTGTTTACATAGACATAAGTATCCTGTTTTTGTATTTGTGTATGTAAACATCATATCCTGATCTTTGAAACCTAGATAAGCCCTTACTCTGGTTTTGAGAAACCTAAATATGCTAGCTACTCAGTACTCAGAAAGAAGCCATGATAACAGTACCATGTATATATCTTGCTGCCAGCTCCTGTAACAGGAGTGATGCAACACAAACACAAACACTGGCTGCAGTGACAGTGTCTCACCTCTGGGGCACTGAAGAAAATGTTGGTAATGTGAGAGTTGAATACACTTGGCAGTTTATCTGACCTATTCACAACCTGATGACACGAAAATACATGAACTGACCACAGCCTCTTACATGCTGGCACCATGGAAACCAGTGACAGGCATACTGCACCTACACTGGCGTGGCAGCAATGATATACACGTGGCTAACATTATGAAATGGGCACAGCTTGGGTTCAGGCACCAAAACTATTTGGTTATGTAAAGGAAGTGACATGACTTAAGTTAAGTGACATTAGTTATATACATGAAGTAAGTTAAGAATGTTATGTGAGTTAACTCAGTTAAGTTATCAGTGTTAACTTTCAGTGGTCCCCTGGGTAAAAGTCCTGCTTTTGGCCCATCCATGTACCCTGACCTGCTCCCTATGTGGACCTGGTTGCTCTTTATACAACACACCTGACCACCATTGCCCATTGTGTGATGCAGTTAAACCAGGGCATCCATCTGTCCGCCATGATAAAGGCTCCTGATTGACTTTCAGTTGGTATTTTTTCTGTGGTGCCGGAACGTAATTGAACCACTAGAGCGGTGTAAAGAGGTCATGGCCATTTCATGCATTTCTTTGACACTGGGTTCCCTTTTCCAGTCTGTAGTCTACAGGTTACATGTTCCCAACATGTGTAATATAAAAATTGTCAGTTTGTGTTCAAACATCACAGGAGCCTGTGCAAATAGCACGTAGTACAGTACAGTAACTGGGATACTAGTGTTTATCGTGTATTTGAGGAAATGAATAACCATATTTCTCTGTGTTCCATGTAAATGCCATATCCCAAATATGCTAAAATCTGGGATAAACCTCTCACTCATGTCCATGTGAGCACACTCAGTGTTCCCTCTGGAAATAGAGCTAGACAATCGTAGAATATTTTGTGTAACCAAGGACTCCCCACTGACTGTTATTGTGTGCCTTCTCCTCTTCTCAATAAAAAATCACTTTTTCCTGCTTATTGTCTCTTGTTTTATCATTTTCCTTTCTTCTCTGTTACTATTTATTTTACTATTTGCTTAGTCAACTTTTGCCACAACAAAGTAAACAGTCTGAATCTTAAATTTGATTTCTCTATTTGATGTCAAAGATGTCAAGGGCGTCACTGACGTCAACGGACATAATGACAAAAGTGGAATTTGTTGATCAAAATAGCCTCTCTGCCCTTTCTCCACATGATTTCTAGGTCTGCTGGCACATTGGACTACACTCTCTTTTTCAAATCTAATTTATTTCTAGCAGAACTCAAATTTTCCAGGCTGTGAGCTCGTGACTCCACTTCTGCTCTGAAGCGCTCCTCGAGGACGCAGAAGACAACCGACTCCTTCCCCCTTGTAATGGAATCTTTCTCCCTCTCTCTCCAGTCATGACCCCTCTCTCGCTCTCCCTCCCCCCCCTCCCCCTGTTGCCTGATGATGTCTCTCTCTTTTCCCTTTTTTCCTCAACTCATCAACCACCGACTGCACTAAGTTGTCCTCCTCGCCACTCTTCTCTCCCCACTCATCTCCATCTCCCCTCCTCCCTTGAACCTCTCCATCACTGTCACCCTCCGCTCTACTTCACTGGACAACAGCCATCAACACCACACACACACATGCACACACACACACACACTCACGCGCGCGTGAGCATGCACACTTCTTTCTCTTATTCACACGCACGTCCAAAAATCATTCTTCTCTTTCTCTTGCAGTCACTCTCCCTCTCTCATACACACAAAATGCCCATCTCTGTCTCTCTCTGTCAATGTTGTGGAACGCCTCAACTCGCTTTGGGATGCCTGGACTCATCCATCACAGTGGGCCACACTGTGGATGTGTTATGTCACCTCCCCTCTAGCATATTGCTGCATTTCTGTTTGTGTAGAAGTGTGTCAGTGTTTGTCTTTACTGTTTTGGGGTATTTGTGCTGTGTGTTTGTGCACAGCTGCATGTGTATATGCATATGTGAAAGTTTATAGTCTGTGTGTGTGTATGTGTGTGTGTCTGATCCTGAGACACTGTCCTTTGCAATAATAGTAGAGGGTTGATGGATGGAAGGTTACAGGCTCTTTATAAATCAGGGTGAGAGGTTAAAAGTCCAGTTCCAGTTCCATCATCATACTCAGTTATCACATACTGTAAAGAATACATTTATTTGATATTTTAGAGGACGGAATTGAATTAACCCCGCATTGATTTCGTTTTTGTCCACTAGGGGGCAGCAACACTAACTTGCTGTCATGGTGAACACGCTGCGGTTGTCTATTTAAAAATCTAGCAGATATGGAATTTGTGTCATAAAATGTCTTTCTGGCCACCTGGCAAATCTAAGTCCAGACCATCCTTGCCCGTCTTTGACACTGAACCCCACATTGTGGATGTGTTATAATTGTTTGTCTCCCCCTTGCATGGTAACCCCACTTTGAGTGGGCGAAAAGACTAGAAAAGTGCTATACAAGCACCACCCATTGACATTATACATTTCTTCCAACACAAGACAAATAGTCTGCAGTAGGGGTGTAAAGATCCAGCGATACGAACTACATCGATCAGCAAACTTCGGAATTGATCTAAACTCACCATGAACTGGTTCTAAAGAGACAAACCAGTTCATTGGGATTTAGTGGTTGAATATGGTCTCTCCAATCTCCCACAGCGACATTTACGAGACAAACGTTCACGTAACATCATTTTGGAGGCGGCGACATAAACAAAGTTCACAGAGCACCATCAAATCTAAAATCTAAAGTTAGTAAGACATTTGGATCTTTGAAGAAGGACGGAAAATTGGACAAAAGTCTGGCAAAATGTAAAGTTTGTAGAACAGCGTGCTAGTGCTAGCATAGCTAGATGGTCCAAGGTAATCATGGCATCTGTAGCCTGTTTCATTGTTAATGACATAAGACCTTACAGTGCAGCTGAAAGTGATGACACGATAAATACGCTAGAGCCGAGGTATGAGATACTTAGTAGACAGCATTTCACCAACAAATGCGTTTCACACCAAAGTAAGGAACAAAGCTAAACAAGAACTTTCCAATGCAGAATGAGTGGGGAACTGAGGAGATCACGAGGTACAGAGAGCAGATTCCTCTGTCCCTGAATGAAAACCCACTACAACAGTTAGAAGCACAGGTGGACTTGTCTCTGTGCAGCAGCCACCAGTGTGGCATCAGAAAGAGTGTTCAGCACTGCAGAAGATATTGTCTCCACACAGTGCAGTGAACTGCAGCATGGTCATGCTGATCAACTCATTTTCCTTAAAAAGAATCTCGACAAGTAAAGGCGCACATGAACTTCTTCACTGTGTGTGAGATATGTTATATTTCACATCAGTATAATGAGGTGAAAGAAAGTGTCTGCATGTGCAAGGATACATTCATATTTTGTCTCACAGAAGAATCACTAAAAAAAGGAAACTAATGAGTGAATAATAAGAAAGGGGGATAATGTGATCTTGTTATTGTGTTTCCATTGTTTGTGCAGATTTTGCTCTGTTCATAGTACTAAAGACCTAGATACACAGTAAACAGCAGAATGGCACTTAGGGTTAGGATGCTTACATTGTTAATTAGCAGTTAACACAAAGTACAGCTAAGGCTGATGGGAAGGTCATTAGTTTTGCAGCTATCTGGTCATAAACTAAAGTACTGGACAAATAAAATCTGTATCTGTCTGGATCACAGTGGTGGACTGCTGCTGGTGTGGCTTGAAAAACTGGTTAGAACAACCTCAAAGTCTGTTAAGCACGTATTTACAGTAATTGTATGAGCAATTTTGCAAAAGACTGTGTATTCACAGCCTAACCAAAGCTATTGTCATTTGCATGCTAAATTGCACACTCAGTACAACATGCACCATTACTCCAGTTTACATTTCAAATGATATTCCTCAGGGGAATTATGCAGCATTCTCCCAGTTTGTCTTCATCAGTTTAAGCAGTCTGAGGTTTGGATAAAGGAGCTGCTAGTTTATGTATCTGTCCTGTGCCTCTCTCATGGTTGAGCGCTGTCCTGTCTATTACTGTGGGGCTCTGTAGAATAGAAATGTGTTACGATTAGTTCAAAACATGACATGTTTTCCTCTTGCCTCAGTGAGTGGCACAACAATTATTGCTGTTTTGTGCACATATTTTACACTGCCATTGGATCTCATGAGTTGGTTCTTTCCTTCCAGTATTTTGATAAAGAAATCAGTGTTATTGTGTGTACCATGTTGATGACCCATCAAAAAGTCAGCAATAAAAGTGCCTATAGTAACCAGTCTACGATGCATTCACTCCTACATGTGATATAATGTGTATTAGATGTGTATCATTTATACTATTTATACACGTTGCAATATTTTCCACTTCCACTTTGTTTTTACAATCAGTTAGATAAATGTTAATGTAATAATCATACTTGTAACATGTTCCATACATACCCTTTGGCCAGTTATCATCTGCATTCAGAGGTTGCTCATTCGCTTTACACTTTAGTCTCCAACCTCTCACCATCCATCATTGTCCATACCACTGTTCCTGTAACACCTTTTTTAAATGTTCAAAAAAATGAATAATGTGATAATGTGTCAGGTAGAGCAGCACAGAAGGCTGTACCTCACTCTGTGCCACTGGGGTCACACGGTTATAAATATATATGGTCACTGTTCTTTTTAAGCCTCTAATAACTGTATGACTCAGTAACACGAAAAACAGGCAGCCACATAGGGAGACTGATAATTAATGGGAGACAGAAGATAAAAAGAGTGAGACACACACAAAAAAGGAAAGTAAGGGAAAAATATACCAAAAGACAAGAGAAGGAGACAGACTGCATTTGTCTTCATGCACTATAGTCTTGGTGAGTGAGAATTAGCCTAACAGCAAGCAATCGAGACAGCAACAGCTATTAGAAATGTTTCAAATCTCTGTTGAGAAAATGCAATAGAAAGGATAAAATGCATAATGGAACAAGATGTATCTAATCACACCAACAGTCAAGCAGGAGAACCTAGATTGCTTTTGCTGTAAAGAGCGCGGCTACCTACCTCCCTTCCCCACTCCTCCTTTCGATTCCCTGCCTTTTTAATCTTGCTGAGTGATTTTGAAATGCTGATTTGGATGTCGAGCAGCAGCTTGAGGTGAGGCCTTCACTTTTCCCTGACCTCGCCATCCCTCCATAGGTCTCTGGTGGGTGTAATACATCTTAATAGATCAGCTTGGCTGGTACTGAATCATAGCCATATACTGCCTGCCTGGATGTTTTTAAATAGGTGCAGTAGCCTAATGAACTAACCAAGTGTCCACGGGAAGTTATTAGTCTGTTGAACCACCCTGCAGCTCTGCTAGAAGGTTCCGACCATAAATAAACAATATTGTCTCTTTTTTCGGCCCTGTTGTCCTTATTTAAAAGCCTTCAGTGTGATATAGTGTAAATGTTTCTTCGCTGTCACAACAGTATTTCTCAAAGATTATATCAAAAGAAAAGGTGGGCCACAGGAAGGTTAAACCAGGACCCCAAATTACTCTGTGAGAACTGCTATCTGGTGTAAATGGCCTTTGTCTGTGCCCTGTTATCCTCAAATAGAGCTCCACGGTGCTGGCAGTTGTGGTTAGTGAGAGATTTGTGAGGCAACTACAAAGTGTCTACACAGCGAGAGCTGACCAAATTACTTTAAGCCTAAATAAGATATAAACTGGGCAACCCGGTTTACATCCTATTTATCCCATTTATCCTTATTTTGCTTTGCCAAATATGCTTTTGAAGGAAATGTAATTACCATGTTGATTGTGTTCCCCATACCCAAGGCACCTAGCTCTAGCAAGAATTCCTCTTGTGGTGCTTAATTAGTTGCTGGTTTACATGAATACTAAGGACTAAGTGCAGACGTGTGGCAAACACTTCTGTGTCCACACATCTGCATTTAGTCTAACAAGAACAACTGAAATAATTATCAGGGCAGGATTGTTAGATAGGGCACAAGTGCAGACAGAGGAGAGGCAGATGCTAGAATAGCTTCTACGTGGAATAGCAAACTAACAACTGATGAACAAACTACACACAGGACATGTCATGAAATGACATGAAGCCATACGTTGTATCCATAGTGACAGAGTATTCCAGCCAGGGGCGCAACTCATCCCAACGTCTGGTTCCTCTCGACGTTGTGTAATTTGGAAACAAAGCATTTTCATCATGCTTCTCAGGTGATCCCTCAATGAGGTCGCTGTGGCCATATTCTGGAGGTGTTCTTTGACCTGAACAAGTGAGAATGGGGCATAAATGAAGCATAATGTTAGTTCAGTCAGATCACTCATGAAGGCTGATTGGCATCAGCTCTCGGCAATGTGCTTCACAATGGCTATTGCCTCTGCACATGTAAAGGTAAGGTTTGCTACAATGTGCTTTGCTGAATCTCTTTTAATCATTTGCAATTTACGTGTATTTATTTTTTGGATTGGTATTAATACAAACAATAGTTCTTGTTGCAGTTGAGTTAATTGTCTCTGTCAGGCAGAGAAGTGGACTGAATCATGAGCTTGGTCATATATGTGAATGTGTTCTTGTGCACATTCAGAATGCCTTGTTTCCAGATGTCGGGATGAGTTGTGCTCCTGGCTGGAATACTGAAGCTGCAACGTATGGCTTCATGTCATTTCATGGCTCGTCCTGTCTGTTGCCTCACAAATCTCTCACTAATTGACTGTTTATACCCTCGTTGACTTCCGACTCCTCACCAAACCCTCTTATCTGATCAACAGCTGCTTCAGTTTGATGTCACAGCAGAAAAGGCATTTCTGGCAACCATCTAGGCTAAAAACAACCGTATGCAGTCATTTTGAATTGCAGCATCTGCAGATTAATTCTCTAGCTGATATGTTATGATCCACTAAAGTTATGTATGATACAACACGAATAAATCTCAGTTTCTGTCATGTTTGCCACCATCTTGACTGGTGTTATCAGCTGTTGTTGTGTCCACGTCCAGGCTCCCATCAGATAGTGTTTCTCCTAGCTGTGCCCTCCACAGTTGGATTAGCCAAACGTAGCAGAGAAGGCCTGGCAGAAATGTCTTTTCTAGCAAATTCTCCAAAGTCATAATGTGAATAGTCCTGTATGGACTGAATTGTTCCTGGACATACTGTGTCCTGGCAGTTTGTTTTCTAATAACTCATGATGATATTTAGCTGACCACTGGAGAATACTTTTGGTTGTTTGTATCAATGGGATCTATGGATAAAACTATTTTAGTAATATTTTTTAGAGGAGGCCTGGTTTGCCTTAAAGCAACATGAGCTGCTGTTCAAGGTCTAGGTATATTTTAGTTGTAGAATATTTCAACTGTATCAAGATCCTATTAGTATTTTGCCCTTCATTCATTTGAGAGTAATCAATATTATCGAGTTCCATCTTAGATAAGAGGATCTTTGCTGGCATTCAAGGGAATTCGGCCCCTGGGCAAGCAGGGTGTACCAACGCTAACCGTAACCATACTATAGTTGCCATGCACAGATGAGAACATAAAAAAAGCCAACATTGTGATTTAATGTATTCCAGGACTCTGTGGAATCATTCAGAATTCATCTTCTTTCCCTGACAAAGGGTTGCTTGATCAAGAAAACAAGATATTTTGGTTTTATGGAGTGTGGCGACTATTTCATTGACATCTAAACATACTTAAGAATTCAGTTCAGAAGGTGTGTGTTGTTCGTAATCTCCCGACCACAGTGTAATTGTTCAGGCATGAAACGAAACATTTGTACTGCCTCATGCTTCACATCTTATGTTAGGTACAACATTGGCCTGTGGCTGTGAAACCTCGCTGATAACACCATGAGACTATGTAACACATAAAGGCAGACTCAGACACATTATTTAGACTGGGTGGATACAATCACATCCATGTTCACAATCATATTATGTGCTCCAGGAAGTGGAACCACGGTGACACAGTGGGGTTTACACTCTTTATTGTCAGCCACAGTGTGGATGCAGCTTTTTAAAATCTGTGGCAATAACAGTAATCTGGGTGGCTCCGACTGCTAGTCAAGTGTAAGCTGCGATAACGTCTCTCTCTTTCCCTCTCACGGCTCTTTTCTCTCCTAATCTCCTCCTTGCTGACGGGCTGGTGGTTAAGTGGCGGTTTCTCTTTTCGTTTGAGGTCCCTACAGGGCTTGGCAACAGTGGCGATGGACCCTACTAAGAAATGATGTGGAAATTGCTTTCTGCTTTTCTTCAGCCATTGCAAGCTGAGCAATTTACACCCAGGTGTCCCCTACCTTCCACTTGACACAGGGTGAGAATACTGAATTTACAAAAACAGGAGTGAGAGAGGCATGTGGAGAAAGAGAGGGGAGAAGGGAAGACATATCTGTGACAGAGGAAAACATAGGAGGCTGAGAGTGTGGTTGGAAAAGAAAGAAGAGTAAACATGAGATGGAGGGACAGAGAAAATAGGTGAAAAGAGAGAGAGATAGCAATGAGTAAAGAGAGAAAAAGGGCAGTGTCACAGTGAGAAACACTCTTTTGCTCAGCTCTTAAACTGTCTTGTTTTCTATGTGACACTGTGTGTCTATGCATCTCTGCATTTATATTCAGCATTTTCCTCATTTACAAGATCCCCTCCATTCCGACTCATTTCCCCAGACACGCTTACTGTTTTTCCTTGAGTGTGAAACAACCTCAGTAATGTTGCCCAAACAGTCTGTCGCCAGCATCGAAGCCCTGGACAGCAAGCGAAAACACCTGTCACTAATCATAAGTCATTTGTTTTGTGGGTCGTCTTATTTTGTGGTGTGAATTCATGGGTATGTTATTGCTGCCAAGGGACCGACCAAATCAGCCTCTCATCAACTGTTGGTGGAACAGATCCAGGATTTGCTTCTTGAGGATGTCGGCCCACCGTACACCTGCAGCAGCTGTGACTTTTTCCTGTAATTTCACTTTTCTTTGCCAAGCTATTCTTTTTAATTAGCGTGATGAGCTTATGGCAGATCGGTCCAGTTCACTTGCATACAATACGACACTTCATTTCACAGCTTTGAGCATGCTCTCTTTAGTATATAAATAAATAAATCAAGTTACACACCATTAGATGGCTGTTTGGTTGTTCCCTTCCTGATGACAATGCAGGCTTTAAAGGTCAGAGCTGTTTCCCTGCCCTGCTTCAGGTGTCGTGTCTGAGCGCCACCACTAGCTGGACATGGTGCAAAGCTGCAGTCACACTATTCTGCCCTTTTTTGGACCAGAGCACTCCACTTGTTTGTATTTTAAACTATAAAATTGAAACACTGGGTAGAGTATTGCCATGAAACTGTACCTCTTGATCCTCATTGGTCCACTCATCGTTGACCTTAAAGGCACCAGCAGCTCAAAAATGATATAACAGCAAGTGAGAGAAATGTAGACAGTGCAGTCACTATAGCTGGCCTGGAGATTAATGACAGACTAGACACCCCCACCTACCTTATTTCTAAGGGCTTATTTCAGACTTTGGGGGGAATTAGTGTGGAGTGGGTGAGAGTGTCTATGTGTGTGTGTGGTGTGTGTGTGTGTGTGTGTGTGTGTGTGTGTGTGTATGGTGTCATGGTGCTGTATTGAAGAAGACTGTAAACTAGCGCCTGAGACCATAAATTCATTGGGAGGTAACAAATCTAAAGAGAAGTCCTATGGACTTTCATACAATCAGTCTTCCACACTGCTTCACTTTTCGGGAAGCTATGTCCACTTCTTTTTTATTCAAATAAGTTTTTGGTTTTGTCAGAAAGAAACAAAATCAAACAATCAAATAAATAAACTGAGCAACAGGTAGACTACAATTAGAGATATTTATGGGGTCCCCAGGTGCATGAATGACTGCACAAAAACAAAAACAGACATCCATCTTTAAGAAACACACTACACTGAACTATGTGAGAGTGAACTGAGCGTCAGCTGAGCTGTGGTTCTGCACTGAAACCAGGATGAACTGGATTATAAAACTTGTACTTGGTACAAACACATTATTTTCCCTTGTGTTCGCCATCCTCGCCAGTCTTTAAAGTAGTTATTTCCCCCACAATATGATGCCACACTCCTGAATCCAGTTGTAAATAATCAAACGGGAAACATTTTCAAAAGGCAAAAGATTGCATTCCTTAAACATCACACACCAATTTTAACCCTCAGCTGCCAACAGAGCCTCCCCCAAACTATAGAGAAAATGATGAGTGTTGATTTGAATAAATTTTTCACTTTAGTTTGAAGACTCAGTGACTATATCATTAGTTTGTAGTTTTTATGCTGAAGGCGCTCTCCCTTGTAAGCACTACATCTGTGTAGAGCCGTATAATACAGGCCGTTGTTATTAAATCTAATCCAAGTAAAGAAAATGGCGAGCAGTATAGCAAGTTGTTGTGCTAAGTAACATCACAAACATTGTTGGGCTAGACAAGGTAATTAACAGCTGTTGCTCCAGGACTGCTTCTTTTCACTGACGTGTTCGTTCACTTTAGGTGAGGGGGGTACACTTTACTATTATAACTAGATAACTGTGATACCATAAAATCTACTCCTGCATTAATCTGTATGTTGTGGATTCAGTCGGTGACACTGATGATTCCGTATACATAGTTCCTGAGGATTGGATGCCATGGTTGGGCTCAGGGTGTGGGGGAGCGCATACAATGTTGTGTCTTAATAATCTGGGTACAAAACATGACAGACAAACATGAATCCAAAACAGGCATTCCCATTTATCCTGTTTTATGCAAGATGCCCATGACAAAAACAAAAATGAGCCAAAGACTGCCACAAAAAACAGACAGAAAAGACTTCAGGTGGGAGACTAAAAGATACACAGCCGTTTCATCAGTACAATAACCCACTGCCACAGGACTCAGAGCCAACCAGATAATTGTGGATATTATGCAGCAGTTTTGCACAAAGCTGTTTTGTTTAAGCATGTGCTTCACACATTCATGCCTATGTAATATGATATTACAGATAAATAATATAAAGTGGCATCCGACTATTTCAATATTAAAAGAAGTCTGAATATTCAGCATGTCTTTGTGAGGAGGAAACGAAAGAAAGAGAAACAACAACAAAAAATGCTGAGCAGGACAGAGCAGCCAGCAGTGCTATTCAGTCAGAAGATGAGCCAGCTTAACAACACTGGAGGGGAAGCGCAGTCGGAGCTTTCAGCTTCAGCTGTACACACGGGTATGTAAAATCCTGTTCCGTATTTCTCTTTAATGAGCACTTAACTTTGATTTCCTTGATATTATCATCATAGAAATTATTGCTAAACACAATCCTGTGCGGGCTGAATTCTTGTGGAAGTCTTGTCCATGATTCCAGTGTGAATTAAGTGAAGGACAGTGATTAGGTTTTAATACAATGTCTGCAGTGTTGTTCCTGCTGCTGTTTGAGTCTGACAGAGTATGCCAGAGCAGAAGCAACCTTGCACACCATGTGTCCATGCCAAAGGAGGGCTGCAGAGCAGAAGCTCTCACTGAGCTTGTACGCAGGAAGACAATACCCAGCCCCACCCTCTCCTTCAGTTTCTACACAGCCACACACAGACAGGACTGGGGACTGGGGGTGGTCAGGAATTCAGTTATTTATATTTTGTGTTGATTATAGATTTGTCAGAAAGATTCAGGGCTTGATCCTGATAAAGCCCTGTGCACAAATGTTGATGCCGATGTTGGATGTTAAATATATATCTCTATATATCTCCAGTAGACTGTAAACTCTGTACTACTCTGTAAGCATACCTGTATTCCTATGGATTGGACTAAACATGACGAGAGCAGGGATGAAGTTGGCTTTGTGTATGTGTGTGGCATTAAACTCTGATGTAAATGGATGAGCTGTGATTGGCCATGTTGTTTATTCATAATCAGAGTGATCTGAGCCAAATGTAAAACACAGCACGCCATCAGTTGGAAATCTGAGTAGAATAGTAATGACCGGGGTAAATCAGGAGGATAATAAGAAAGCAAAACTCTGAGGGTAGTTGTATGTGTGTGTGTGTGTGTGTGTGTGAGAGAGAGAGAGAGAGAGAGAGAGAGAAAGAGGGAGATCAAATATAAACTTGACTGACGAGCAAGGGTGAGCAGGAAGGAGTGGAGAAAGAGATCAACACATGCATATTCTCTGCTGGTACTCACACAGTACACAAGGACACAGTTGAATTAGTACATATGATTGAACATACATATGCATGTGCGATTGACATGATGTAGTAATATTATGAGTGGATCTGGATGGCTGCATGCATGAGACACCACAACACACCAGCACTATAAACAAAGAGACGTGGATGAAACAGAACAGCTGATTCTAGAAAACTAAATAGTCTGTTTCAGTTTCGCTGTATCTATGCTGCCAGCCACAGAGATAAACAGTGAAATATCTTTTTCTGGGCACGTTGGGGATCCCTGCAGCAAGCGTCTCTGAAGGCCCTTTAAAGCATGCTTCAATCTCCAGCTGGTTTCAGAGCACCTAATAAGATGAGGCAACCTAGCAGACAGAATCTCAGAGAAGCAAATCTGAACATTCAGTCTGATCGAACAGAAATTAAAAAGAGAGGAACCAAGATGAGGAGCAAAGAAAAAGACAAAGGCAAGAAGAGAGAGAGATTCTCTTAACTGAGAGGCAAAGTGAAACAAAGTCAACATCATCAGTTGACAGCGTGAGAGAGAGAGGAAGTGGGGGAGAGAAACAGAGAGACGGCGCATGGATAAATAACATCTCAGAAAGGCAGGAGGCAGGGAAAAGCCTCACAGCAAAGACCTCCTGGAAGAAAAGCAAGACAGGGAGGAGCAGAACATCTTTGCAAGGATAAAAGAAGAAGTGTAATCGCCCAGTTGTTTCTTTTTCTCCCAGAGGCCCCTTAGAAAACAACTGGCGCTTTAAGCTTGGACAGATAGCAGACAGAGGGATGACGGTTAGAGAGAGGGAGAATACCACAGAGGTTTGGGAGGCTCATACACATGCATGCACACACACACACACACACACACACACACGTGCACACACACGTGCACACACACACACACACACACACACACACACACACCTTCCTCCACTTGCAAAAGATGCATGAGCATGAAAACACACACAAAGACAAGCATGCATTATTTTAAGCGTGCACGCACGCATGCACGCACGCACACACACACACACACACACACACACACACACACACACACACACACACACACACACTGTCTTTCTAGCTTTCTTTGGTACAAAGGCAGCTACATCCATACAAACACACAGATACACACAGGCAAAAACAGTGTATCCCTCTCTCTTCTTCCTTCCAAGTCCCTGTGGAGCTGTGATGATGGAGATGGAGAGCAGTGTGTATTGACTGTGACTGTGACACAAAGCTGCATCCAGCACAAGAACCTCAGAGGAAAAAGGCTCCGCTTCAGAAACACGACCAGTCTCCAGTCTGCCGCCCCAGCTCTCTCATAAAATGCTGTGATGTGAGCAGAAACTCTCAGGTGCAGCTTCCACGCTGTGAGCAGAAATAATGTGATGATTAAATCCTTCAGTCAGATCACACGACCGATGACAAAACAAACATGAACATCACGGATTTCTGATTTATTATTAAATTACAATATAACGTCAGTACTTTTAAATTCAGGCCCTTTTTTTTTTAGATATTTTCGGTTGGTAGCTACAAAACCATATGAACTTGGTCCAATAGATCGGCTCAGCCGGCACTGCAAAGGGGCTACAATGGCTATAATGTAATCCTTTGGGGCAACCACTAAAAGTGCATGTTGACTAGCTCAGAATGTCATTGGAAGTGTCTGGCAACATCAAATAAAGGATCCCTGCAGAGATAGACCTGTTAGATCCCTTTTGTTTCGCTGTTATATCGCTCTCTTTAAAGCCACCAGGCTCCATTGACAAACAGTCATTTTACCTCACAGAACATAGGAGCTGCTGGTCTAACGTTTCCTCGTTAGTTAGTTAGTGTTATAGTGTGTTCCACAAATATTGTGTTGGATCTGAACTAACCCTTTAAAACACAAATAACACAAACAAACTAACATCATGCTCATTTCACAGCCAGGCTGTCTTTCTGTCTGTCTGCCTGCACAGTGCATCTGTCTCTGTCCCTGCCTGTCTGACAAGCCTACACATGGCAGTCTGCTTAGTCTTCAGTGTGATTCTTTTATTATCTGCTCACACATTCTTACGAGAAGAGAAGAGAAGAGAAGAGAAGAGAAGAGAAGAGAAGAGAAGAGAAGAGAAGAGAAGCAAATAAATTGCTGCGATTAGCAAGAAAATTTGAATCCTGTTGAGAAACCTTACACAGTGGCTGTCCTTTTATGGCAGTTAAGTTACCTTTTCTGATAAAATCCCTGTTTGGACTAGTTAGTGACTCCATCTGCACTGTATGACTGAAGTCCATGTGACAAACCCCACTTTTAATTAGCATCAGGCCTTGAATACTTTCACTTTGTCTTCCCAATGTCAACATAAGCTATAAAAACTCAATTTCTAGCCACATTTAGTGTCCACAGGGCATTTTTCCACTATGTTGTACAAATACATTTTTATTCTGGTGGCCTTTTGCTGCACCAGCAACTCCTACCACTACTCTGCACAGTGGCTGGTTAAACTCTGGGGGAGGGGGTGTGAATGTTTCACAACCTCCTGCTTCTGGTTTTCATACAAGTGTGACAAACCCAAGGCAGAATCTTCTTTATCATTTTTCACCTTGAAACGATAAGACTATAAACTACTTGTAAAATCCTTGTAACCCCCTTCATAATTTAGACTACTAATCAAGCTACGTTGATGACTATATGAGTAACTCCAGGCATACGAACAACATGAGCTAAAATAGCTAGCAAGCATGCATGTAAGAAATATTCTGATATCTCCATCCTTAAGAACGTCTCCATGACCCTGCTAATGTCAGATGGCAACACAGTGAGGAGCTCTCCAGTCCTCATTGGAGGCATTACACCAAACCGATCAGACTCTTGCCATGACTTGTTGTTGAAGACATGGAGCCCATTCCCTCACTCACATCACACACAGCAAATGTCAACTGACAAAGCTATTATATGTTCATAACTTATTATTACTAGTATTTCTTTTATTTACTGTGAATGTATGCTGATAAATCTTCTCTTCTGCTCACAGCGCCATGGTCTCTCCCTCTCCTCTGCACTGCACTGTGTAGAGCTTTGGGACAGGCCTTCATTTTCTGATACAGTTTCATGGGTTCTTTACTAACTTTAAAATGAGAAATTTAGCATTACATCATATTGGACTTAATACATTCATTTCATAGCAGTCTTGGTGTTACCTAAGGTGCTATAGCCTGCTGTTAGACTGGTACGTTACCTAGCCGACCGCTTCACACATTCCAAACAAATAAAACCCACATTTGACATCTACCACCCACATAGAATACTGTTGTCTCTCACTACGAGGGCGCAGCACATGGGCTGTACAGACTAGAACTATGCCTGCCTCAGCTCCACCTCTTTTAGATTGGCGGGGGGCAGAACTGGGGCGGCTGTGGCTCAACGGTAGAGTGGGTCGCCCCTCAATGAGAAGGTCAGGGGTTTGATCCCCAGCTCCTATGGGTCAACATGTCGAAGTGTCCTTGGGCAAGACGCTGAACCCCAACTTGCTCCTGAAGCATGGCTTCAGTGTGTGAATGAGTATGAAAGAATAGTCTCCTCCAAATTACAGTCCTCCTTCAGAAAACTATGGGTGACGTCACAGAGAATACGCCCATGTTTTATACAGTCTGTGCTTAGCTTACACGCTTTGACAAGCAAGAAAGAAGTTAGACTTATGCTTGATTGTTAATATGTTTAAACAGTATGTTTTATGATCAAAAGAAAAGGCTCTGAGGATGAGGATGAGCCAGAATGTGCATGCGTATGGCGAATGTAGCACTCAGACATTGACTTTGACTGTGGTTTCTTAAGTGTAAACTTATCCAAATCAACACAGAGCAGATTTTGGTATGGTTTTTAGTTTTGGAAAGCAAAATATAAAGACACAACCCTCTAAACTATTCATATACAGAGTATTGCTCTTGCTAAAGCATGGCATGGCATGTGGAGAAATTCAAGGCTTGACAGGACTACCACGCCTTGTGGTGAAGCTCTGATTGGAAAACCGCTGAGTTTTGAGTCACTAATGAAGACATGCACAGAAATGGCTCATGTGTGGTATGTTCTGTAGACTGATGAAATCAGTAATGGGGATAAACACTGTAAGATATATAAACAAATCCTTCAGCAGGTGTTTGACAACATTTTTATACTCTGGCAGCATCTCAAACCTCTGCTATTGAACCACAAATGGATCAGCCGACAGATGTTCCCCATAATTGCAGCATTTAGTGCTCCTGTTCTGAGATGCAGCACTGGTAATTATGATAGAGCCGCTGACGGAATAAAACCTCGCATCCCAGCTAAGGAAGTGGTTTTGGAAGATGGTTTGGTTACAGTCCTCGGTCCTGCTGTGAAACATTTGCTCCTCCACATCTGGTAGATATTGTTAACTGCCAGTTACCATCAACAGCCCTCTGCCCAGGCAATATTTATGCCACAGTCTTTCCCCTGAGCTGCAGAGGACCACATTACCATGTTTAATGCAACAATGAAAAAAAAAAAAAAAAAGAATTTCCTGTAAGTGCACTGGGAGGGACATTGGGGGAAGTAAGCAAATGTGAAAGATATTCTGTTCATTTCCTAGGGTGACAGATGAGTGATAAGTGTTGGAATAACAAGGGATCAGAGGCGAGAGGAGGAATAATGAGGATCTGCCCTGACTATCCACCTCATCCCTCTACCAATCTCCACACTGCTAATGTTGCTACATCTCAGCTTATTATTACTAAGAATAAAAACGTCTCACTCTTTCAGTGATCCCCTTAGGAAATTCTTGTTTTTCTCTTGACCCTTGCTAGGAGGCCGTGGTGCAATCAGCAACAGCCCAGCGCCCTGCTGCTAAAAGGGAATCAGTGTCTTATTGTTGAACACCTCTGCAATGTGAATGCAAGCTAACATGGGCTCTTCTGCCCAGGTCCTCAAGCTGAAAGGCAACCTCACTACTCATTATTCTTTCATGGACAAGGACTGTCGGTTTTTAAGAGTTCAAACTTCCAAAATGAACTGAACACAAAATAAATAGAAAATATGACTCATTCCTGATCTTCACCTTTCCATCCACAGTAAGCAATATTTCCCCTCCCTTTTTCTTTCTGCATTTAATTGTTTCATAATTACAAATCCTCACCTATTAATTTCTGTGTTTCTATAGTCAACTAACGTAGTGAAGCTATCTAACAGAGGAGCCAGCTCTATAGTTGAAAGGTTGAGAAAGTGACAAATGTTTTAAAAAGACAACAGAGACTTTAAATCTTATTGAAATTATGTTTCAGCATTTTAGTCAGCAAAGTCAATTACAGGAGACAATTACAATTACAGCCTCTTTAAATTGTCCTGAGAAATAAAGTAGCTCATTCTTGCACAATAAATATGATGATATCACAGCATCTACAGTAATTCTATCCGCAGTATCTACGGTAGATAATAGGAAGTTCAGATTTAAAGACCAACTGAACAGCAGGGAGGAAAACAATGGTTCACTGCCCTCTGCTGAAAGACTCAAGTCTGTTATGACCAAACCCAACAGTGATGTGTGGAGTACAGTTTTACATTGCTACAGCAATGTGACAAATCAAACCGATGGAGGCCACCAAAACTTTTAGCTGCTGTCTCTTTGCTTTTTAAAGTTTAAAGAGCTGGTTCGGTCTGATACTACAGCTCCCAGAATTCTGTGGTGCATGCTAATTGAAAAGCTTACCATGTTATCGATTAAAAAGATCGGCTTGAAGAAAGGACCCACCTCATGTTCAACTGCTTCATGATTCTTCAAAGGCAGAAAAGCTGAGCGACGGCGTCCCGCCACTTAAAAACCAAGTTGTTGCTGTTTGTGTCAAAGTAACAGCAATTGTTAATATTAGTTAGATATTACATAAAAAACCCTCTCAGCACTAGTTTTTAGTTGCTGAAGTAATTTTTTTAATGAGAGAACTGTTATCAGAGATTGCTATTATTGTTTTTGCTTGCTTCTAACATTCAATATGTGGATATTTAAGGCTCTAATTGGGCTCAAAGGCATTGAGTTTTCTCAACGGTTGAATATATTGACACATGACAACATGCCTTTTACTAGATGTCCAACTAAAGATGTCACAGCTCACTCTCTTAATGTCATTCCTATTCTTCCAAAATAATGTCTCCGGCCTCAGCTGTGAATCTGTGGCGCACCTCTCACCTCTTGCCGATCGAATTATTTTTTACAATAAGCACATCAAGATATCTTTCTCTTCATTTCACTTTAACAAATCTCAAACAGAATTATTCAGTCATCGCCTGTGGCTATGAAGACAATGCAAGAGGCAGAAGGGGGGGAGTGTGGGGGTGGGGTGGGGGGGGGTATTCATTTTAGTAGGCTTGACTATTGTAACGGTGTCTTTACAGGTCCCACTAAAAAGTCCATCAGACAGCTGCAGCTGATTCAAAACGCTGCTGCTCGAGTCCTCACTAACACCAAGAAAGTGGACCACATCACCCCAGTCCTCAGATCTTTGCACTGGCTTCCAGTTTCTCACAGAATAGATTTCAAAATCCTGCTGATGGTTTATAAAGCATTAAATGGTTTAGGGCCGAAATACATCTCTGACCTCCTACTCAACTACGAGCCGTCCCGAACTCTTAGATCATCTGGTACTGGTCTTCTAACTGTGCTTAGAGTCAGAGGTAAACAGGGTGAGGCAGCATTTAGTTTCTATGCACCCACTATCTGGAACAAACTCCCAGAAACCTGCAGGTCTGCCAGAACCCTCAGTGCCTTTAAATCAACACTGAAGACCTTTTTGTTCGCTGACGCCTTTTATTAACTGTACTGTAACATTATTTTATTATTTTATATCTTTTTAATCTGTTTTATCTCCCTTCTATTTTACTTCTTTTTATATCTGTTTTAATGCTCTTGTTTGTTTTTAAATAATGTATGTTTAAATTTGCTTTTATGTTCTCGTTTTGCTAATATGTAAAGCACTTTGAGTTGCCTTGTTGCGGAAATGTGCTATACAAATAAACCTGCCTTGCCTTGCCTATATTCCTTATCTAATACCTTCTATTAATAAACAGCTGGTTTGTGAGAAGGTTAATTTGATTTTGAGGAAATGCTTCAGCTAATTCAAATAACTAGAGAACTGTGAGTGTTGAAATAGCATAGTAGTAGAGTAGTAGAGTAGAGTTCTCTCTCTCTCTCTCAATTCAATTCCATTCAATTGAATTCAGTTTGGTTTGTTGCCATGAGAGTTTTGGGAAAAATGTTGCCAAAGCATCTAAAAAATAGAAAAAAAAAAGTCAAATACAATTTGAACACTATGCAATATCCCAAATATTAATATGATATTAACGTTGATTAGGTAATTATATATACACTCTATACAGCATATCCTATATCCATATCCTCTCATTACATTTCAGCAGGTGCCATCACACTGTGCGTGTGTGTGTGCGTGTCTGTGTGTGTGTCTTGGTCATTCACTGCCCCTCAGGTTGTAGCATGCCCTGTCTCCTTCTTCTGGGACTATTTATAGTTTTGAGAGCTCATTAAGCTCTTTGTAAAATGAAGTGAACTTGTTAAAGTAAGTGTTCCTTGTATCACTGAACCTTTTACATTATAGCAGAGAGTGCCTCTCTGTCTCAGCCTCACCTGTCGAACAGTGACCACATATTCTGTGTTCTCTTGGCTTCCACGATATTTGTGCCTTCCTTTTTTGGATTTCTAGTTTGTGGCCACTGAGCCTGTACTCTGTTAGGATCTGTGTCTGCTAGATATTCTGCATAATCTGTGTTTAGGGACAGATAACATTCAGTTTCTTCTTTTCAATATTCTAAATAGGCTTCTTTACATTGCTTTATAATGATGGATTCTGTCTAACTAATCACGAGCGTGTAACATCTCTCTCTCTGTCTCTCTCTCTGTTCACTCACGGCATTGTCTCACTCCTCTCTGTCTCTGTCACCCTGCTTTAAAGAATGGCTTGTGGAAGTGAAGCAACAGTCTTTGTCATATGTAGCGCCTTTAAAGCCTTTTTTATAGCATGGGTTACATTTAAACCTTGAAATCAGAGGTAGGGTTTCTAATTGTTTGTCAGGCTTGGGTGCTCTCAACCCCAGGGAGCCACATATTCCAGTTAAAATACCCAGCAGGGGGCAGGAGAGACCCTCAACAATGCAACTAGCAGCCTCCATCCCTCTAGTTGAGAGGAGTTTGGGAATTGTCATCACTCCACATTTCTTCATTTCCTTCCTTTTTTTTTCTCTTTACAATCAAATGTGGGACTCTGTGAGAAGACAGAAGCCAGATTAAAAGATGGCCATCTTGATTATCCCTCCCTCAGTGTAGTTCTGGAGAAATTCTTGTCATTAAACGCAGGATAATGATTTTGGAAATGCTGTTTTCGTTTTCTGCCCAGGTAGATCTCCTTTTGATCATCATCTTAGCAGCAATGCAAGGTTATATTTGTGTTTTGATTAATAAAGGCTCTAACCATCTCCATCTCCCTCTGCCACTTTGATCATTACAAAAAATGTGCTCTTTGTTTTTTTTTTTTATTTCCAAGCAAAGCAGATGTAAAAATCAGTTCAAACTTTGTAGCTCCATTAGACCATCACATACAGTAGATATAATACGTCTCTAACACCACCCACAATCAAACCAGCACAGCGTGAACCATTAAACAAGTGGCTTTCAGTGTACAAGTTCATCATGTCCATGTTCCCTGTGTTCCTTTTTCTCTGTGCAGGAGTCCCAGGCTGAAGATGAGGTGAGGAGATTAAGATTGTTTGCTGAATACACAGCCACACAGTGCCTCGCAATTTCGAGATGGGTGTCAGTGATTGAGAGGGAGATGGAGAGAGTGATTACAAGCATGCACACTTGCATGTCAGATTAGATGTCTTAGCTGTAACAAACAATACAACAGACACAGAAATGTGTTGCAGATGATTGATGCCATATAGCAACAAAACACTTGTAATGCGACCGCCAAGAGGCTCTGAACTGTAAATATTTACTGGCTGGGATGGTCTAATGAAGGATACCACAATCTTGGATCAGATGTTCATGACCTTGGATGTAATGCTGCTTCAGGGAGCTCTCCTCTATCTCTCCCTCTCATCATCTGTCCTCCTTCCATCTCTGCCTTCTCATCACCTTGTCAGCGCACAGAGTTTGTGTCTGCCGGGTCAACTGTCAGGACAGGGATGTAATGCCAGATTTTGTAGTGCAACTTTTGACAGTTTCATATAGTTTGACAGCTCTCTGGATATATTTGGTTTATTGTAGTTTTTGTGCTATCATTAAGAGTCTGGCTTATTTAGATCGGTCGATGATCAAAAGAACACACTGTCAGAATATTAGTCACTTTTTAAAAAAATATGTCTAATTGGACAGCCTACAGTGGCCAGTGAGAGTGACAGAGAAGATGGGAGTCAAACAGAGTGGATGACATCCCACAATGGCTATCAGCCGGGTTCAAAGACATTGCAAGCACGTATCAAGTGCTACAGTCCACTGAGACGTCAACATCTCCAAACAGAAAAGAGGACGCTGGGCTCTCCTGTGACTTCTCCAAACCTCTGATCTCATTCACTCTAATGTTAAATGGATTCACATGGAACGTCCAGTGGCTGAATCGCCTAAATTGCATACTGTTGCTAATAGTCACCACTGGGATTGGTATTAAAAACTGGATCCATATTGCACTTACTTTCCCAGCTGCAGATGTATTGATAGAAACTAGATACAGTGAGCTGTAATGCATCACATTTAAATGAGCTGATATTAGCTTTTTAAACGGCAGGCTAAAGAGACGTAGCTCTGATTATTCATGCATTGAGGGGAGATGTGGATGTTACAATTACATGTGGCAATAATGAGGTCGATACACCTGGGTGATGAGATTATGAGATCACAAATCAGAAGTGAACTGGCTTTGGCTTCTTTAGTACTTGTGATGCAATCATGTACCAACCAAACAACTGAGTGAGTGATTATTTTCCATACATTGATTCTTTTTAGTGCGTTCAGCAAGAGGATGAACAAGTTCTATTTATCAAGGAAAACATAGAAAACATTAGAGGATACGCTTACAGGGAGAGTAATTCATTATGACGCTTTACATTACAACACGTCTGTAAATTATACTCACCCATTGTCTAGCTTCAGTTGTTGCTCACAGTCAGATCCATCATGAATTCTTCTCTCAAATAATGGTTTGTATGATATCATCTGTTCTACAACATGTTGAGGAGCCTGCATATTTACAAATTAAATATTACATTAGGTAAATTTTTTCAGTTTTTATCCTAATTGTCATCAATATCAGCTCTATTATATCAGTTTTTAATCTTGGATGAGATAAGTGCCAGTTATTGTGCTCTGACAGAACTCCTGGTCAAATGGTTGAACAGCTTTCGTAACCCTGAGTCTGACAATTAACATGACAATTAACATGAGGAGAAATTAAGCACTCTCTTGTTCATTAGACAGCTATTTCTGTCACTCTTTCTGTGTACAAACAAGTGCACACTACGAATGCCTTCCAGCTTATCCCCATGTGAATGCTGGCTGTTATTCCTCTTTGAACACTGACGATTTAGAACAGCTATCAACACTTTTGCCTTCAAACATGGTTGGACGTCACGTTGAGAAGGGTACAGGACACACTTGTTTTCACACACAACACACCTACCTAAAGGACCAGACACACTCACACACAGTGATCTCGACATTCATCCCTCCTCCTGTCACACACACACACGCACACACATTCATCAGTTCTGCCATCCTGAGCTGTCCCCGGCTGCTGGCTTTCCTCAGATATTGGTGGTATTTGTAAAGAGCCTAATTGCCCAAGTGTCTAGAAAGTGGCAGTTGAGAGTGTGGCTGGCTAATGAGCTCCCTGGGAGGGGGTCAGTAGTTAGCTGAAGCAACACAGGGCTCTGCTCCTTGATAAAGGTCATACACCTCCAGGGGAAAATGCCACAGCATGATGTGATGACCGAAGAAATAGGACTGGCCAGTATTTCGCTTGCCATTAAATGAAATGAGTGAATCATAGAGGGGATGAAAGTCTTTTGATTGAGGTGGCAGGTCTTCTAAACAGCACAGTCCACTACAAATGCTCAGAGCCACACAGAACAGACAAACTGCAGTGCAGTAGTGATGGCCTGACAGGCAGAACATGAGATAATAAGGACAGGAAACTTAGATGAACAGAAACAAGAGGAGAAATAAGACCAGGTAACACTAAAGTCCTGGTGTCTGATCTGTTGAAGTGATGATTTGGACACCTGATACCTCCATTCTGGCCTTCACAGTAAGCTGTCTATCAAATGTTTCACAAGATGCATATACTTGAACTTTCTTGTGACATTTCTTTGAGTTGTGAAGAAACCACTGTAAAACTACCATGTAATTTCCTTCAGGTTCTCATAGAATTCTTTTGTGATTTTTGGACAAAAACTTTACATCTCAATGTCATATATAGGACCTTTAAAGTCAAGTCACAACTAAGTTATGTAATGGTGCAGAAATTACCAGACCAAACACAGCTATGAAAGTGTAATGTAAATGTCAAAAGACAAAAACAACCAGAATCGACTGTCATTGCATACTTTTGACACTGTTCAAAGAAAAAACACTATTATAAGCACTTCCAATACTTTAGGAACCCGCAGGCTGTGTAAATAATCCTGCTGAAACCCACCATGTTTAAGACTCAGTAATGACTTCCAGAGAAAACGTAAAGAAAAAGCCTAAAAGCCACTCACTTTATCCCGTGCATGTGTGTTCCATCTCAGCCCAACCAAAGGTGAAGGAGGGACATAATCCTTCACAGTCAATAAACCCATTAAGTCCATTAGCATAGGACATAGGTGCTCTTTCTTTTATTATTTGTTAGTCTCACTTTTTCTCCTAATTAGGATCTCACACATGATAAGCTAGAGAAAGAAAAAACAGAAGTTTCTTAAGCATTGGTGTATGCGAGCAGACAAGAGAAATGGGAAAAGTAAAAGCATCAGCAGCTCATGCTAATGGAACAAGTGGAAAACACTAATGAATCTCTAACCTCCTCCTCTAAACTCACTTTTGTTGCTGGCTCTCCCTTTATAATTTGTTCGCCCTTGTACTCTGTCACAGATTTTAATTCTCAGGTACAGAAACTCCATTAACAACTGTAGCCAGCCAACAGGAACACATCCTCACAGATTGTTCAAACATTATTCTTTACAAAGTCTTTAAGCATTATTTAAATTTGACTTGAAAACACAGAGTCCACTGGAATTCACTTTTGTCCTGCTTCTCTTTAAAGACCATACATGCTAATTCATGTTCATGTTGATTAGCCCTATAATTTTATCTATACTCCTACTTTCCAAAGTCACCGGTGTTTTGTCGTAGAACACCATGTAAATGAACTTGCAAACACTTCAGTGTTAATCAGAGTACTCGATGCCCCACCAAAATGGTGAGAACGACATGTTTCTCTGTCTTTTGAACAAAGGGCTCCCTCTCTGAACTCAGTTTCCCAGGGTCCTTTACTTTCACACATATGTACTAAATGCACCCCTGGACCCAGCTTTACAGCCACCATTGGTCAATGTGGGACACATGACTGTACAACCTCAGGCCACAAAACCAAAGCTCCTCCACTGATCTCTCTCTCTCTCTCTCTCTCCGATCTCTCATCTGGAGTCCAGCTCTCTTCCTCTGGACCTCTGAGGGTCCAGCTCTGTTCCACCTAGGGCTCTGCTGGAGACCAGTTCAGCGCTGCACCTCATCTCAGTCGAACCCCTGAGAGTCCATTTACAGGCCTGCCGCTTACTCCTCCAGTCCCAGCCTCAGTGTGGCCTGTACCAGAGCAGACCACCTTTTTCATGGCAGCGACACAAAGTCCTGCCTGAACCAAGTTTCTCAGCACCAGCAGGTATGACCCAAAGTGTGCCAGCTGATCTTCAGAGCAACAGGAGCACACCAGCAAGTTAGCAACAAACTGCTAACTATCAAGGAACAAAGGAGCGATCAGATTCCTCCAGGACAACCAGGAAGGCAAGGACTAAAAACCACACCCTTCTTCTAGCCTGGCTCATCAACAGGCTAAGAAAGAAGCACACTGAAGGACCTTCTTCTCCTCTTGAAAGGACTGGTAACAAACTGTGATTATTGTGATGTGTTGTAGTTTACTGTGCAGCCATAAAGTTAAGTTGAGGTTAGTTTGCTCACACAGAAACAGGGTCTTGCATGCAACTAACCAACCTTTCCTAACCTGGCACGTTTATCCTACACACTCACACATAGACAGAGGACGTCTCTCTGTACTTGTCTAGTTAGATCTGAGTGCTGCGCTTGATACCATTGACCATCACATCCTATAACAAAGACTGGAACACTTAATTGGTATAAAAGGAACCGCATTAAGCTGGTTTAAGTCCTAGTTATGTGATCGATTAAGTTTGTACATGTTAACAATGAGTCCTATGTCCACACTCAAGTTAGACATGGAGTTCCACAAGGTTTGGTGCTTGGGCCGATATTATTTACCTTATATATGCTTCCTCTGGGTAATATTATCAGGAAACACTCAATTAATTTCCACTGTTATGTAGATGATACCCAATTATACTTATCAGTAAAGCCAGATGAATCCAATCAGTTGACTAAACTCCAAGTCTGCCTACAGGACATAAAGTCCTGGATGATCAGGAATTTCTGCTGCTAAATTCACACAAAACTTATTTTGCTTGGCCCTAAACACCTTAGAGAAACATTTTCTAACAATATAGCTACTTTGGATGGCATTACTCTGGCCTCCAGCTCCACTATGAGTTATCTTTGATTAGGATTTGTCCTTTAACTCCCACATAAAACATATTTCCGGGACTGTCTTTTTTTCCATTTACATAATATTAATAAAATCAGGCCCATCTTGTCTATAGATGAGGCAGAAAAACTAGTCCACGCATTTCTTACTTCTAGGTTGGACTATTGCAACTCCTTATCATCAGGCTGCCCCAAGAAGTCCTTAAAGACTTGGTCAAGAATGCTGCTGCTTGTGTACTGACGAGAACTAAGAGAAGAGATCATATTTCTCCCGTACTGGCTTCCCTTCACTGGCTTCCAGTAAAATCCAGATTCGAGTTTAAAATCCTTCTTACCTTCAAGGCTCTTAATGGTCAGGCTCCATCATATCTTAAAGAACTCGTAGTACCGTACTACCCCACTAGAGCACTGTGCTCCCAGAATGCAGGCGGACTGGTGTTTCCTAAAGTCCTCTAAAGTAGTGATGGAGGCAGAGCTTTCAGCTATCAGGCAGACACTCTCTCTACATTTAAGAGTAAACTAAAAACTTTCCTTTTTGATAGAGCCTATAGTTTAGGGCTGGCTCAGGCCTGGGACCAGCCCATAATTATGCTGCTATAGGCTTAGACTGCCGGGGGACTCCCCGTGATGCCTTCCTCTTCATCATCATGTCTCATGTCTCTTTAATGTCTGTTACTAACTTGGTATCTTCCCTGGAGCCTTTCTGTGCTTATCTCCCAGGTTCCTGTAGATCCTGGTCCTGGTTCTCCTGCTGTGGTTCTCTGGCTTCATGAATCATTGCTGTGGATCGTCAGCTGCCGCCACTTTTTACCAATATTAGTTGTGCTATTATTATTCATATATTAATTATTGTCATGTTTTTCAGTGTTACCATATTGGTAATTATTAGTCAAATTCCTATCGTCAGTACTATAGTTGCTGTTAGTATTTTGGTTGCTGTTTGTTTTGCCCCTCTCTCTCTCTCTCTCTCTCTCTCTCTCTCTCCACCCACCACTGACCCCGACAGAAAGCTGCCCACCTCTGAGCCTGGTTCCGTTCAAGGGGAATTTTTCATGCCACTGTTTCCTAATATAATATCTGATGCTTGCTCATGTGGGGATTCTTGAATCCTTAATTTTGAATTCCTGAATCGTTGTGTCTCTCTCTTAATTAAAGAGTTTGGTCTAGACCTGCTCTTTATGGAAAGCATCTTGAGATAATGCTGTTATGAATTGGCGCTATATAAATAAAGATTGATTGATTGATTGATTGATGCAGTTTTACAAATAGGCCTCGACCGAGAGATGAATCTAAGCTACAGCACATGGCCTTCCTTTGTCTGCCTCTGGCCCAAACACCAGGGGGTCTGGTGGCCATTTTGTAGGGAGTCACCATTTGTTCTCCCACATTTTGTAGCCCTCCATGTTAAGTTTTTCATGCACGCACGCACACACTCACTCTCCCCATTGTTTGTTAGCTAGTCACACTTAGTTAGATTGTTTGTATGTTTAACTTTATGTCTTCATAAATGTTTTAATCCATATGCTGTCTTCTTTAATATTGTATAAGACTCCAAATCTGAAATCCTTCAACTAGCTGTCAATGTGGTAATTTTGGTTGTAATAATTAAGTTAATTATTAAGCATACCAAATTGATAGTTTAGTATTTTATGAGACTGAATCATTTAAATTGGCTATTTTATTGAGGTGGTGCCCTGGTCGAGGTGGACTTTACTCTAAGTCCCATTAATCAATATAATTATTAATTATTTCCGACAGCCAAATTGCCCCAGAAATGGTGCAAACCCCAACATTTATTGGTGTCCCAGAGTACTGAGCACAAGAACAGTGAAAATTGTATTTTAATAGTAATAGTAATACTTTTATTTGTAGAGAAGAGATTTTCTTCAAAAGTTTCAGTCAAAAGACTGGCAGTTCCACTGAACATTGGAATGCACATGTGCAGCTCATACATGTTCAGTCCAGCTGCTGTGCAGTTTACTTACTGTAATGAACTGCTTTCTTCTTCTTGGTTTCAACTCAAAGAACCATAGAGAGAAGGAAGAAGAGTGAATTAAACAAATATTTTTGTCCATGCCCTAGAGAACACATACAGTGGGGCAAAAAAGTATTTAGTCAGCCACCAATTGTGCAAGGTCTCCCACTTAAAAAGACGAGAGAGGCCTGTAATTTTCATCATAGGTATACCTCAACTATGAGAGACAAAATGAGAAAAAAAAATCCAGAAAATCACATTGTCTGATTTTTAAAGAATTTATTTGCAAATTATGGTGGAAAATAAGTATTTGGTCAATAACAAAAGTTCATCTCAATACTTATTGTTATATACCCTTTGTTGGCAATGACAGAGGTCAAACGTTTTCTGTAAGTCTTCACAAGGTTTTCACACACTGTTGCTGGTATTTTGGCCCATTCCTCCATGCAGATCTCCTCTAGAGCAGTGATGTTTTGGGGCTGTTGCTGGGCAACACGGACTTTCAACTCCCTCCAAAGATTTTCTATGGGGTTGAGATCTGGAGACTGGCTAGGCCACTCCAGGACCTTGAAATGCTTCTTACAAAGCCACTCCTTCGTTGCCCGGGCGGTGTGTTTGGGATCATTGTCATGCTGAAAGACCCAGCCATGTTTCATCTTCAATGCCCTTGCTGATGGAAGAAGGTTTTCACTCAAAATCTCACGATACATGGCCCCATTCATTCTTTCCTTTACACGGATCAGTCGTCCTGGTCCCTTTGCAGAAAAACAGCCCCAAAGCATGATGTTTCCACCCCCATGCTTCACAGTAGGTATGGTGTTCTTTGGATGCAACTCAGCATTCTTCTCCAAACACGACAAGTTGAGTTTTTACCAAAAAGTTCTATTTTGGTTTCATCTGACCATATGACATTCTCCCAATCCTCTTCTGGATCATCCAAATGCTCTCTAGCAAACTTCAGATTGGCCTGGACATGTACTGGCTTAAGCAGGGGGACACGTCTGGCACTGCAGGATTTGAGTCCCTGGCGGCGTAGTGTGTTGCTGATGGTAGCCTTTGTTACTTTGGTCCCAGCTCTCTGCAGGTCATTCACTAGTTCCCCCCGTGTGGTTCTGGGATTTTTGCTCACCGTTCTTGTGATCATTTTGAGGGGTGAGATCTTGCGTGGAGCCCCAGATCGAGGGAGATTATCAGTGGTCTTGTATGTCTTCCATTTTCTAATAATTGCTCCCACAGTTGATTTCTTCACACTATGCTGCTTACCTATTGCAGATTCAGTCTTCCCAGCCTGGTGCAGGTCTACAATTTTGTTTCTGGTGTCCTTTGACAGCTCTGTGGTCTTGGCCATAGTGGAGTTTGGAGTGTGACTGTTTGAGGTTGTGGACAGGTGTCTTTTATTCTGATAACCAGTTCAAACAAGTGCCATTAATACAGGTAACGAGTGGAGGACAGAGGAGCCTCTTAAAGAAGAAGTTACAGGTCTGTGAGAGCCAGAAATCTTGCTTTTTTGTAGGTAAACAAATGTGATTTCCTGGATTCTCCCCCCCCCATTCTGTCTCTCATAGTTGAAGTGTACCTATGATGAAAATTACAGGCCTCTCTCATCTTTTTAAGTGGGAGAACTTGCACAATTCGTGGCTGACTAAATACTTTTTTGCCCCACTGTAAAAGTGTTGATCCGATGTCCTTACAGACAGAGTGACAGCATTCGTTTGTGCTGTTACAAAACACTGCTGAAACGAATGTGTTTCATGATGTGACAGCGCTATGGGTTTTGGTTAGGTTTAGGCGTAAAAATGATGTGGTTAGATTTGGGGAGTGATCTGATCTGATTTTGGTAATCATGGCAAGCCTTGGAGGCCACAAGATGTTTGTACATTAAATTCTGACCTCTTGAAGGACAGAAAGCCTCACGATTGACAAAGAGACAGGGTGAGAGAGAGAGAAAGGGATAAAGACAAAGAGAAAGAAGGCAAGACATTGGGAGAATAAGAGCCATTGGTGAGGAAAAGCGAGAGGGAGAGGTTGCTGCAGAGGTTGATACAGATCGTAAAATTGATGTATGACAGAACAGATAGGTGTTGCCTCTCAGATACATCTGAATTGAATCTTGTCAGGAGGAGGCACATTACGGCAGACTTGCACACAAACACACAAAACTGTTAATAGTCAGTGCTGTGTTGGGCAGTCCTGAAAGTTAACAGTTAACTATTACATTTGGCATTAGGACCATAGTCTGTCAGCAAACTGATGAATTAGTCAAACTCTTGCATGTTTGTTGCAACTCTTGCAAGTATTTGTTCTACATTATGATACGCTGAAGTGTGAAACAGTGATGCGCAGTAAGTCTTTAGTTGCCGGAGGCCAACACTCAAAGAAAAGCAGCATCTTTACCTCCCATTGTCCTGCTGCAAAGAGTTTTATCTTTAGAGAAACAAAAATATGTGCCCTAAGACACAAAATGTAATATTCTTTAAAATTGTATAAAACAGTCATTTGATGCAGGATTTGGGCAATGAAGGTTGTATGAGATTTCATTTGGTCTTAAAACGTAAACGCAAAAGTACCTAACAGGTCTCTAGTGGAGAGTTCTGAAAGCAGCAACACATGCTGCATTTCTAGACAAGCAGATGTTTTTCTAATTACCCATAGTCTAATCAACCACAGCTCCTTTTAGAATCTCATCTGGTCCAATTTCATCTGCATCTCTGCAGGTTTGAGTTGAATTATTTTGGGTTTGATTGGTGTCCATTCAAAATTAATGGTAGATGGTCATGGCTCATTTGGGTTCATTTCTGACTCATGAAGAGCTTTGTTTAAATGGCCATCACTGACAATTACATCACTATTAAATTTAATGTAGTGTCAAGTTTTGATACACGCTAAAAACAGGATTTAAGTCCATCTTTGATGGCTGGACTTGTTCTTTGGCTTCTCCCTTTCACAACATTTTCAGTGTGATCTGATGGAACTGATACAATTCTACAATCTTACAATGCTAAATCTTCAATTAGAAGCAGATTCACACCAAAGGAAATGAAACACCAAGTCCCTTTTACTCAGTGTAGCTACAAGATTATGTAATAAAGGCTGATCCTAACTAAAACTGGGCCTACATTAATTGTTTATTGTATCGTCAAACCTCACATTTGCTGATCACCATGGCAGCACAGAGACAAGCTGTCATATTTGCTGAACAAAACTCAGGAAAAGCAGCGGCAAGTTATTTCTCTGTTGATCCCAAGAGAGTAAGAGAATGATGAAAAAATAAAGTTGAACTTCAACGTCTGTCTGAGGAAGATGGTAAAAGTGCCAGACTGCATGGTGGTGTGAAGAAGAAGGCTCGCAATGAGCTGGAGGTAAACGCGTGCCAGTGGATCCACAGCATGCAGGCATGACGGTCAGGATGAAGGAAATCTACGCCATCATGAGTGACAGCAAGGATGGAGAGGACTTTCCTACTAGCGCTGGCAGGCTTGACAGATTCCTCAACCGCTTTATACTAGGTAGTTCAATTCACATTTTTAATGTGGATGATTATGAAAAAAAAGATACAAGAAAGGAGCATCATAGCTATGGATGAAACAGCGGTGTGGTTGGATACGGTCGGCTCAGCTACGGCGGATATGAGAGGTGCACACAGTGTTCTGTTTCTACAGGTCATGAGGAGAATAACTTAACCAGCAAGGCAGAACAAAACTAAGCCTTATGTGGTGTTCAAAGGGGGGGCATCAGGGAAGGCAAGGCAATGCAAAAACATCAGTGGAGTGGAGGTAGCCTCCTCCAGAAATGGCTGGATGAAGATGATCGACAGACTGGCTGCAAAAAGTGGTGAAAACTCAACTTCTCCTGGACTGAGATTCTCATCGATGTCACATCAGCACTGCCACCAAAGCAGAGCTCAAGCAGGGATACAAGATAATCACGGCTGTCATACCAGAAGGTTGTACAAAATACATACAGGCCCCTGATGTCATGAATGCACGACGTATGACATGAGTTGTATGACAGCTGGATGTCAGGGAATGTGGACAAAGAGTACAGCGCAGGAGGAAACATGAGAGTCTTAGTTTGTTTTTAGTAACCTTAAAGCGTGGGACAAACTGGATACTGAGGTGGTGAAAAAATCCTTCAAGGTGTGTTTGTATGTGTGTATGTAAAAAGGTGTGGGAAAACCAAACTTTAAAATTAGTTTAGATGTGTGTATGTGTGTGTAAATTAATTAGGTAGGTTACATTGTATGCAGTTTGTTAAACAATGCAAATAAGGTATGTAAGGCAATTTATTGTTGTTAAGACAGTTGATTTAAGAGGCAATGTTTGTACCTTTTTTCACTCCCAGTGCAAATAAGGTTGAAACAATGTGATAGTGCTCCCTTTTTTTTGCTGAGAACAAAAGTTTTGTACAAAGGGAATTAAAGGCCTGTCCCATGTAGACGTCTATCCCACATATTGGCTGTTTGAGTACAGTGACTGAAGCACATAAGAAATATTGATTAAGTTTTTACAGTACATTTAGCTCACTTTTTACACACACACACAAGCACACACAGAATGAATGCTTGCTTCATGCTCAAGCTGTGGTCCCGGTTTAATTGGAGCTGAGCTGATGTAGTAGAGACAGACAGGAGATGTTGGAAGGGAGGACAGAGATTCCTTGAGGAAAAGGTTGACTGGCAGAAACAGTCTGTGAAAAATCCTCACAGTGACAGCGATTCACTTACAACCACAACTTCACAAAGTATAAACCGAGTTCATTTATTTCCATCCATCACAACATTCACATCATTCATTTGTTCCAATTCTACAGAGCGTCAGCCATAATTTAATCCAGCTTGTGTTCAGTGCAGCGTAATGCACTCATAACTTGCATTTAATCAATGTAGAAATGACAAGTTGATTTTTCCTGATTAGGGGCTTTTTTCTCTATAGCATACATCAGTAAATGTAGAGAGGACTTGCTTGCAACATGAAAAACTTGCTTTGTTTTAGTCATCAGTGGGGCACATTAGAGGGACAGTTACACATCTGCACTACCAATCAACAATAAATCCATAATGCAATAAATGAATTAGTAAAAACAAGACTATTACTTCACTGCAGTGATCATTTTGACAAGGATTTTAAATTTAGTTTTAGCTGCTCACTAAAAATGTAGTTAGTTTAAAGTCACATTTTGGTCTGTTTGCTGAGGGATATTTCTCCTGTTTTCCAATTCCATACCTTCAACTATGTGTTTAGTCACCCAGGCTGAGAATGTTTGAACTAATTTACTGAACATTTTCACATCATATAAAAATGAATGGCTAAAAGTGTACAATACAATTTTATTTCCAACATTTAGTATCCAGCTGATCTGTTCCCATGGAGGGTTTTTCTGTTTCTGTTGTAATAGTTTCTGTCTGAGACATCACAAGGCTCTGGATAGACAGACATGGCCAGAACAAGCATCTCTTCCATTTTTCACTTACCATGGCCATGAGTCCCACGCCATATGATTATTGTCTGAAAAGGAGCGACAATGACCAGTGGCTTTCTAAAAAGTTCAGAGATTTTCAAATAGAAGCGCTTAGAGCAGCTGCACGACAACAATTGGGATGCTCTGTAAAAAGCAGCACTTTTTCTGCTGCTGCTTTCAACTATGTCTGTATCTGTGTAATGAACAGAGATTTTGCTGTAATTTTTGTTATCAACATTTTTGCCATTTACGTTGTTTCAATTTAGACATGAAAATAAAGGACGCCAACAAATACTTATCAAAACTTTCTTTGACAGAATCAGGACAGAATGGCAGACAAAGAAGCAGAAGCAGAGTTCTTAACCCTGCAATGCTTAACAACTTGCCTCTAACTTGATTTTGTGCATGCATTTCACAAGTTGAAATGTTCTTCATAGTATAACATCTGTCCAGTCATCCATCAGTTTTTACACCTGGTCATCCCGTTCCAAGTCACACTCCCCACCATGTACTCGGAGAAAAGCAGGGCAAATCCAGGACAGGTCACCAGCAACACTGAGAGCAGACAAACACTTTTACACCCACATTCCAGGACATTCTAGCTGACAGTCACTGAACTTTAGCCACACCCAGGAGCCTTTGGCTAGTGTTAGCAGGAGGCTTAACTGTTAGCAACAGTCAACATAGCCACTCATTGTCTGCTGTCATGATAAATCTACATATGGATGTATTAAAATATCATGACCTCCATGACACAACCTAACTGGCCAATGAAAAACATTAAGATATTACAGTAAAATGAAGTCAGCAGCTTCATCGCTCTCTTCATCTCTGAGACACTTTGCCAATATGGACTTTTGATGTTTTATTGCATTTATTGATTGATTTGATAATTCTGCCTCCCTTCGTTTAGGATGCTTTACAGTTTAAACAGTTGTTGCCAAAGCTGGAATAGCAACTTTTTCTGCAGGACAACTGAACCAGACTTTTACCTACATCACCATTGACGGAGGGGACGTGCACGCGCATCTGCATTTGTAGAACAGCCGATAGGAACCAATAGGACAGCCAATGAGAGCGCTCATACGCCAAGTTTTCTAAAGCCTGAAAACAGGGCCAAGAGGAGGTGAAGAAGTCGAGTTTTCTCTCAGACAACTTGAGGGTTATTATGTTTTTTTCCCAACAATAAACTGCCTACCCTAGCTTCAATCTAAAGTTTGGTTGACAGACACACATTTAAAGTTGATAATACAATAATAATTGAACAACTAAATGATAGAATGATTAAATGCATTTTCTGTGCCAGTATTATAAGATTTAAGCCACTTTGTTTAGGCTGATACTCAGAATTGCATTTTTCTGTAGATGTAAATACCATTGGCAGCTCAGTTTGCACCACATTTCACTGTGCAGCCGCTATACTCAAATTAGAAGCTAAAAAATCGCCCTCCACAGAGTTTGTCCAAATCATAGCAGACTTCAGCAGATATAAAACAACACCAATCACATCCCACACCCCTTCACACTCATCACTCAGTGCTCACAATCCTGATTACTAACAAACCATTTTTGTATTCGCTTGGGAAATTGATGTGTGGTGTTGAACTCTCCAATACGTGCTGACAGAGAGCTCCATTCTGAGCGCAGTGTTTTACAGTGCAATGACATGTTAACTCTAATAACAATGGTTTGAAATAACAGAGTTAAGGCAATTATGCAGTCTTGATGATGTGAGCTTTTTCAGAAATGTCCTCCTGATTTTGACATGGATGCTGTCAATAAAGCTCACAATGAGAACAAGCAGAGATTTCTGTTTATGGCTCAGAAATGCCTCATCCAATTACTGCGCAGAAAATACCCTCATCACATTGATGTACTGTTTCATCAAATCAATTTACTGACATCAAGAAAATGTCTGTGATATTACAAGGTAATGAATAGATTAGCCATCATTCTTTTCTTTTGTGTACTCAGGGTTTCATACCAACATTACTAACCTTGGATAGCAGGCTCTCACAAAAACACTCACAGCACAGCTTTCCAGCCGAGTACGGCTTTTAATAGTCTTGTTCACTTCCTTTATAGCTGTTTTACCACGATACAGCTCATCTCTCTCACTCTCTCTCTCTCACACACACACACACACACACACACTCCCACACGCGATGTTGGCTGCAGTACCTTCCACTCCCAGGGGTGTGTGCGGCGGTCGGAGAAGTGGTCCTAGACTCCCAGCTCCAATTAAGCGAACAGACAGTTGCTGTGAGGGAGAGGGAGAGTACGGCCTCCTCGCAGACGCAGAAACACTCCAGCAGAATTTTAATAACAACTAACATTTTAGCCGTATCCTGCTATCTCCAACTGCAGCTTTGTTTATGGTAATTCACTGCTGAACAGACTGCCTGACTCTTGCAGGTGTAAAAAATGTTTCATGACCCTATGACCAGGCAACGTAATTTGAAGAGACATTCTCAAATGTCAAAGACACAAAAAAGTCACAAGAGAAAAAAGGATAGTCACTCGTGTTGCCATTTGGAGCAAAAGTTCTACTTGTGTGCACAGAATTTGAGCAACTGAGATGAAAAAAGTTATCTGTTGAGCTTTCAGGTAATAATCTGTGGTGCGGCACGTGGTATGAATAATGATGACTCTGCTTTATTTTTTAAGCTTAGTGATACTTTTCAGTATCAGGATCCACAAATAGTCTCGGCTGGGGATTTTAATACCCCCCCTGTTTTTAAACAGAGATCGCCTTGATATCCATTACTATAAATGTGATGCTATTAAAAGAAATAATGACTGCTTTGGATTTAATTGATGTCTGGAGATTTGAAGAACAAGAACAAATTAGATATACAAGGCTTATTTGAAGTCACTATTTAAAAGCCATTTCTGGAAAATTTCATGCTGACTGCTGGCTGACTGTTGGAAAACCTACTTTTAGTCAGACTCATAAGGGGGCAAAGTGTTGTAAATTTAATCAGTCATTAATAGAAGATGCAATATTTATTTTAAAACAAAATAATTTATTGCAGATTGCTTTAACTTTAATATGAATTTAAGTAGCATATAGTCTTATATAGATTTAAATGTGCTTTTTTCAAGGCTCTGTTATTTAATACGCATCCTTTAGGCATAAACAAAGGATCGCCAGGGAAAAATGCCTTTGGAAAAAAATAGAAAACATGCGGAATCATTTAGATAATTCAGATAACTCCTCGGGTCTAGGAGATTTGGTTTTGTTGGATTTGGAAGAGATTATGAGAGAGAGGGTTTGTCAGCATGAGGTCAGTGCTGTTATTTACGAGTCCAAGGCTGTATGACTCAGAGTTTTTAAGTCTTCTAAAACAAGTCAAGTCTCAAGTCTTTGAAACATAACATGACTTGATGCTTGAAGCTGATTTACACGTGAAAAACAAGCATTGATGGAAGTCAAGCTTAAGCTCTTGTCAGTATAGAGAGAGTAAGAGACAGAGAGAGGAACACGCTCCCCTCTTCATCAATGGGACTACGGTGGAGAGAGTCAGCAGCTTCAGGTTCCTCGGGGTTCACATCAGCGAGGACTTGGCCTGGTCTCACCACACTGACTTCATCACCAAGTCAGCGAGACAGCGGCTCTTCTTCCTCCGCCATAAGACTTTTAAACTGCCCATAATCTGCACAAACAATTTTGCACTGCCCTATTTTGCACCTCTATTTATCTATTATCTATTTAGCTGTACATTTTATTTTATTTTATTTTATTATTATTTTTTTTGTTGTATATACGTTATTTATATTTCTTACTTACTTACTTGTTGGTGTGTTTTTCTTTGATACTGTTAGCAGTGTTACCGGGAACCAGAGACACAAGAATTTCACTGCCAGTGATTGCTTCATGTAACTGCTGAGCATGTGACCATAAAGTCTTTGAATCTTGAATCTTATAACTCTTGTTTATTACTTCATTTTAAATGTCAGAGAAATCAGATTTACAGAGGGAAGGAAAGTAGCATCAGACTCTGACAAAGATCAGCTGGATTATATGGAGCCACATACAGGCTTGTGTTATGATAGACAAAAACACAGACATGCTGCATTGAACTTAAGTCACAAGTTTCAGCTTCAGTTTTAACAACTGCAGTCTGAGGATTCTGACTAGATGATGTTTACAGGACTAACTAAACAGAACCCTGACCCTTAGAAAGCCATTTCGATTCTGTAACTTCTGCTTATGGAACAATTATACAGTATTATATATTAATAGTTCTAGATGTTTTTTATAACAATCTCCTCATACAGTATGTGGCTGTCCCCCTCCGATGTTATTCCTAATATTTAATACAATGGATCAAACATTTTAGGCTAATTTCTCTACCCAAATTTAGAGGTTAAGCTATCTATTATCCATGACAGTTTGGCGGAGCTTAAAAAGGCTTCAAAACAACAACAACAATAATAATAATTATTATTATTACTATTGCTATGGAGAATGCTCTGTCGCCCCAAACCAACACATAATATTGCACTTTGCAATGTTTATGGTCCACAAAATCAAGTCTCCTCAGTGTTTTGCCTTCAAAAGCTTGCCTTCAAATTTTTGTGACTCGAATCTGAAACAATACTCGAAACAATACTTGGTGAAAAAGTGACCGCCTAAGCAGACACTTTAAAGACAATAGCTTGATATTCTAATTTTTTTCATACGTTTAAATACATTAAATCTGTATATTGCTATTGTCACTCACTTTGGATGTTGTCACTATCATTAGAACGCTACAGATGGGGCCAACTGCACCTACCAGTTGTTCAGAAGATACATATCATGTCTTATTATCTTATTATCTTATCACCTATGATCTGCTAAAGCACCTTCGTTGTCATGTTAATGGTAATAAACACATGGTTAATGCTGTGAAACAGCCACAGTTTGGTTAGCTTTGGCCACCAAAACTACTTGTTTAGGTTTAGAAAAAAAAGATACAATACTACAATAATTCAGGAAGTGAAGTTACGGCATGTGACATAATTCACGCCAGTTAAAACAAGTCAACGCTGACTTTTGGTTTCCCCTGTGTTTGACCCATCTGACCACCATGTCCCTCTCTCTATGTGGACTTAATCGCTCCTTATAGTGCGTCACCTTACTTCCTCCTCTGCCTTGCTCAGTTCATAATTACTATGGCCATTAGACATTGTCATCTATGGCAATATAAAATAACAGCCTACTGAGCCAATTAGGAGGTAGAGTAAGCCATGCTTCCTTACATTTAGCTCCTAATGACAGCTGATAACTGCCATTTAGTGGGCTGATAACACTCAAATCAGGTACTATTGCCCACACCTACTCTGTGCTACTTAAAATACAATATGGCTGCCATTGAATAGTACCTCCAATTGTCTTTTTCTAACTGCTTTTCCTTAACCTTGATGGAAAACGTCATGGAAAAGGAAAAGATGTGAGGGAGAGTTCATAAGGACATAGGAAAAGAGAACCGCCATGCTGAGAGAATCCGGCTGCACTTTCACTAGGCAACCTCATTATACATGGCAGATGTTACTGATGTGGGTCTGCCTGGTGAAACTGCAATGTTCTGAAACCCAGTGAAAATTATTTATTAATTCACTGGATTCCAGTCACACACCAGCCTACAGTTGGATAAGTTCTGAGTAAATAGTCCCCATTTTACTATACCAATCAATGGACAGGTTATTCCCTGTACTTAGACAGGTTAAATTATTGTCATACATCTCAATGATATAAGTGACAGTGCAATGAATAATAGGCTACATGTGCTGCCACAAGGGGACACTAATGACCTTGGTAATTTTTCCTGTCACTTACAGTAAGCTATAGAGATGCCCAACATACCTTGTATGTTGTACACTTGTTGACCAGTGCTGCTTTAATATTGTATAATATTGGTATACAGAAATTATATCCTTTCCACTTTATTATGATCAGAAGAAATAGCATTATCATCATTCTGATTGTATTATAATTTTGACCCGTATTTTGTCATTCACTCCTTAAATTACAACGATATTTCTCTTCATATAAACTACTCCTACCGATGATGCATTTTCTTGCAACCTTTATATCAGAGTTACTGCAATAAATATGAGAAAGTACCCACCTCCTGTGTCCTGACCCACACTCACCCAGACTGTTTTCATTCATATTCATGAACAGGACTGTAAAATAGTTGTTACACTGAGATACGCATGACGTGTTAGGCCTACAAATCTACCACTGCACATATCATTCGTATGTTTCCAACATACTGACATTAATATTTTTCAGATAAAAACATCTCATGTCCCTTTATCTGTCACGGAACGGGAAAGAGGCTCGAGCACAGACAACAAGCGCACAGTGCACCTTTACTGGTTTCAAAGGTTTTATTTACAAAGGAGGGGGAAAACAGAAAACGATCCAATAATGGACGAAACCCAAACTTAACAAAAGATCCTCCACACCACAGCCCGCAACAGAGCCAAGAATGCCGGGACCAAACCCGGCATGGGAGGCTACTTAACTTGGCAGCGGGGGAAGACAGGGACATGGTGAGGAATGCGGGTGGCGTGAGACTGGGAGACAGGAGCTGGAGCAGGCAGAGGACAGGCACTGGAAGACGGAGGCTGGAGCGGGACGGTGACTGGTACCGGAGCTGCAGGGGCGCCCCCAGAAATTTTTCACAGGGGGGGCCAGATAGGGCCAGTGAAAATCCTGGGGTGGCACACCAAAACCAAAAACAATAACGGAATTTCAAGAAGAAAAGCTGTTGTAAGTATTGAGGCTAGTCAAAATCGATGTCAGTATGAGAGTTAAGGAATCACGTACTCATATACTTTCTAATTTTACAGTTAATGTTACTTGGATGTACATGGACTAATACAAGCCTGTTTTATTAAGTGTTGGTTTATTTATGAGTTAGGAAATTCATTATTCTAATAGGGTAGTTGTATATTCAGCTTTACTATTAGGGAGTACATTCATGTAATGAACTAAACAGTTACAGGGAACAAGTCTACTCAAGTTTAAAAGCACCACACAGAGGCCTTTGATTATTTTCAATACAGCTTTATTCTGCTGTAAACATGTAAACAAAGCATTGTCTTTGACAATAGACATTTTACCATAGCTCTGAGAGTATTGTAACCATGCGTGTGCACTGTGCCAGTCTTTCTTGAAGCCTCGTCTTCTGTCCCCTTGAAGAGTACGAGGGAAAAACTCGAGATGCTGCTGTTTGGGCCCTCTGATGTTGACTGGGAAATATCTGTGATGAAACATGAGGAAAATAAGTTACTCTGAATTTAAAATAGCAGCAGCAAAACCAACGGTAATAACATGAGTAGCTGTCCATAGTAATCCCAGATTACAGTTGTATTATGGACCCACAGTCAGTTCTGTTCTGACTGTTCAAACTCATCTACCAGTAAACATGAATAAGAAGCTTTCTGTTGTTGCACCAGGGTTCATAACTCAGTGTTGACACCTTGTTACCACACGTTTATCCAGGTAAAGTTACTCTCTTGCCATTCATTTCCTCATGAGGGACACTGTTCTCAACTCACCTGTTGGTCCAGCAGTAGGATGAACAGCTGTGTCCTGTCCTGCCTGCTGCTGTTACTTCTTCCCTGTTCTCTGGACCTGTCGTTGCCTGACCCTGCTCCTCTGCACTGCCCTGCTCTGTCTCTGTCCCTGTCTGCTCATGGGTTTGCTCGGCGGTGTTATCTTGGCCTGCATCATCACACATATGGAAGAGATGTCCGTAGACTTTCTCTTCATTGTCTGAAAATTGCAGTAGCATCAGGCACAGGTACTGGTGATCCGACGCTAGTGGCCCCCCCTTGACGGCGCCTCTGCGGAGCTGGCGGATGAGGAACTGGAGCAGGTAGGTAGCAGGTACCAGGGCGAGTGGCTGACAGGAGCTGGAACTGGGGCACGCAGGAGACTGATGGCAGAGCGGGAGGAGTGGTCACAAAAAACAGAGGTAGGTCAGGAATCGCAAATGCATACGAATGAGGAACTGAGCTGGAGCAGACTAACGTCTTGTGGATCTACGGTCCGGCGTCGCGTAGTGGGCAGCCTGGTTCTTATGGAGAGAGCTTGATGGGTACATTGGAAGACCACTCCCCACCGCAGGTGAACTCGATCCAGCAACACACACACACACACACACACACACACACACACACACACACACAAGGGCAGAGGAAGGAGGGGGGAAAACAGAAAGACTGTGGCTATCCCATGCCGGACGTGGAGGCCATAACATTATCCCTTCTTTGTTTTATGGCCTATGCATGTAATAGCTTAAGAACCACCACACTATTCAGTAAACTCCTTAAAATGTTGACTTGATTATGCTTTAAAGTTGCTATGGCTGATAAAGGCTTCCTTTTTTAGCAAACATCCCAGAATCTTTGTTCAGTTTACTACTACACACACTCAAAAAAAAAAAGATTCAAGCCTTTCTTAGATGTGGCACATTGATATATCATTTGCCTCATGAAAACATATTTAATTCAGACGAAACCAAATATGTTTAACGAGCGTAAACTAAAATGTATTCATCATCTCACCAACGACTAGAGATCGGATTTATGGCTCTTTGAAGGGAGCCGGATCTTGAGGAGCCGTTCCTTTGAAAGAGCCATTCAAAAGACTGGCTCGTTGTTATATATATTTATTTTTTAGAAGTCAACCAGGGGTAACTCGTTTTTATCAAGGAAACAATCACTAATAGCAGTTATAAGATAAGATTTGGATCAGAATAATTCAAACTTATACATCCTGCCAATATATACTCTATTGGTGGGAATTATTCTGAAATATTGATTATAATTTCATTTGGCTTGTGTTTTCATTGTAAACATTCCATAAGATGGTGCCATATCCCCATGCTTTGATTACTATTTTGAATTTTCCCTTCACCTAAAAAACTTTGTGGCACAATGAAAACTATGCAGGCTACAGATAACTTCCATGCAAAACAACTTTAATGTAAAAATGTCCACACAAGAACATTTTATACAGCAAATGTCTTCAGTCTGGTCGGGCGGCGCTCACTAATATCTCCTCCCCTAATGCTGCTCATCTATAGCTGCGTTCACGTGAATGGAGCGTGCTGTGGACAACTCAAACTCGGAGATGTCATTAGTCGTTCACGTGAAGGCAGCGTGGACAACTCAGACTCATGGGGCACACAGGTGACACATGAAGGCAGCGCGGGGCATATAAGAACGGCTCGCAACTGCGAATTGGTTCTCATCGTTCACTTAAAAGAGTCAGTCAAAAGACTCGAGTCGTTCGTGAACGTCACATCTCTACCGACGACATGGATCAACCCAAAAATAAAGAGTTCAGTTTGGGAGCACTGTTTGCACATGTGTGAGAGCAACAGAGTAACCGTGCCCACCGTTTTGCTTCCGATGCAACAGGAGGTCCTGAGGACGCACCGCGGCAGGTGCAGATCCTCTCCTTGGTAAGTTTGAATTTTTTCAGTAGTTTATTACATTGCTGTGAAATAATATTTTTTTTAATAATATTGTATTATACCAGTAATATTATACAGCTGTCGTGATAATGTTAAGAAGTTAGCAGAATGTCACTGGTTCTGTGAGGTCAGAGTTGGCGGGCAGTGGTTAGTTAGCTAACTTAGGTAACCGAGTCTTCTCCCCTTGAACTGTAGGCTGAGTGAGGCCTCATTTTATTGTGAGCTTTGAAAGGCTGTAAGTACTGATCTTTTTCCTTTTGCCACTTATTGCCACCACTTAATATATAGTAGCAAACTAACTGCTCCATCACTCACATGGGCACCTGACACAGCACATGGCGGTGGATGACTTTTTAACTAGATTTAACGACTTTTCAGAGGCTCTTATCGATTTTATTTGTTGTTCAAAAGCCACTTTTTTTTGCCCTGAATGAACTAATGGTGTGAATGGAGGTGCACATTGCCAGCACAGAAAAATTTGTTTGACATGTTTTCATGTTTTGATGATATGTAGCCTTAGTGTTGTTGTAAAAGTGACTGTTCCTATTTACGCTGGCTAGTTGGTTGGCTAGTGCAGTTTGGAACTAGTTACCAGGTATTTGTTGCTGCAGCATTTTAGGCAGGTCCATGGGCATCTTCGGAGGAGTTATTGATATCCATGTCCATACACAGATTGCCCATGTACATTTAATACATGGAGTAAGCTACTAAATCACACATACAAAAATCATGGCAAAGTCCAATGGCAGTAGAAGCATCGCCATTCAAATGTCATGTGTAGCATGTAGCAACAGAGAGGGGTTTTTTTTCAACACATAAATGGACATCTCAGGCATTATGAAACAGTCCAGGATGCACGTTTCAAACAACCATTTACAGTACATTCAACACACATGACAATAGGAAACACAACAAACATTAACTAAGAGACTTTAAAGCTAATGTCTTCAGTACAAGCAGTCAGTTGGATCAGTCAGACCAACAGGGTCTGTGGATATAGAATATGAAACACCGAGTTGTGGTGATGCTGCAGAATGACAGCTGCCTAATGTTACTGAAGAAAATATTGTAATATTGTTCACGTTCATATTAAATACAGAAGCTTTACCTGCCACAAAAGCTGTAGTTTCTGATGTATTCCAAAGTCATAAACTTGTCATAAAGTGGAAGAGTCAGTAGTTGGTGAGCTTTCCACTGACTACGACACCATCTATTGGCCACGTACAATGCTGTCCTGAGCACCCTCCACAGGCAGCTTAATGGAAGAAATATTTTTCAAAGTATAAGAACCATAAACAATGACTTACTTACAGTAATATGAGTAGATGTAACGAGTTACTTCCACCGGTGTTGTTGATGGTTTTTATTTAAACTTAATTTCAATGGTCATTAATGGCTGTTTCAGTGTGACGACAGCAGGAGGGAGTGCGCCCCTAAAAAGCCTGACCACATACCTCAATGAAGATCCAATCTCTCCCTTCAAGGAACATCTGGTGAGTTTATCATTGTTTCCCATATAATGCTGAGCTGTGTTATCCAGGTATTTCCCCAAATAGCACACTAGTATGAACTCAAATGAGTCTTGGTATTAATGAATGAAAGCTTCTCAAATGTGTTTTGTTGTACATATATATATATATATAAATAACACTATCAAATCAATATCTATTTCTCAAAGAAACATAGATTGACATGCACAAAAGGTTCACAGATGTATTTCTATTGCACACCAATATTTTCTCTCAATGTAATATAAGTTGACAAATATATTTTAAAGTATTTTAAAATTATCTTTAAGACATATTAGGCTGTTACATTTGATAAAAAAACCCATTTGAACCTGTGTGAGACTCCCCTGTTTCAGCTTCATCTACAAATACAGTTTATTTGGAGCCCATCAGATGTCTCAGTCTGTTTCAAGCTATCACAAGAGTGTTGCATGTTTCCCCTTTTCAGCCCACCGCTATTGAGGATGCAGAGAAGGACATTGCCACCACAGTTATTTTACATTTACATATTCCGAAGAGATGAGTGTGAGGAGCCAGATGATGTGGTGGTCGTCGTTGAAGGCATCAAAGTCCTCATCAATGTGGGAAGTGTCATAATGGCGTTCATCTGACTGTTTGGGCTAATTTATGTCAGAGATCTCAGCTTCTTGGACAAGTTTAAGTTCATGTTTGAGTTTGTCCAGAAAATGATTTTGAATCTGGATGGACACAGGCTCAACACTAAGGTACAGCAGCTGAAAACCAAACTGTTCTCTTAAGAGGGCACAGGTGACAAATAACAGTGGGAATGGGGACTTGTCTTTGTTTTGTTGAACTGAACTTTACATTGTCTGAACTGAGCTTTATCTGAAGCTGGTGTGAACTGATCCCAGTGGTGTCTGAGCTTCACTTGCATCAAACTGAACTCAGCTAGGCCTGGACTGATCCTGGTCTGGTCTGAACTCAACCTGGTCTGATATAAACTGAGCTGATCGTGGTCCTATTTAAAATGATCAGGTTTGAACCGAACTGAAGCGGGTCTGGTCTGAACTGAAGCTGGTCTTAATGATCCAGTCAAAACCACAGATCTCCAAAATGTCACATTTCCTGGAGCTAAATGAAACAGCTTTATGGTGATGCATTTCTCAGACGATTCAGTGGCTTTGTAAATTGCTTGTTTGACATGACAACATGCAGAATTGGCTCAAATCATAAAGGAGCACTCCGTCCTTCAGTTTTACAAAAAAAATTCCCAAACCCTAAATTTGGAGATAAGTGGTTTGGCCACGGGGGGTGAAGGATTGTTCTGTAATTGCTCCTTCCTGACATTTTTCTGCTTGGAGCATTCGTCTTAGCCTGTTGAATTGCATGTATAAAATGGGAAGTATTTTCCAAAAAAATTTCTAAATTTGAGTTGTACAGTTGTTTTTATTCTGAGTATTTTATAATATTTTAAATGTGCAAGGGTCCACATCTGTAATGTCACTGTTATTTGCATTGCTGGAAGATTTGGACTAGTACTAGTTTGCCATTAATTTTTCACCAGCTATTGAACTGTTCTTGTAGTCTAAGCCTATTTACAGAGTACTTGATGATGAGTAACACCGTTCTTAAAGTGTTCTTCATTTAAAAGAACACTTTAATCAATAAGGTTAAATTACACCACCAATGCATTCCAAATACATTTTGAGGTCTTCCTGGTTCTTTGCAAAAATCTGTCAGCAGCACTGTAAGATCCTGAGTTGAGTTGGTAGTACTTTTAAATAGTTCAGTTCATGACACCAGGGTGCCAAGAAACAGTCAAATGTATTAAGACCTGAGGCTCAGGAACATGAAGGACTCAAACGCAGGACACCAGGAAGCTTTCAGTCAGTTGAAGCACGTTTTAATAATACACAAGTTCAAACAATACTTACTATGACATGAAACAAGGAGTAATAATACTTTCCTAGATTGGACGGACCACATGAACACTCGAGACTAGACAAGACGATCTGGCACAGGACAAAAAGGAAGACGCAGACTATTTATACATGAGGTAATGGGAAACGGGTGGAAACAATCAGGGCTGGGCAGAGAGGAGAAGAGAGGAGAGTTTGTTTTCAAAATAAAACAGGAAGTGACAGACAAGACTAGGCACGAGTGAACTTGACAAACTTAACAGACACGACGAGGCATAACACAGTGTTTGTCAGGGGCTGTTACCCACCAGCTACATAAGTCATTATGGGGAAAGGGGGATACCCATGTTCAATCAATAGCTGAAAAACTTTTCTTCAACATTTTTATTTGTGAACATTAATGAATCTAAAACTTGTCTTTTTTCAAAACATGTTTGTTGTATTTATTACAGTGGATTTTTCTGTGTGAGACACGAAGACCAAAGGCCGCCTAAGAAAAGTATAATTATTAACTTTCAACCAAAAACCAATAATAAAGGGACTCTAAACTGGTCAAAGTACTCTAAATGATAAATGTAGCTTGCCTGAATGTAAATGATAGTCTTTAGTAAATAGGACAACATGATGGCACTGTCCTGTATTTATAGCCCACACATGTTTAATTACTGCTAGACTCCTTAATTCACTTGTGTAGTCATTTTATTTGGCTTGGATGTTTCCTCGGAGTAGGTCAGTCACTCAGCATTCAGGTACGCCTATTTTTACTCACCAGTATTCCCTGGTGTAAAGAGGATGTCAATGTGCATCACATTGAGGAATATACATTGTGTTGCAGCAGAAATATAATGTGTTTGGGTTCTGAAAAAGAGACTCCTAACATCTATTGCCATTGGCCATCTTGTAAGACATGGGAGGAAGGGGCTTGAGCAGTACAGTGAGTAAGGCATCTGTGAGAGCAATCGACAGGGACAGCTCTGACAGGTGGGCTAGATTCTTGTTTGTGGATTGAAGCAATGTACTGCTCAGTTCTATCCCATTCTGAATAGCTCTGTGCATGACTTCCTTCAAATGACTCAAAAGGACTCCATACTAGTTCTGAAAACACTTATTTTGCTCATAGAGAGCTGCATCCCTGGCTTCATCTTTTTCTGCCTGCTGCTTCAGGAAGGCCAACATGTACCCATCTCTCGTTGCCCTTTCAGTCTGTGGCTGGGAGGAGGTGGAGGGCATGGACCCCTCCTCGCTGTCTGTGTTGACAGAAAGGACATTTTTGCTGGTTCTACAGATGAGGCTTCAGCAGCACGAGGCAGTGAGGGTGGAAGGGTGGATGGATGACCTTTCCCCAATTGCCTCATGCATGGCATCATACTACAGCCATGTAGCTGCTGTTGCTTCTTCACTGTCCGTGCCTGTGCGGGTGGGGGGGGATTCTCCATCTCCTATCAACACCGTTTACAAAAGAATGTTAGTGAAAGAGCAGTTGTGTTGAATGTACAATGATCAATAATGATTACTCTGCTACTACCCATTCAACTTTTGGCTACTTATAATTGCCCTCACATCAAATGTGGAAATGTTAATCAGATGTGAAGCTAACTAATTAATAGGTACATTACATTTCCGTCTGGATTGCTGAGGTAGCCACTGTAAACCTGTTTTAATTGTGCAACATAATATCCACCACAATGTGCAGCCTTATGATTTGCTTTACTTTGCACTTGGTGTTCATATTGTCCCATTTTGTGGACACCTACATGACAGTCACCTGCCCCTCCAGCTCCATTTGCTTCACCACCTGCCTGTAGGTGAGAATGAATTAATTTGCCGCGCCCATTTATGATAACAATTTATTAACCCACAAGTACACTCACTTCCAGCCTGATTTGGCTGTTTCTCTTCCCACTGAAGAGATGATTCAGTTTAACTATTTTTCAGCACATGGTTGTAGCATCTGTGATGGAAATAAAGTTAATTAATGATATCTGTGAAGGCTGGCAATGCTAAAATGCTCAACATTAAGAAATAACTAATGTAAACTAAGCATTTTGATTAGTAGCATAATTTTCCCTGTTTCAATTTTTTAAAACCTCGAAATATATAAGCATATAAATAAGCTTACATGATGACCTGCGTCCTTTCTCCGTCATGATCTTTTGTTTTTGTGAACAGCTGCACTGTCTGTCACTTTAAATGTTCCTGCTGCAAGCAATTGTGGAATGGCATTGTCTCCTTTCCTTTCGTAAAGGATGGTCTGGTGCTTCCCATGCTAAAGGGGAAACATTGAACCACCTTTCCTTAGTATTTACAAAATTCAAACAGAACAAAAGGGCTACTTGTGCACACCCTATGTTTTTGTAACTTGTGTCAGTCATATGGCATCATCACTTGACTCTAATCAGTGTTAAACAGAGAGATGCACGCTAAAAGACAGATAGGACACTAATTCTCTTGATTGGTGTCTTTCTCTGTTTTCATATCAGTTGTCAGTAATTCTCTGGCAAAACAGATGGGCTGCTGTTGTTTGGCTGACAAATGAAAAGGTAGCACATTCACTCTTTCTCTCAGCAACAACATACACCCAATATCCACCACATAAAGGACAATCAACAATCTTTTAAACATTAAATATTAAGTTTATAAGAGGCCAGGCAATGTTAAACCACTGTGAGGACCTATGAAATAGGGTCTTTCCAAAGTACTTGCTTTGCTGGTACAAAGAGGCTTAACTTTGCTACTGTGTTTAGTTGGATTACATTATTCATCTGAGTGTGCTTTCATTTTTTCCACTTTCATACAAATATGTGTCCTTTGAAAGTGAAGAATTTATGACAAGTCTTCTCAAACTTCTGATACTGAGTCACGTGTCTCCCTCCAGGTGTTGCCCATCAGTAGGTAATTCCCAGACAGATAGATCCTCCTCCTGTTGTGAAGCAGATGGCTCTAACCAGGACATACTGTTGCTGTCTCCCTCCTCTTGTCAGCTCGCTAATCAGATATTTATGAACAATAGTAAACCTCCACATTCACATAATGCTATTGATGGATGAAAAGAATATGTTCTGTTAACTTGACATTTTTTTGTAGTGTTAAATGGACATTTTTGAATATTTTAGGTACCTAATCAACATTTAAACTGTGAAATTACAATTAATTCATGGAAAAAAATACACTCCAAAACTGTGACAACATCATATTCTTTTCTTCACCTATTATTCCTCAGCCACCTAATCATCCTGAAGCATGTATAGTGGAAATTGGTCATGATTCAATTTTTAGGTTGCCTCTACCTTTGTGAGTTATCCCCCCAAACCCTGCCCTGCATCACACAGCTCTCAAATGGATCTTTTTCCCCCCAGGCTCTGCCAACCTGTGGCCAGTCAACACAGGAGCCATTTATCTCCCCAGCAGCATGCTGAGAATAATCTGGGATGTGCGTGTGCATGTGAATTGGTGTGTGTCTGCGTATGTGTGCGTGGCAACAGGAGGACAGTTGTAAACACAACCATGCAGAACCCAGATGCTGGTGGGCCAAAGCTAGCAATAACAGAGCTAGGGAAGCTATGCTCTGTGCGAGGTAGAATCTGACGTGATTTAGTAGCAGCGTCACTGAGCTGGGCGAGGACAATGGTTCACTAGAGCTTGGTAGAGAAATGGGGACAGGACTGGGGAAATGGCCAGAGGCTATAAGGAGTATCAGGATAGGGGGTGAGTTAAAGACGGGGAGAGAGATTACTCGAGGTGTAGGCCTGAGGATATGGATTGGTATGCGGCCGGCCAAGGCATTCTGAAATATGAGATATATTCTGGTGTATGGGGATGAGGTTGTGGCAGGTTGGTCCTGTTTATGACCATATGCTATGGATATAAATCTAATTTGTAAGGAGGGAATATTGATCTATAATAATAAAATGATGATGGTTGATCTACTATATTTTTTAATAGGAGTCATACGTGTTTAATGCACAGTTAATATTTGGATTGAAACTGATATAATGAATAAATCTACAATTTAACACATCTAAATTTGTAATCAAAATATTTTTCAAAGAATAAGTGATTTTAGCTTTGGCTAAAACTAACCATAGCACTGTAGCACTGTGTATATAGGTCTCTATATCTTTGGTTCAAATTCAAACGCAGTGACTGGGCTTGGCTTGGTTGTTTAGCTGTTGTTTTGCAGTTACCGCCAATTTTACATGTAGTTTAGGGGAAATGTTACATTCCAATAATTTTTATAGTAAAAGAGATGCCAGAGAGTCTAATTCCAGTCTTAACTCTCCATTTGGGCTTTGTAGAAGCTCCACAAGAGGACATTTTTTGTGAATTCCCTACATGTTGGCTGGAAGTGCCTCTGTGCTGCCTTCTCCCCATGTGGTACATGTGGTACCCAGATAGAAACCTTCCTCTCTTTTATTCTTCTCTCTGTTCTCTTGTCTGTCTTTAATGCTGACATGCATGCTCCTCTTAAACACACTCACAGAATCACACACACAGAGTAATCACAACAAATCAGGAGTTCAGTGTGTGTAAATGTCAGGTCATTAGTGTGCTCCAGTGTCCTCCTGTCTAATTGGACTGGGGTAAATATAGCCGCTCAGCATTGATTCCTGCACTTCCTGCGCTCTCCCTTCCTCTCTGTTTGCTTGGTGTCTTTTTTCCACTTATGATCCTTGAACTCTAAACTTTAACTTAAAATGAACAATGTCATATATAGCATGATAATATTAAGGTATTAGCATTAAAATACCTCTATATGCCCCAACCCACACACACACTAAATGATTTTTTGGTTTGTGTTTTTTCCTTTATCATCACTCACCCCTTTCCCAATTATTTTAATATAATCTTAAATTTCCCTTAAAGTCTAAAGCGTCTAACTTTAATATAGCTTTGATACTGTAGCAATGATAGCTACAGTACACCTCATAATATATATTGTAGTGTGCTTAGGTAGAGATTAGTCGAATAATAAGCACAGTGCTGTGGGACAAATGAGCATGCTGAAGAGCTGATTAGAACTCGGTAGTTCTTGTTTTAGAGTGCATTAAACAATTTCAGTGGCTACAATTGAAACTTTCTGTAATTTTATCATGGTTCAGTTTAGCTAAACACAGCCAACTTTCTTCATTAATGGAAATGCATTTCTAAACGGTTTCTACAAAGTTCAAGACAAAGCAACAGTATCTGCGAATAACCACTGTCCAGTTTAACATTTTCCTGTTTAGTTTTGGAAACTTTATGCCTACTTATTTCTCCTGTAAGCAGGCATCTCAAATGAAGTGTTTTTTATTACTTATGCATAGTTATTACAGTGAAAACATGATGCTCAGCAGCAAATGCAGTTGAGTGTCCCCCCGGTGAAGGCAGAGATACGGTCGCTGTGGCTGTCACTCAATGTTCACTTAGCTCTCGCCTACAATAACGACGACTAACAAGAGGGGGCAGAATTGTAAAGGGCTACGAGAGACACACACCAGGGCATAATTGCAGTGTATTGTGTGAGTGTTTTTGTGTGAGAGAGTGTGATCAAGTGTGTGTGCATGTCACTGACACTGACAATGAGTTTTTGTAACTTGGTGACTAAGTTATTGGCCATGACAGGAGGTTCTTTAAATTCTAAAGAACAGATTGTATGTGCTCAGTGTCCCAGGCATTACTACACCTGAACAGACATGACTAATGAATCAAGTGGGCTGCTTGATACAATGGCAAAGGACACACCCTGACTGAGTGGGAAGGAGGAAAATGTCAGCGAAAAGGCGGAGAGGCTCAGTTAAAATTACAATACAGTGTACAGAACCATGGCCAGACAGAGTGGGATGTATGCGAGGATATCCAGGGGTGACACTGCTTACTATGAAGCACATTGTGATTACCATGAGACGACGACCGCTGCCTACTCTTCACTCTCCCTAATCTTCAACCCCTTACTAAGCTTCTCTATTACTTTCTCTCTTTATCATGCTTGTTACTTTTTAGTTAACGAGAATGAAGCAGTAAATCAGAGAAATAAGATGTTATTTTCAGATTGTTTCACGGCGATTATGCTCTAAAGCACAAATAAACACATCCACACCTCTGCACAACATAAGATCTGTCTGTGTGTGTGTGTGTGTGTGTGTGTCTCAGGCCTGCACCTCTTTGATACAGAAAAAAAGAGCAGAGAAATGAGGAAAGAGATGGAGACAGCTGTGTAACCTGGTTGCTACGTTATGATACCATTTAAAAATGGTGTCTGGAATTAGATACCACAAGTACTCATCAGAAATGTTCAGTGCTACAAACCTCATCGCCACAGTCCCTTTACTTTAGTAAAGATCCACCCTTTAGCGGGGTCTATTTGTGAGTTAGTTATTTAATTGCTTAATTTAGACCAGGGGTCTCAAACTCAAATTGGCTTGGGGCCACTGACAGCACTGTTATATTACAGGAGGGCCACTACAAAATTCAAGTTCAATATATAATTTGTCATGTAAACTGCAGTTTAGAAACATTTTCCAAACAGTTGTTTTCAAATTCTAGTACAGGTCTTTTGTTCTTCTTTTTTTTTTTTTAAACTAAAATAACTTAATCTAACAAAGCTTCACTCTCCAGCAACAAAGTGAACACAGTCACAACCACTGCTTGCTGAAAGAGGAAGACACTGGACACAAGATATCGGCAGCATGCAATCCTTCAGTAACTGCCCTTCGGTGGAGGGTTTCCCTGCTTTGGCAATTCATTCACTCACCATGTCAATGAACTTCCAAGGCAGCGTCTGCATCCTCTTCGGCTCTGCAGAGACAGGAGTCCTCTCTGCAGCTGTGGCCCGCTGTGTCCTCTCCTCTCCCTGCTACTTCTCATGTTGATCTCCGTGTGTAGTCCAGTAATGCCGCTTGAGCTTATATTCCTTTAAAACTGCGACTTTTTCCTTGCATATCAGGCAGGCTGCGTGTCCATTGAACTCCACAAATAAACACTGAAATGTCCATCTTTCTTGAAACTGCCTGTGTTCTTCTGCCACTTTTCTTTTTTGCCTTGGAAAGTGACACTTTTACCGCTCACAGCCAAACAATGACTCTCCGTCATGTCGAACCTGTGAGGACATGAGCGCCACCTTTGCCCTTTGACTTTTGCTACCTCGTCAAAACACATTATTGTAGAATGATTTATTTTTTTAATTTGATATGAACGGGTAGTTCATATCATTAGTTCATTAAGCATCATTAAAAAAATAATTAAATTAAAAAATATTTCGCGGGTCGGATTGCATTGTGTTTTGTGGCCGGAGGGTTGGGGCCAGAGGGCCGCAAGTGGCCTGCGGGCCGGCAGTTTGAGACCTCTGATTTAGACCCTGGTTCAAACATGGCTCCTGTCCCTACCCTGTTTAGCTTAGCTCTGAGTCTGGCCTAGCGTAGCAACTGTGTTACAATAGTTTGACTTAAATGTTCCACCTTTGTAGATAAGGTGTATATTCTAGAAACGAATCAATTAGAACAGATCATCTCTGCTAACGTTACCTAGCAGGGCTGCCAACTTTTCATTTTGGTTTGACAATAGGTCGCGATGAAGCCAAAGTCCAAATTATAAAGTGTTAACAGATGAAAAGCCAAGTCAGTGATCATGATCAGGTTAAAATCTTTTAATATCACAGTTATTTAGAAAGAGAGAGGTCACATGTGTCTCTGTTTTTCCAGATATACCAGACATTAATTCACCTGGCAGCACTTCAAGACCTCAGTGGGTTCGTTGACAGACTTCTCATAGTTACCTTCTTAAAAATGTGGCACCAGTTATAGAAGGCTTTCACATCAACACTAACTGTTTTAAGTGTGCTTGTGTTTGGGGATACATGTGCAGAAACAAGTTTGAGGCAACTCACTTCTAGATAGGGTGACTAAAAGGCGCATCTGTGTGTGTGTGTGTGTGTGTGTGTAAAAACATCCAATTTCACCTCGTAACTGAATGACTTTGAGTGTTTGTTGTGTTGACTGTACCAACATGTCCCAGGAACTGAGAAAAGGCTATCAACATGGAAACAGGCGTTCTGAGAGCAACGCTGAGAGAACAAATGAAGTTGTGATTCTGTGCTTATTCTTTTGTAGTAGAGAGAAGAGTATGTGAATGTGTGTGTATGTGTGTATGTGTGTGTGTGTGTGTGTGTCTATCTGTGCGTCCGTTTCAATTATTTTCCCTCCGTCCTGGCTGGCTTCTGTTGCGTTGCATTGTATGCACAATCAGCCCCACATCAAAGTGAACTGTGCCCGCAAGGACATATTTAAAAATCAATGGAGTCTTGGATGTAGCTTAAAAATTTATATCATTCACTGGGGTTTCGCTCTCTTCAGCACACACACCTAAGCACACACAAGCATGCACAGATTCGATATCAGTTACAGCTCACCGACAAAACCCCATGTTAGTCACTGATCTCTGTGTGAGCGGCGACAGTGGCTCAAGAGCTCTGCTGCTGGAGGATCAAACTAACACATGGTCCTATGTGTTTCATCATCTTCCTCAGGTCATCATCTGTGATTCCTCAAAGGGGTTGCATGTTTGAATTATGTTTCTGCATTACGGGATCTTCAAAGAGAAGGGGTGGGTGGAAAGAAATACTCACACAGAGTCTGCGCTCCTGAATTAAAGGCTGAAATTAGCTTAATTTGATTTACGATTACATGTGAGTGGATATTGTGTCTTAAGTGACATTTACACGCACACAATATTCCAAAATGTAGCATTTTCCGATGAATTTTCAGGTTTTAGGAGCATTCATTTGACGGGACTACAACACACTCAGACTATGCATCTCAACTGGGGTTTTACCAGCGTTTGCCTCACACATCCCGTTTACAGCCTGGGGTGGAGATGCATGCCCAAAAAAGGAGCTCACATTTCTGGTCGGAGGGAGTAACACACCTACTTTTAAACATTTTGATATCTCAGTGCCTAGCTTGTCAAGAAGATGGTTGAAGGAATGAAAGAGGGAGGCTGTATTTGTACAGTGAAATAAGTCCACCAGCGGCAGAAAACTTGTGTTTTGCTGCAAAGAAGCAAAACAGCACAAGCATCTCCAGCTGTTCCACTTTTTACATAGTTTGACATGTTGATTTGACGTGTTAAGACATCAACCCCTGTCAAACACAGCCAATGTTTTAATTTTAGTGCATCATAAAATATGGAATTAATCTGCATTAATTATGTGATTTCACACTCAATCCGTTGTTGGTGACTTGTGGTCCCTGCTGGTTGGTTAAGAGTAGCGAGGAGTCAGGAGCCAATGATGGTACAAAACAGTCCAAAAAATTGGTTTTGCAAAGTTATGAACCCTTGCAACCACAAGACATCAGCACATAGGCATAAATGTGAACAGAAAATAGTAGAATGATCAGTTCAGTAATATACAAGATTAGCTCTGGACAGACAAATCCAGGCACACACACACACACACACATACACATGACCAGATGCATGATCCCCTCCAGGCTTCTACCTGGCTGGATATAGCACTGGCGACTTGAAAACAGCAGGGTAAGGAACATGCTGAAATCATTTGCCTTTCAGAGCCCAAATCATCCAGGGTATGAGCTTCATGTTCATCTTAGAGAAGTTCGAGGCCAACTGTCGTGTGGCAGCAACAGCTAATGCTGTGTCTCTGAGTCCTGAGATAATGTTTGTAATGAATTGGTGCTAAAATAAATCAAACTGAAATGACTTGATATATTTACGGTCAGAGTGTCTCTGTTGGCCAGAACCAGCCAACAGAGACACTCGTTTTTTCAGATTATATGAAAATAATGAAAAACTAACTACTACTACTAACTCTGCTATTAACTCCTACTAATAACAACAAATTATTTTCATTATCATCAGGCAGAAAATGAAGGTGAGGGGACAAGATGCAGCTGGGGGCACATCCAGAAGTCATCCAGAGGTCATCCACAGGGCAAAATGTCTTCAAATTGTTTCTCAGTGAGGTCTGGAGTGAGCGCTGGAGTTGTCGTGAAGCTGCCCGCCCCAGAGGCATCTGGATAATCCTTTGGTTTTGTTCCCACCTGAATCATCCCAGTTGGTTTTAGGAGTTTGCACCAGCATATTTAATTTGATTAGCTTGTCTGACCTTTAGGCCGCCCAACCTTTTTGCCACATTCACGGAGCATCCTTAAAATGCTGCGGTGACTATCGGCATATGGTACTGCAGCATTTCCACCAGACCACCTCGGCCTCCAACAACATCAATTTCACTCATGTATAGTATACCCATGAGGGAAGTTATACTGCTCCCCGCTTGTTTATTTATGTAAACCTATTATACTTATCATCCACAGCAGTGTGAAGCCTATAAGAGTGCAACCATTAGTCTAACCGTATTACCATTTGACTGCAGGAAGTCAAACATATTACATGAATGATTCCCAGCCTGGCAAAACACATTATAGTCACTATAAAACAGGGCTTTGTTATCACTACACAGTCTAATTGTTTGCACCACCGGGACTATTGTTTTGACAGTGATAGAGTCCTAACTGTATTATCGGATGTATTGCTATCCCATATCAAATCAATGCTATATATTACATAGTATATTGTGCAGGATAAAGATTGCAGGAACATTCCAAGACTCCATGATATTTGACAAGAGGAATGTTTCATCTACACAATGTGCTTTTGGATCAAAGAACTGGATGCCCTTGAATAGTCAGATTAATTTCTTTCTGCTTGTCAAACAGAGCAAGTAGAGCTTTATATGCTACAAATTAGTTTCCTATTTACTCATTACCTTACACCATGAAATACTTAAAAATTGTGAGTCTGGATCTAGAATAGAAAATAAGATATGTCAATGGTCTATTGTGTACATAAAAAATGATAATAAAATGAAAGTTGATTGAAGTGCAAATTGTATACTGTGCTGTGGTGCAGTTAACATATGAATATCAATTAAAAATGACAATAGTGCTGAAAAGCTTAGCTATGTTTAAACTCTAGTAAAATATGAGGGCCGTACAAGCCATGGCTCATTCTGACACTCTTGTTTAACATGCATTCTCTTTTCACATACATATATTTTCAATCTCATATTAATTTATTTCAATTTCATTCTTACACCATGACATGTGTGTTCTCATTCTATTTATTAAACATTTTCAGTCACTTCCTCATACATTTGCTCGCATATTCATTTATTTGAACACACATTCATACATTTTGCTTTTATGCACATGCAGTCATTGTCATTTAATATTCGAAATAATATACCGTATGTATTCCTTTCCCTGTGTGTGTCAGCCCTGTGATTGACTGGTTACTACTCTAGGGTGTACCCTACCTTTTGCCCAATGTCAGTCGGGATTGGCTCCAGCCCCTCCGTGATCCTTGAAAGATAAGTGGTATGGATAATGAGTGAATGAATGAATACTGTATGTATGGAAGAAGAAAATGAATGTATCTCTAAAATATATATATGTAAAAGAAGAATGTATGCATGTGTAAGAGAGAATAGTTGACACAGAAAGCAGGTTATTAATTGCGCTGTGACTGGCCCAGAAGCCCAAGTAAGGTCATGTTCAGGTCACGATCAGCAATGAAAGGGGTGATGAGACGTGATCATCCCGTAAAAACTGTCACATCTTTATCCTCATCCCTTGAGTGGCAGAGCACAGGCCCATTTGCGCCTAACGTTACTCATAACATGGCGGAAAGTGAGATGAGAAAACTTTTCAGACCTGGCTTCTCCCAAGTTGCTGTAGCAGGCCGAGCACCTACAAAAGACCAAACTGGAGGATTGCTTGCGATATCAGACTGGGCAACACTAATGCAACTGAATCTCCCAGTCAAGGAACAAGTAAAACCAACGCAGCAATTTAAGTGGAAGTTGTCTTGAACAATCAATGCTGTAGTTATAGTTAATTATAAATCATGTGCATAGTAAAAGCTATGAAGGCAATCAAAGAGTTATTCAAATGTGCATTTTAGGAGTGTTGATAATAACAGCATAATAATATATGTAGCGGTAAGGTAATCGACATTAACTAGCTCCCACTCTGGTTAAGGTTATTTTTGGATAATAGTTAGATTCAAGTTGATGAACTTAATCTTGCAGGAAGAGGTCCATCAAAGTCTATGCTGTGTGTGCATTGTAGAGCAGGTGAGGACAGCAATGGCTGACACTCTTCTGTAATGAAGGTTAAGAAGTTTTTTTTTCCATATATATCTTTCTCATCTTAATATATCTTTTAACATGCATATTTGTTTAATTACATTGTCCAACAACATTATGACTGTCAAAAGGTTGGGATGTTGACAAAACACAAATTTGCTAACCAAAGTTGACTGCAACTTCTGGTACTTTAAGCATTCTTGAATTTAAATCTATATAGTCCTGCAGTCACCCCTTAACAGAATCAGATAATAACATATCATGTGATCAACTTCATTGAAATGTATCATTTTTATATCTAAGTAGGTGCACATTAGTTTTTTTTAAAAATCTTTAAACACATTTTAAAAAGGATTTGATTATTTATTCATACCTTCTTTGCCACTTATGTTTCGTTTAAGCACTTTTGACAGTTGAAGGAGACATATTATGTAAACTGCACTTTTTAATGTCTTTTTAACTAAAAATGTGTTCCCAGTGCATCCAGAGACCCTCAAGCTATGAGAAGAGACCGTCTTTTTCAATCCTGCCTTCCTCCTTTGAGATGACCATCTCACACCATCCCAGCGGGTCATACCTGCTGGCACTGTAGAGAGCAGATGTTGCCATGTTGCAGCAATGTTAATGCTGATGTGTTCTCTCACTGCCAGGATGCACAAATATCATACAAAACCGTGTCAAAATGGCCCTACTAGTTGCTTGAACATAAGAGAGAAGTAGTTCAAAAAGAATTGAAAGCCATGCTAGATATTGGAGTAATAAAAGAGTAATAATAGTGCCTTGACCGATGGCTACTGGTAGATTCCCTTGTCTCCATTGTGTAAGAAAAACTGTCACACTTCCATTACGGTTGTTTGGTGTCCCGGCCACTTTTCAATGCCTGATGGGCTGTATGCTACATCCGCACAATGCATAGGCTGCTGTCTACTTGACGTTAACATATACAGTAACAGCTGGGTGGAGAACATGTGGCGGGTGGCTTCAGTGGTGCAGTCACTGAGGCAGGCTGCAGTCACCACCAACCTTAAGAAGTGTGCGGTTGGATGGAGGGACGTATGATATCTGGGGTACCACATGGGCTCCGGGAGGGGGTATCCTCAAGTAGATAACAGCAGCGATTGCAGCCTGCCCAAGGCCCAAGTGTAAAAAAGAGGTGAGGTGGTTCTTGGGGCTGGCAGGCTACTTCCAGTCGTTCTGTCCAAACTTCGCAGACCTGGCAAGCCCTGCTGCTCCCTGGCTTATGTCGGGTAGTGGGGGTATGTCAAGGTGAGCATGCATTGCATTCAGCTGCAGAAGAGAGGGCGAGGGAAGGGCTTATGAGAGCAGCAGCAGCGGGTGAGTTGATACAGCTGATGCACATTGTCTAATGACACACTATTCTGTTGTGCAGTAGGCAGCTGGAGGGAAACAAGGACATACATGGTGGAGCCAGGAGAGAGGGGCTGGCCCCCTTTGTGTGGTGAGTGTACATAATCAGTTTGAATGGACTAAGGTGCTGTTTTGTATGCCCTCTGGAGCAACCCCGCTAGGAGGTGGAGGAGCCAACAGTGAGCTTGATTTGGTGTTGTTTAAGCATGTGTGGATTTAATAATAAAAGAGAAGACTAACTGAAGTGCTGTGTGAGCCTGTGCTGTCCTGAGGAGAACCCACAGTACAGTGGGCTTTGTTACAAAGCTCTTTTGCTTTTGATGCTGGGTCTATTTTGCTGTAGGTTTAAGGTTGTATATGTAGGACATATACTTGAAATCAAGTGTAGTTTACATTTACTTTCATTTAAATAAAGCCTTTAAGTAATTGTTTCTCCACATGCAAGTGGACTGTAAGTTGTTCTGTTGAGAATTTACTCACCATAATTGATTGGGAATTGAAACACTACATGCTGTATGGCATCCCCTGAAAGATTGACTGATAGGGTCAATGTCCTGCAGACTGTCTAACATGCCACATTGCATAACCCATGTGACCTCAAGCTCCCATGCACATATTTTTCACTTGCCTTTGAGGTAGACTGAATAATTTCACCAACAATATAGTTCAGGTTGTAATTTGATGGTGTTGCATATGTCAGTGTCTGAACACAAAGTCGCTGTCTGTGCCTTTACGGAGTACCTGTAATCATTTTTGTAATGCTTTGCCAGTTCATAACAAGGGATGCAAAATGAGAGATTTCCACTCCTGAAATGCCGTATTGAAGTCTGCCTTGATGTCCAGTCATAACAAGTGAGACAACAGGACATAACTGCTCTCAGACACACAAGGACACTAATTTATGGACCGCTTCTCTATTTCTTCAAACCGCAACAAATCTTGAGAACAGAAATCCAGACATGGCTTAAAGCTTGAGTAGGTAGTTTTTGTTTTCATGAAAAGGGTCGTATTCACTCATACTTATACTAATCAATACATAATGATTCACTAGTATTTTCCATTTTGTTCTCTTGTAACTAATCATTCTCTTGCAACTATCTTCTATATAGTCCTTGATTCAGATTAATTTAGGAACTATTCATTAATGATTAATTAATGATCAGGTCGAGAAACAGAACACACGAGTTGAATGATAAACAAGTAGTCATCTAGCAGGAAAAACAGGATATAATACGCCATTCACATTGAGACAAAGCTATTACCCAAACCAAGGAGACACTGGAGAAAGAAAATTCAAATTCCATCTCAGGAATATTACTGTCTTGTGTAAATTAAATATATATTTGATTTTGGAAATGAAACAGAAACTCATTAGTCTCAAAATGCCAAAATGTCATCCTATAATAGTCCTGGGAGCCAAGTAATTTTACTGTCTGTTGGATTTGAATCTTGCCACCAAATGTAGAAATTCTGTATATTGATTTGGCAGTAAGGACGTCTTTGGGTGACAATAAGCAGTCCTCAATTACCAACCAACATGTGTGAATGCTGAAGCTAAAAGATAAACAGCTGAAGATGTGACCCTTGTTAATTGACAGCAAAAACCATTGCACTGAATCCAAAGAAAACTTCTCACCTTCTTTGTCCCTCAAAATAGAAAGCCAATAATTGTTTTGCACCGTTCAATTAAACTTTTTATGGTGTGTCTTTGTGGCAATTTTCAAATAATTGTTTCATTTTGAACATATTAAAGTAAAACAAAGTGTGGGCATGTTGACTTGATTGACAGATGCCAGCTATTAAAGCTACAACACAGTGGTATTGGTATTCAGGTTCAAGCTTGCACTTTCCATACAGAAAGTTGAATCTACACAGCAAATCTGTCAGTGTTAATTTTTCAGTGTTAGTGTAAATTTAAGAACTTCAGAGTTATTTTAACACTTCATCGATCCAAACTAACACCTCTAGTGTCAATTCCTGAGAGTGTTAGTGTGGATTTTGGTCGTCAGGTCAACAGTAACACTCCCAGTGTAAAACTGGCCACACCCACATTTTCAGTGATATCCGGTGAAGAAGTGCTCTGCCGTCGCCATTTTATATTCCTGCCACGGTAAGTTTTACTTAATGAAATTTGAGTTTTACGTTCATATTAGCAAGCGTAATATTACTCAATGTAAACGCAATTGCATTGGTATAGAGATATTTAAGATTTGAGTGTCACATGCCCATTTTAAACACTTTTCTGTCGAAGTGCATGATGCTAGCATGTGCAAGATGTACTAGTAGCTCTATCCAAGGTCAGGTAGCTAATTTATTTATCACATTCTGGCATTTTGAATATAATATATATTGCCTTCTAATATCCATCATTTTCAGTAAATGTATTTTGTTTCTCTTTTTTAACTTGCAATTCCCAAAACGCGGGTATGTTGACTTTCTTTCTATTTTCAGTAAAAATGAGTACGATATGATACGATATACTTTTATTTCCCCGTGGGGAACTTTTTCCTGGACTCTGTCCAGCTGCAGTTTACAATAAAGAAAAACAACAGAATAGAAAGAAATAAAATTAAAATTAAATAAAAAAGTGCAGCAGCAGTCTCCGTCTCCGTCCTGTCGGCACGAATGAGTGAGAATCCCTCGATCTCACACAAAGAGAGTCTGGGATGTCGCTGTGGAGCCATGTCTCCGTGAACACCATGGCGCAGGCGTCCCGGTGCTCACGGCAGGCTGAGGTGAGGCTCCGCAGCTCATCCAACTTGCTCTTTAAGGACCTCACGTTGCCTAGCAACAGCGACGCTGGTCTGCATCCTCTCCTCCGGAGTCTTTGGCGTACTCCACCTCGTTGTCCTCTCCTCCGTCGGCGTCTCCCCGGGTCTGTTCGCTGAATCTCCTCCGGCAGGTCGGGGGGTGGTGTGCAGCCTGTTGAGCGGAGGGCCCACAGCGCGTCTCTAGTGTAGGACAACACCGCCATGTTGTTTGTTTGTTTACAAACGCAATGGGTTGTTGCTGCAGATGGACTCCGCCCGGAGCCCCGACGCGCGTTGCAACCCACGGCAGGAGCCGCAAACAGAGTGAACAAGTGACTCATAAGTCAAAAAGTTCAAATTAAAGAAGGGAAAAGTTAGGAAAACTGCAGCTGTTCACGGAGCCCGTGTAGCAGACGTGCTGCGCCACCGTGACCCGAACTAGCCTCCTGAAGTGCCTGGAGTAGAAAATATATAACCCATCCAACTAATAGATGGTGATATTCTGATTAGCTTTATGTTTAGTGAAGTTTGCCCTAGTACTATCAGCAGTTGAGGTAATGCCTTCTATATGGAAGATTTTAATTTTATGGTAGTATGTTTGTCATACTTTTCTTTGAGGTGGCGATATGGTTCTACTGCCTTGATTCTGAAAGATTCTGCAGGAGTGGAAGTGGACTCCGACATATTTGATGAACTTGTGAAGTCATCAGAGTTGTCTTTGAAGGCGTTCACTGAAGAGTGCGACAGTAAGAAATTGCAGTATTATATTTGTTTCAGAATTAATTGTTTAGTATCTTAATTAATAGCTAGTGTCATTGTGTTAATTTTCTAAACCGAATTTTACATCACAAGACTGTGTGTTCTTAGACAACAGTGTTGAGGAGTCTGCTTCAGAGGCCTCATTTGTATCTGAGTGGTCACCTTCTCGGGGAACCTAAGGATCATCAAGTTCAGATTCAACAATAATACTTGAATCGACCAAAGCTTGGAGAAGGCAGCTACTTGAAGGACCCCCTGACAGCAAAATTGCAAGAGATGTAAGTTATGTGTGAAGTATAGTCTAATAAATTTTAACTGAAGTTACTGTTAGTTGATATGTTTTGCCATTATTCACTAGTTTTGAATTCAAAACAATTCATCTCGATGTAATAGGACATTCTCGAGGAAAGAAACAATAGAAAAGAGAAAAGTAAATATTTACTTTTATTGTAGATATAGTACATTTGTCAGCGTGTATTTTTGAGGTGCTGAATATAATGCAGTTTTTTGTTTTTTTTCAGCTTGTCTATGCAGCCCTGCATTCAAAGCCAGGTGGTGACAAAATATTCAAAGAATATGAGAGAACCAAGTGCCTTGCTGATGGTACAAGAAGAGAGATGAACATGCTTGTGGCAGACATGGTAGAGGGTCATGGGTACGTGAATGTTCACAAATCACTTTGTTTTTGCTTATGTTCTGAATTTTAAATGTTCCTTAATGGAGAAATTTGACTAGACATGGCTAACAATGTAACTGATATGAAAGTTACTGTTTTGGAGTTAAGTATCATTTTGATAATGCATCTGTCTCTTACTCTCTTAGGAGGGTCCCTCCGTTGAATGTCCGCACTATGGACGCACTTGGCATTACAACAATGTTCCCCAACTTGAAGGATCCAGATTCAAAGAATGGTTATGTAAGTATTGACATTAAGATCGATCCATGCTATCTATCTTTTGAAAGCGTTGTCTGTGCTACGGTCTTTTTCCATGATGCGTTTGAGGGAATCAATTTTTTTTTTTTTTAATAAACAGGAACATTTCTATGATCACCAGAGTGGTTCTGGTTACCTGGCATGGAGGTTAAAAACTGTGCAGCGCATCTTTGCTGAAGAGGTCAAGAAATCCAAGCCGACTTTCCAAAACGGCCCTAAGAGTCCTCGCAGCATTCCCACAAATGTAAGGCAGTTGTCAGGTGATGAATGCAAAGAAGCAATTTCGGTGATGAGGCACTCAACTGACACCAAACTTGTCAAAGACAAAATGAGGGCAACATTCAAGCACCGACAAGAGGTGGTTAAAAATCCTGCCACTGCCTCCACTGTCTTAGACCTTTTCCCAAGATTCCTGGATACACCAGGCTTGGTAAGAAATACAATGAATTATAGACAGCTTTGTGGTTGTGATATGTTTTTGCTCCCTAATGTGTTTTATGTCGTGTTTTGTGTTTAAGATTGACCAGGACTTCACAATGCTCTTTGGTGAGGAAGTGGCTGGTAAATTCCTAGCAAAGTGGCCAACATTCTTCAAGCCGAGGATCATCGCAGATTGCAAAAATCTAACTCAGGCTGCACAGGTGGATCAGCTACTTCTGTCTGCACAGCAGGAGTCAGATGATGATGGTAAGTGTAAATGTATCCCTTATGTACCCCTAAATTTACCCCTTTATTTCAAATCACATATTTAACATAACTACTAATTCCTCTGGTGTTGATTGTTATTTCATAGGATGGGACTGTGAGGTGGCTGGCATCCTCTTACTACTTCACTTGTTACCACCAACATCAAAGGGAAGGAAGTCTTCATGTTTCCACAGCTTCCTGGGTCAAAAACTATGGCACTGAGTATCAGGTCGGGATGTATGTGTGTTCTGGTGTTGAAAATGAGATGCCTTTGTTGAACAAGATTGTCAGTATTATTGTGAGAGGTGATAATGCTTATCTTCTGACTTGTAAAGTCTCAACAATGTATTTTGATGATCACCTAAATGCATTTTGTTTTGAGGAGACAATGGCTGTCTACACACTAATCTGTGTAGATGACATGGTGTACTACAGACCTTATGATTTTCATATGATACTGACAAAGTGTACATTGTACCATATTATAATTTTGTATGTACTCCATGCTGAATGTTAATGTATTGTTGGTGCACCTGCTTTTTGAATACAGAAGTTTTGTGAGATATTGTCTTGTATTGTTTTTAGGAGATATGTGTAACAAGTGGCTGTGGGTGGGTGTACAGAAGCTGGGGGTGCAAAATTTTACAACACCTAATCAGAGTTAATTGTGTAACACCTGGTAGTGTTACTATAGTGAAGTCCAGTGTAGTCTGTTAGTGTTGATATTTTAACACTGACACTAGTGTAGAGTACTATTGACACCACTCGGTGTTGGCGAGTGTTAATGATTAACACCATGCAGTGTTGATATTACACTCACTGAGTGTAAAAAAGCTGACACTTTCAAAAGTGTTAATTTAACACTAAAAAGAGTGGACGCATATAGACACTTTTGTAGTGTTAAATTTAACACTCTCAGAGTTAATTTAACACTGACGAATTTGCTGTGTAGTTAGCCTTGCTTGCAAATGATAGCACTGATTAGCATTACCTGTTTGACCTTCATGGGTCCAACAGTGGTGTCTGATGATGTCAGACCTCACGGCAGCAAGTAGTTCAGTAACCTCAGCATGCCCTATGATACTTGCTGTTTGAATCATGACATGGGTAGATCAATCGGAAGGTCGGCGGTTCGAACCCCGGCTCCCCTAAGTCAGCATGTCAAAGTGTCTCAGCTTCAGTGTGTGAATGTGTGAGAAAGAATAGCCTCCTCCAACTTAGATTCCTCCTGTGAATGGGTGAATGAGGATGTGATGTAAAAGTGCTTTGAGTAGTCGAAATGAATAGAAAGGTGCTGTACAAATACAGACCATTTACCATTTACATCAAGTAAGCAACAGATGACAATATCATATATGGCCATGGAGATTTAAGTTGTATAAAGGACTATTTTAAAACCAATACTGTGTCAATCAAATTACAGACATCATCAATCATCGTCTTAACATGAGTTTACATTAAATTTTTTGGCAATAACAGTTTTGATCAATCTAAATTTTGATTTGATACAATAGGATTGCAGGTACAGTACATACTCATGATTATCCAACATCAAATTGGCATTACGTGCAGTTGCTTCCTGAATATTTTACTCTGTGTGTCTAATGCTGTCTCTGTTGTTGATCTTTATTGACCGTTAGACTCACCACGGATTAGTATGTCTACACACACACAAATACACAAAAGCCCACTTGAGCCAACAAGTCAGTCGTTGGCTGGCGAGTGGAGAGGGCTGACAGCTGCCTGGTTACGCATCCAGGCGATCCTCAAAATTACAGGTTTCACAATTTACAGCTGTTTTTAAACGTGTGTGTCTGTGTGCATGAAAGAAACAGAGAAAGAGAGAAGAAAAAAAGGAAGCCTATGGAAGAGAGGGCAGTAGAGTGGAGAAACAGAGAAAATGTACTTGTGACATTAAGGAACAAAGCTATTGGACTTCAATTGCATACGCTGGATTGCTGTGATCCTTTCAATTTGGCAATCTAATGGAGTTAAATGGCCTTTTGATGATTAGTGTTAAGTCCCAGTCGTTCTGTGAAAACAGCTACTGACAGTTTATACTCTGTACAAGTTAACTGGTATTCAACTCAGTGTGTGTTATTGTAAATGTCTGTAAATGAGTATTTGTTTTTTTTGAGAGCAATTGAAATCATTATACCAGCTCAACAGCTACTGTAAGTGGGCTATCTGCCATATGCAATTGGTAGGAAGAGTGTGTCTAACAGAAAGAACAAGTGGCTGTATGTTTGAGACTGAGTGAGGGAGTACAATCATTCCATTTGCACAATAATGAAGTGGGGTCAGAAGCCATCAGCAGTGTTTGCCTCCAACCTAATTGTGCTCATGTTTTAATGGACTCTGCGCTCCATTATTTTGCTGACCCTGGCTTATCACAGAGGCCTCAATTACAAAGAAACAGAGCCAGGAGCTTGAGAGTGTGTGTGTGTCCACACTGGTGAAATAGTACTGCCATACAGTAATAGCACTTATTTGAAATCACCTGGATGCTCATTTATGGGGTTTACTAATAATTTTGTGCCAGGTTGTGTTGGGCCCCACTGAAATGGTGACGACTACATGTTTCTTTGTCTTTTGAACCCCCCTGGACCCAGCTTTACAGCCACCATTGGTCAATGTGTGACACATGACCCTACAACCTCAGGTCAACAAAACCAGAGCTCCCCCACTGCTCTCTCTCTCTGTCTCTCTCTTTCTCTCTCTCTCACCTCTTCTCTGGACCTCTGAGGGTCCAGCTCTGTTTCACCTTGGGCTCTGTTGGAGACCAGCTCAAGCCTTGAGTCCAGTTCCAGGCCTGCAGCTTACTCCTCCAGCCCAGCCTCAGTGTGGCCTGTACCAGAGCAGACCACCTTTTTCATGGCAGCGACACAAAGTCCTGCCTGAACCAAGTTTATCAGCATCAGCAGGTATGACCTGAAGTCTGCCAGCTGATCTTCAGAGCAACAGGAGCACAAATAATAGTGATAGTTAGCACCAAGCTGCTGGATTCCTCCAGGACAACCAGGACAGCAAGGACAACCACAACCCTTTTTCCAGCTAGGTACATTTAGTTAGGTTGTTTGTATGTTTGACTTTGTTACGTTTTAATAAATGTTTTAATCCACATGCTGTCTTCTTTAATATTGTACAAGAGTGAATACTGCCAACCTCTACCTCTAATGGTCTACTACCATTAAGTTGATTATTAATCATTATACCAAACTGATAGTAAAGTTATTCTATGATACTGAATTGGTTAAATCTTTTTCCTTGTTTAATGAGGTGGTGCCCCAATTGAGGTGGACTTTAAAGTCCCATTAATCAATATAATTATTCCCGATTCCAAATTCCCCCACAAATGGTGCAAACCCCAAAACATTTTGGTGCCACTGTGTAATGCAGAGTACTGAGCACAACATTTATTTGGCGCCCTTGGTGTGAGGCTGTGTACCAACTGCCTGCAAGTTGATAATAAGTGTGCAAAATTAAATGAAAGTTGTGTTGTAGTTTGAACTTCAGACAATACCTGCTTTACATATTTGTTTTTGCATTTAGCAATCAAGCAGTGTGGCTTTAAGGGTGGCAATGTTGCTCTGTCGGTTCACTACTGTAGGCTAGACTGAAATATCTCAGCAACTATAAGTTGGATCATCATGAAATTTTGTACACACATTCATGGTCCCTGGAGGATGAATCCTGGTTTTTGGTTTGGTTTTTTTCTAGTGACAGCAGATTAATTGGCCCAATACTTTGGTTTATGTAGCTAACAGATTGCTTTTCTCTACAATGAGCATGACAGCCTTGCAGAATCACCAACAACTATCAACTCTTAATCTAGTTTGTACATGTGTTTGGATTTAATATTCCTGTTTAATATTCTTGATGTATTTTGTGAAGCGCATGTTTGTTTAAAGTTCTACATATTCTTCTATATATCATTCTTGGCAGTGGAACACACTCTATCCAAACTCCACAGTTTTACCATGGAAAGGGTTGAAACAAATCATAGGAAGAGCCTGAGCCAATGTGCACACATCTGTGACTGATAGATGCTGGAAACTACAAGTTAATGTCAGCTGAAATAGATAATACATCCTTAGAGTGCAAAGAGTGCTTTGCTTTTTGAAGGTCTGCTACTTTGAATTGTTAAGCAACAGTTGAATTTCTGTAGAGGTGGTTTGCAGTGTAAACATTACAAGTAGTGCACAGGGTTAATGTCATAAGAGCAAAGAAAAACTCTTAAAGTGTTGCTATGCGGGGAACCAACAGGCAGTTTATGGTACACTAAGAGTTAAGAGCACTTATTGCACATGGGATAAAGGAAAACTTTAACCTAGTGCACCCAATTCTATACATCTGTAGATTTGCTAAGATTGTTTAGCTTTTTGTGTAATTTGCTAGGTAAAAATCCCTGCTGAAGAAGCCTGCTGGTGGCTATCATGTTAGCTGTCACTACAGACACAAAACCCCCACCTCCACCTCCCCCTCCTTAAGGCACAGCATCAAGGTGACAGGTGAATAGAGGCACAAAAGATGTGATGGATATTATGTGTTCTTAATATGTCATCTGGCTGAAAACGTATTGATGACTTAACCATGTCTACAGTGCTTCTGTTACAGGCAATGTTTAGTTTTCAAAGTCAGTAGTAATATTGGTTGATCAATCAGTCCTAAGAAAGCAGTAGAATCCATTTTATATAATATTTCGGCCACTGGTCTGCTCGGGCAGCCTGGCTTTTACAGCTGAAGGAAGCAAACTCTTTCTTTGAGCTTATTGCTATTCATGCTTTCTGCTGCCGACTGGCCCTTAATTATTCAGCTGAATAAATTACCTATAAAGCAGAAAGTGGAGTCATGGCGTGCCAGGAGGGAGCAGGCCTGTCAGCATCAAAGGGCCAAAACCTGCCTAGATCCTGTGGGCTTCACTCCACTTAACACCAGTCACTAGGTATATATGTCTAGGCTTTCATAAGCCCAGATTAAATGTCAGGGGGTAGGTAGATCCCAAGTGTAGGGCTCAATATTGAATGGAACTCACATTTAAATCAGCATGCGTGGCTTTAGTGACCTTCACTGCAATTAAGTGAATAGAGGTTGAGGGAGAGGTCAATATCACAACCAACCTAAGATGTTTCTGAATTTTTCTCATTTAAATATTGTGGTGATAAGCAATATCCTTGAATTATAGGAACTTTTCATCTTCCCATACATGATAGGAGTTTGTTACATATTAAAAAGTTGGTTATGTAAATGTAAATGTAAATATTTCTGGGAAGTTTGTAATTTGTTTGTCTATTATACTCTCAGGTGGTGAAGTTGTAGGTTATAGACAACACCTTTACAAGAGTTCCTAATACCAAAAAACAATAATTTTATCTCACAAAAAATGGGAGTTACTCATCTACCACTGCCTTTATCAGCTAGTTTGCTTGTGATATTATGTGACTTTGGTGCTTTAAATAGTTTGTTTGGATCCACACTAACTTGTTAGTTCAGTGATCGAGGAAGCGGAACACAGCTAACTCCTGTGTGAGTCTGGTTTCTTTGGAGCCAACAAAGAGAAAGAGAGAACGGCTTCAGTTTCCTTGGCTGAAGGGCAGTCTTACGACCATTTAAAGTGGTGCACTGATATTGAGTTTTATAGGTGGGGCTTTTACATTGTTTAACATCTGTGAACGTCTGGAGTCCTGCTTGCTTCTCCAAACTGGAGGCATGCGTCTACTGTAGGTAAAACTCTAACTATGGAGTATCTCATACAACCTCACTTCAAGTAATCTGAAGTGTCTCTTTAACTGCTGCAGTGCTTTACATTTAGTACATCTGACCAGAAGCTCCACAGAGGTTCGGAAAGTCTGGGTGGGTAAACTGTGACCCCAGATTCTCCCACAGTGAGGATCTGTCAAGGTGCTGTTGAGCAGTGAGCTTAACCCTCAGCTGCCCCAGTGGAGCTGTCAAGCATAAGAGAAACAGCCAGATATTATGCGGTTGCTGTGGTTATCTCCCAGGTGTGAATATGTGTAACTGATCCAATGAATGTGAAGCAGGTGTGTTACGGCCAGAAGCACACACAAGAAAATAGACTCAAATGCTCAACGCGAGGCAAACAGATGGTAAAAAGGTGCAGTTTATTGTTGAATTCGATCAACAAAGACAAGGCACAATTCAAAAAGTACTTACTGGCAAACACAAACCTGACTAGACTTTAACACTCTCAAGATACTAACTGACTAGGATGCTGGAACGCTCGACACAAAGTCACAAGATGAAGTGGCTCAGGACAGGGGAAAACACAGACAACCAGGGAAGGGAGCACAGGTGGAAAGGGGGGGTCAGGGTGGGGCAGACGAGCACAGGAGCAGGAAACACACAAGGGCAGGAAGTCAAGCGGCCTGAAACGAGAGGGAAAAGGTTGAACCAGGTGGTTGGTTAACCAAATGGATGAGACTGCAGTGCGGGATGTTGTTATCCAAGCTGGTCTGGTGTGTCGCAGAAGCTGGATTTTTTATGAGCTTCAACATACCTGCTGTCCTACTGTCTCTGGATCCTTTTGATTTTGTTTGCAGTTAATTGCAAAAACTAAAACTCACTTCACTGTGGTTTTTAATTGTTAAAAGGAATAATTGACATCACAAGGAAAAAGGCTTCTTTGCTTTTGCGTTGTGGGTGAGATGAGAAGATTGACACCACTGTTATGTCTGAGTGTTAAATATTACGCTCCATCAGGAGGTAATAAGCTTAGCTAAGCACAAAGACTGGAAGCAGGGAAAACAGCTATGTTAAAAGCAAAAAAAAGACAAGTTGTGGCTTTATGGGACAGTTTAAGGACTAGATTAAAAGTCAAAGAGTTAGATTAAGTTAGCCCCTACCCTTTCTGTCGCCTTTTAGTCCAGAACTAAGAAATTTCAATGGGAACAGCCTTTTAGAGTTTCCAACAGATGGGACTGTGGGAGCAAACCTGAACAAAGCCCAGAGCCTTCTTGCTGTCAGGCCACCTGCATTAAACTAATTCAAAGCGAGTGTGCTTTTTTCCAGTTTATTCTTTCAATCACTCAAATCAATGTGTGATAGCATTTCACATTGTACTTTGAATTTCCAGGTCTGCTTTTGAATAATGACTTGTTAGCCTCAGGGGCAGAGTGTGTCTCTCTGGCCCGAGTGTCTTAGGTTTGACAATGAAAGCTAAATGTGCCTCACTAATGTCATATAAATGCCACTCCAGACTCCCGCTACTGCTGTAATTGCCACTCTGACTCGCTGTGCACCATGTCAGACGCCACTGACAAGTAAATTACGCAATAATACCACACTAAACTGGAGCTCAAAGCTATTCGCCTTGGGTACTCCAATAATGGCAACAATAATTACATATTTCAGAGGTGTTTGATAAAGACGCAGGAGTGAAGACAAGGATGTGATGTGATCCAAAAAAAATATCAAATGAAAATGCATGATAACTGATTACAAGCTGCTTGATTATTGTGAGTATGATTATTATAAGATAAGTGCTTTTTTTACCCAAAAGAAAAAAAGAAAACCAGCTAAAAGTATTTATAATGGATAGTGGGCTGAGTGTATTGGCATGATGTGGCTATATATTGTCAATCATGTGGCACTGGCATTGTCTCCTGCAGTGAACATTTTGGATGTCTAGAACGAGACACAACATGCTGTCACTGCACTGTAGAAAACAGAAAGAAATACACTGAACTGAATCAGGGGCATGTTACACTTTCTCATGCACGTATTACTGTGACAAACAGATTTGGGGGCAGCATCATCATTGCAGTTGTATGATGCATTTTTCTTATGATTATGCTTAATTGTTTTCTGTTCATACAATTTTTATTGAAAAGTACCAAGATAGAGCAGAATAGCTGAAATTTGCATCCAGTTCGATTTCAAAAGAAATAATTAGATTTTTGCTTCATGATGATGGGGTCTTCACGTATTGTAATCACTGATGGGCAGTAACGCGTTAGAAGTAACGCGTTACTGTAATCTAATTACTTTTTTCAAGTAACGAGTAAAGTAAGGGTAACAGTAATTAGATTACTGTTACTTTCAGGCTGCGTTACTGCGCTACTGCGTTACTAAATCGTGATTTTGTTTTGTGAGACTGTCTCGTGACAATAACGTATTAGCGGCGCGACATCAGTGGTAAACAACAGACACGTGGAGTGAAGAACAAGAGACAACATGGAGCGCGGGAGAGAGCAGGAACATACAGTGTTTAATGGTTGGAAGTACCGGCATTACTTTGAGTTTGACTTGGTAAAAGCTGACAAAAATATTAGCGTCCGCTGTACACTCTGCGTGGGAAGAAAACTTTTATCCACATCAAAAAATTCCACCTCAAATTTAACCAAGCACCTAGCTAGCCGGCACGGGAATGTCAAACTCGCTGAGAAACCCCCGGTTCCCCCCACCGACATGCCCGCTGCGGCTACCACATCCAGTTCCACCGGGCGAAACTTCGAGGGCCCCTCTCCTGCTAAACAGGTGAAAATAGACTTGAGAGCGACAGGACTTAGTGATGCAATGTGCATAAGTTTATGTGCATAAAGTTAAAAGACTGAAACTGATAAAACAAGTTTTAAAAAAGACAGTTTCATTTGATTCAATTTTATATAATGGAATATGCAGAAAGAATAGAATTAGGCTGAGAGGTCTATTGCTTTATAGTGTATTCAGGTTGTGCATCATGTTTTTGAAAAGTAACTAAGTAAAGTAATTAAAGTACCTAATTACTTTTAAAAGTAAGTAATCAGTAAAGTAACTGGATTACTTTCTTGAAGAAGTAATCAGTAATCAGTAACTTATTACTATTTCCAAGTAACTTGACCAACACTGATTGTAATGGGGACCTCTGTTCAAAGTGTTTGTATCAAGTTGTAATTTTGTATTCCAATTCAACTAGATTCAATTCAACTAGATTCATCCAACCAGGCCCTTATTTTAGGCAGGCAGTTATTAGTGACAGACCTTTTTTTCTTATTGCTCTTGTTTTATATTATATCCTCTGTCCCTGTTTGGTTTTAATGCAAACTCACCATTTCCTCCATTTATTTCACATGAAAACCACGAAGAAGGCTTAGACAGACTGTTAAAGGATATATTGAGTTTTATTAACAGCAGTTAAAGACTGAGAAAGAGTGAAGGGGAATGGGTTTGAGTGAGTGAGAATGAGTTTCCTACCTACTGTCATCTGTGATCACAGTAATGTAACTAGCGGCATTGTAGTGAGAAGATTTACCATTTACCATGAGAGCCATTATAGTTCAGGTATTCTGCCCCATCCGTGGATGGCCAAGACACAACATGAAATCAGACCCAACTTCTCCAAGTCCCAAACAGCCAAGAAGACAGATTGCTGAGGTGTAACGACTGATGTGTTTATTTACAAGGTTGTAAAAATGATGGAGATGGAAATAACTTCAGAATTGGCTTGCTCAGCATAGCAAACAAGACAAATCTAACTAGGAGGGTAACAAATACACCCTGACAATACTAAAGAAAAGTAATTCCAAAGTAATCTTCCTGAATTAAACTGGAAAAAACAAGACTACCAAAGCTTGGCATCCCACCACTAGTACATCTTCCAAATCACAGCTGAGATAAGAAGTGTGGCTGGTTGGAAGGAGAGGGAGGTGAGGTTTGCCCCGTGGAGGGACTGCATAATCTAGGCTCCATATTTAGTTGTTGTCAATAAGGAACGAATCAACTGCGAGTGCCAGCTGTTACTTAACCAGTCACTTTCTGTCCAGATACACACCCATTTACACACAGTACATACAGACACAAGCCTCCATCGCATGTCATGCATCCTCATTCATTTATTGTAATTAATGTAGTAATATAGTTTAATAAGTTGCACTAATAATAATGTGATTCATCACTTTTCCACACAAACCCATTACACATCATTTTCATGCTGTTGTATTCTTTCGTACCGATCCTTCTCCCTTTCGTGTCATGTTCCTAGTTAAGCCATTCACCTTTGTGGGCCTGATTACAATGTTTATTACCCGTCAGCCTACACAAAACAGAGAATTCAAAGAAAGCAGCAACAGCGACAGCGACAGCCCATGCAGGCTAATCTGCCAGCCATGCGAGCCTTCAGGGCAGGGTTTGGTAATGTGATTTAGATGAGTTTCCCACGCTGGTGTGTCACTGCCGTCTCCCCTCAGTGCTCCTGCGACAGTCCCTCATTACACACTGTGCCACCGTCAACCATATCGGCAATGAGCGTGGCAGGTTTTGACACTGGGACACGTGTTTTTTTCTTGGGAGAGAGGAATGAGGAAGGGATAGGGAAGGAAAGAGTTTACAGCATAACATATAATACAATTGGAACTCCCAGTTTCTCATGAACATATTTGGCCTGTTGTTGGACTGTAACCCTTGAAATAACTTCTTTAAAAAGTTTGACAACGTGGCTGTAGGAGGGGGGTTGGATCTATGGAACTTTAAGTTCTGTGGAGAGCGACAAGTTGCTCATTTACTGCTTTTTGTGAAAAACAGTGGAATGATGAACAACCTAACAAACCTTGGTCTTTTTAAAACTTGCATTGTTGTGCATCTGTAATTGACACAAGTATTTCAAAGCATATTATTCTACTATCAAAATTGACATATTTATGTTTACAATCATATATTGAGGGGGACAACTCCCGACAGGGGGGGTTCCTCGTGGTGTAAGGTGGAAAACTTACATGTGTGTGTGTTTGTGTCAGTGTCAATGCATAAGAGGCTGTTTATTAAGACTTGCCTCGCCTCAGGGTTAGGCACTGAGGCTTTGGCTGTTTGCAGACAGAAAGGTAGTGTCCCCCTGTAGTGAGGCTGACCGAACAATGCTGGGCTCACCACCAACAGAAGAGGCATGAGTGACAGGCAGCCCAACCTGTTGTGTGTGTGTGTGTGTCTGCACATTTGTGTGTCAGTATTTATGAGTTAGCTCCCTGTAGATGTCGAGAACAAAGCAGCTAGTGAATTTCAGTCAGTCTCCATTAACCCCACGGTTAGGTTGTCAAAATGCCCGTGTATCCCTTTGAACTAAATCAAACAAAACCAAACAGCCAAGAGTATTAGCAAGTGCAGTCATTCCATTTAGCTCCAGACATCATCACAAAAAATATTTGGAACAAAGAGGACTTTGAGGAGTCAGGACAAGGGCGAATTTTTCCATTCCTTGCCCCTCTGGTGTTCTCCTCCTCGAGTCTCAATCAGAGAGCCTAGTTATCTCCACCAACCAATTATTTGATTAGGAAGGAAGGGTTTAAATCATTTAGGCCACTTCATAATGAGGAGGGGACACTATAGGATCCCAGAGATCTAGCAAATACCACAGCGCTAAGCCTCTGTATGAAGGGATATAATCTTAAAGCTTTCCAAATAATTTCAACATCACAGACAATCAGCAAATACAGGCATGCACACATACATGTATAATGAAGATATGCAGGTATCCTGAACATTGCACACAAAGGCTGACATCAAGCCTTGGCTCTAATGAACCCCACAGCGCACTGTAGGAGACTCTACATACAAAGACTTGGTTCTTATAAATCAAAGAGAAGTTGAAGAGTTGAAAGAGATGTTAAAAGTAAAAATTTCATTTTTTTTTAGTTTTAGAGTTCATTAAAAAAAAAATCCAAGGCTATAACATTAATAAGAAAAAATAGTAGATGGGAACTTATTTTGGTTCCAAAATCAATCACTCCACCACAACCTCTTTGCTTAATTTTTAGACCTTGCAACTCTAAATCTGGCAACAAGCTCCAGATTGAATTGATTTCCGATTATATGCACAGGCAAAATGGAGGCTTTGAGATCAAAGTCGCACACTGCATTCATGCTCAGCCACAACAAAGTTTGCATACTGGCACCAATTGCTTTAACTGTGAATGATGCGTCAACCTTGAATGTTGACTGTACTTTAAGAAGTAAAATTTTATCAGGGAAGAAAAGGCCTCTTTTGTCTGGATGTTTTTTGTTTGTTGGTGTATTTTATGTGTTGTAACTTCATGGCAGCTGTAGCTGGTGTTACACTGTTGGTATTTACTTATGTTTCTGGACTACTGTGCCACTGCAGCATGCAAACACCACCATCTGGCATTAATCTTTAAGCATCATGGAAATGGTCAGACTCAAGGTTGCAGTGAAAATATGTTCACAACACTATATTTCACGCCAGATTCAGTTTTATGTGAAGTATCCTGTGGCCTTAAGATGACTCATTTGCTCTCACCTTTGGTTTCATTCACACAAAAACATAAACAATTCCAGGGATATTGTTCACACTTTTTCCTATGTGAACCTTTCCCGTGTCCCATGTGTCTTTTTACATGCAGAACAGAATGTGCATGACTTGGAAACAAATTGAACAAATTCTCAGGATCATAACTTGCTTTCATAACACAGGATGTGATGCAACAGGAAAGCAATGGATTCACACAGGGTATTGATTTCCAACTGAAACAGGTTAGTGCTCATAGCTGGATGTAGGCATTAATATTGAGAGGAGGCTGTGGGAGCACTGATGTTCAAAGGAATGAGTGAAAGACGGGCTCTATTGCAAGTTTACCATGTTATCCTTCAGCTGCATAATATGTATGTTTATGTGCATACCCTGTCTGCTCCTTCATAAAAAAAAGATTGTTCCATGCGGACATTTTCCTGTGAACATCTGGGACCACTGCACCACATTTATCCATTCCTCTGCCAACAACATGTTACCCACTTTGGGTGTTTTTTCATATGTTAATGTAACAGGAACAAGATCCACTATAATCCAAAAAGAACTTAGCAGACTCGTGTAAATGAGTCTATTAAGTTTTATTTCATGCCTCCAATGAGACACAATAATAGTCTACTATTATTAAGCACAGAAGAGGGTGTCGTTCTAAGTATGAATACATTAGATGTAATTTGGAAACATTTTAGGCTGTAAAGAGAAAGTGTAGAGTAGAGTCATTTCTTATTGATTAGCTGGAGAGACACAGAAGGAGTCCTCTTCAAGTGGGTATTCTACAGTTCTGGATTATTGCCTACAATACAATACAAAATACAAAAAAGAACAATAGTTATAATAGAACAACCACACACACACACACAGTTTCTCCAATGTCACTTATACACAGTTATGTCAGTAATGTCAGACGGCTATGTCTTCTCTTAAGACACTGCAACCTGACTCATTTCTTATTGTTGTAACAACGTACCAAATTCGTTTGCTGTCGTGAGAACATTTTTGTGTTAAGCTAGATAATTTCATTGATTTTCAGCCATAAAAAGTGGCTAAAGAGTTAAATCCTATACATACACTAAACTGGCTTACAAATGAGTTGCCGCTCCAGTACTGGTGGCTTGTTTACTCCCAGATTAGTCTACATCTCAATACGCCATCATATAGCGAAGCCTCTTTCCCTACCTGCACCCTGAGCTGCAGTTTTCCCGGGGGAGAGCAGAGACGCCTCTCAACCATGCTACTGTCACCCATCTTAAGATCCTTCAGTCACGCTTATTGTACGCTTATCAGGATTTTTAGTCCCACCAAGTCAATATTCCACAGTTTAATAGTAGTGATGTCGACCATAAGTGTTAAGCTACTGTTTTATATTTTGACAATCTGGTTGGGACTTTTCTTTCATTTCTATAAAGTCGAGCCATCTTGTGATCTGTCAGTCATGCTACTATGAAGGCAAACCCACATGCTGCAATCAGGCGGGTGTGTTTGTGTTCAGGTCTATGTAGAGATTTGTGGATGTTTAGAGTTTTCTACAGTAAGGAGGTGAGGTCTAGTGACTACTGTGGGACCGTTGGATGATACATTTGGTCTTTGCCAATGTACATTTTTCACAACAGGGACACACCTGTGTTTGACTGATGTGTCTAACGGTGCTACACACTAATTTCCCCCCAGATGAGCAGTAATTCTGGCCAACTGGCTGTACAGTGACAGTCAATGAGGCTTGTGACTTTGGGCAAGGCACTGTTTGCTCTCACACTTCTGCTCACCCAAGTGCACTTCACCCACTAATGTGGTCCCATTAGAGGGCAAAGCCTGGGTAGAACAACTTTTAATTGGCAAAACAGCCCAGTGTGTTCACACAACTAGGGTTATGACTGAGAGGGATGAAATACTAGTGAGGCCTCAGCACAGTTCTAGATATACCCCAGATAAGTGACAGAAAATGAATCCCAGTGAATATTAGAGCTGAATAAACAGTTTGCAGACAGTAAACAAAGCAAACCAAAATGTGTGAAATACCACATTAAAACACCCTTCTTGATTCAGTGATTATGTTGTTTGTTGAGTACCAAAAGCATCATACAATCCTTGTAAAAGACTTTACCATTAATGCTTACTGACAACACTGACACCTAGGAAGGCTGAAAATGCTCTTTCCATTGCAGGCAAATATTGTGTCGGAGTCACTGTTGGAATATAATGAAATGGGTATTTATGCAACCATGCACACAGTTCAAACTGATACTAAGCTTGTCGACAGACAGAATCTGTAATCAGTCAACAACTCAGGGCCTTGGGGGACAAGTTGTTCTAATAAAGTCAGAGGAAAAACAGAAAAGCCTCAAAGAATAGAGCCCATGAGTCTGCACATATTTTACTATAAATTTTCAACCTTTTTTTTTTAGCAATGTTTGATGAGCACTGACAAGAATCACAAGAAGCAGTGCTCATACAGTAAGTCCTATGAGAGCTCTGTGGTGCTTAATAGCGAAACAGAAGAAAGCTATTTCCAGAGAAGGTTTTTGTGGAATTTTAGGAGACAAAAAAGAAAATTAACAAAATGCCAACAGCTGAATATGGAAATGCACGGACAAGGAAGTCTCTTCAACAAACTCTGGCATCACACTCCCATCAATATTACCTGGGGAAAACTATGAGCTAATTAATCATCTACTATAACAATACGCACCGCAGCACATGCTGACACTCCGTAGATAATTAAAGGTATAATAGATCACAACACTGTATACTATTTGATAGCTGCTGTAATACAATAAGCTGTGCAGAATCAGACCCCTAACCCCTTTCAAAATAAGGGACATACTTTAGACACACTGACCCACATACTGTATAGGATAGCAGTGGAACACTAAAGATAAACCTTCAGCCTTTACTTATCATGTGCCAGACATAAATTATGTGGTGTATGAGCAGCAATATAAAAAAAAAGGCAAAGTTGATGATCAAAACAAAAAAAAGCCCATCCTTACATGTGTTAGTAGATATTGTAGAGAACGTGTTACACAGTGTTTCTCTGTAAATGATAATGTCTTAATGAGCCAACTAGACATTTCATTACAATTAAACTGTGTCATGGAAACCAGAAGTCAAATACTTGAGGAATCCAAATCCTAAAGACTTTGGGGGGTAATAACGTGTCAAATGATGACAGGATAGCTCTTTGATTACTTACTTGCCCTCCCCAAATTGAATTTACATAGGTGAACTAAAATGTTTAACTTTGAATTTAGGTGGTCTGGGACTTTCTGCTCATAGTCAAATCAGGAAAATGGCACATTCTCTAGTTGAATCGTTTCCTTCTTCAGTGGCTCTCACTGCTCATTGTCATTTATATTTCATACAGTTATAATAAAATATGGTGTTTTCTTGGGAAAATCATCCCACCATGCTGTATGTGATATGAAAGAATAGTATTGTAGAACCACTGCATGGGCAACCACTGGAATAGTAATGGCTTTATCTTTTAAGCAGAGGGTAAGAGCCTCATTCTTGTGATTCAACTCTTTATCTCTTAAGAGGCCAAAATGAAAAGTCAAATGCTGTTGTACACATCAAGTGGCAGACTGCAAACCAAGTTGAAAACTCCCACTTTAGCTGAGTACCACATACATCTTGGGAATAACAATTGCACAAAAAAATGAAATGTCAATTTTCCTGAAAACAATAGCAACACTTTAGTAGCCCATGTCAAAAAATATGAAACATGCATTAAAATATACTACAAAACATGCACTATCTCGTGTGCACGGAGCTTAGTGTTTATTCCTGTTTTATACTTGCTGTAAACAAGGAAATGTCTATTTTGAATGTATGCCTCGCGGACGAGAGATTTCAGAGCATACTGCTGCTACTGCTTCAAAGCAGTATTATGTGTAGTTAGTTCTTTAAAGACCGGAGCAGGAAACTTTTTCTGTCAAAGTGGCTGATGGACACCAAATTTCCCAAGTCAATTTAAAATTTTTAGGAAAAACACAGTTTGAAATTAATCTTTCCCCATGCCATCGTAAATGCAAGACAGCCTGAGTCATCCACCACAGCCAAACTTTACAGCATTTGGCTGAAGCCCTGATTGTGCCCTATTCTAAATGCATATTCACGTACATTCCTGTTATAAATGCATACACGTAATGGTATATTCTAAAATTTGTTCACTATGTCTTGGTTGAAACCTGCTTCATATGTTGAAACGGATATATTAGGTTGGCAAGCCAGAAAGTTCTAACAAGAGCTGTAAAGGAAGAGCATTGGATCAACATCTACTTAACGCATTTCCACAGATAGCAAGACACTTCAAGCACTCTGACAGGGCTGACACGGGTCCTCTTGATAATAAGGATGGGGGCATACACTGTCGACAGGGTGTTCCATGGTTGGAAAGTTTATTTCTTTTCCACTCTGCTGTCAGCAACAGCCATCTATATTTAATATTCCTGTTTCCCCTCAGCCTGCCCTGTTGGCCCGGTCCTGAATAATGTTGCAAAACACCCTCATTTTGCTGAAATGTCTGGATAACCAGCATGTATTAAAAACATTAAGATACTGTCTTTTGCAAACTACAGAGAAATAATATGTAACGTTTGCATCAAAAGGGGCTAAATCTGTCTACATTTTAGTTGTAATAGGAAAAAAAGTTGTGAAATGTGTCTATAACTATCTGTCACCATGGTGATAGCATCATTTGTGGCTGTTTTCAGAAGAAAAGGCACTAAAAATCAACTACACCACCTGGCCAGAGGCAAACGGCAGACAGACAAAGCATAGTGTGAACATAGTGGAGCTTTTAGCAGCTAAACAGCAACATGTCTCCCTCATGAGTTAGTGGGGACCAAAAAACAAGCTGAAAGAATACTGGATGTACAGGTTTACCTCTAATTTGTGTTGAATATTTGCTCTCAGAATGCAGAGTGAATTTTAGACAGTGCGCAACTGCACCTACAGTTAATGGCATCATGGATGTGGGTGCAGGAATAGATGCCAACAATGAAAATATTTGAACTTGGGTGACATTTTATTTACACATAGCCAGCCTTTCTAAAACTGGCAGTTGTTCATAAACATACTATGGTGAAAGGGAAAGAGGGAAACTGGACGGACACAGACAAACTCCGGTGTACATTACGAGCTAGCTTACAACTAACATCTGCCAGAAAGTAAGAACATGACTTTGATTTCTGTAGTTCTTTGTTAAGTGTACATGGCTGTACAGTCGTGTTTGGGTGAATAAACACTGACAGAAAACACAGAAAACATCCTATTTTTGTACATTTTGACATTTATTGTTAAATAGGTGTGTCTTCTTGGTCTTGATTGGAGTTGTGCCTCATCTGAACATGATCTCTGGTGGCTTTCTGTGCTAAGTCATAATTGCAGATGTTGTTGCAGATGTCAGAGCTGGTTTTCCAGACAAAAAGCCAAGATGTCATCCTAGTGCAGTGCAGAATGAAATTTACACAGCTACTGTAGATATAATACAGAGATTTTTTTAGTTTTGTTCATTGTGCTTGAAGTGAGAGTTTTCATATCAATGCGTGCATTATGCCAGGTGCTTCTCACTGACTATCTTCAGACTCCCACAGGAAAAAGGAGAAGCCTCTGCAAGGGAAAATCCCCCTTTAAATCTTCATACCACTTTACAATCTTACAATGTGTTTTTATGAAGGTTGTATTTGATAGCATCATCTAATTTCAGCATAGATGCATTGATGAAAAAGTAACCAGCCTGCTATGCATTAGTAAAGTGAGAAAATGGCGTGAATAGTAGTAAATTGGCTATAACAGAGCAACAGTGCACTAACAAGCAAAGACAAATATCCCATTTAATGCACTAGTGTGGAAGCTTGATTCAAACACACAGTGTGCAGGGCTTTAGATGTGAGTGCAGATGGCAGGCTTAATAGAGCACACACCTGAGAAAAGTCCATTAATGACACAGTGTGGTGATTGGGTTTTGTTTTAAGAGCCTTTTTCTGGTCTGTCCCCAGGGTGTGCTGCCATGCTGTGTTGGTATCTAGGCTCAGAGAGAACAGGAAACAGGAACAGCTGCTGCCGCTGCTCTCCTCTTGGTCCTGACCAAGCTGTCCTCATTCTATCTATCTGTCTTTATGTGATCTTGTTTCTGTCTACTGGATGTCTGCTGCTCTCCCTGTCTCCTCCTTACATCTCAACCAATGCATGCAAGCGTACTTTGTCTTAACAAAGGTGCTTCACTTTTAGTACACAATATCATTGTGTATTACACATGTTGGTGAAAAATATATATCATTTGTCGTCCCAATCAAGACACACAGATGGGTTTAGGTAACCTTGTTTGTTTCCTGTATTTTAAAGCTGACATCCATCTTGTTCAGGCTAAAGAAACAATGAGGACAAAATGTATGAGAGTTTTATTTCTCAAAAAACAACACGCACAACTCATACCAAGTTTCAGAAGTTTTTCCTTCCTCTCCTAGTTCTATCCTGGTCTATCTATGTCGCTCTGTTGGACATGTGAGTTGGCCCCGGCTGTCTGACTGATGTGTTATTCTGGACAGGGGGCTCTGCAGTGCTCTGTATTCTGTCTTCAGACACAGTGGGGACTCCTCAGTTGGTTGCCAGTATTTAGGCCTGTGGGACATTATTGTCCAGATGCTCCCCCCCCCCCTCCCCCAAACCAGGAGGTTTCCCTGCCAGTGGGAACTCGCTGCTCTAATTTTACCTCACTATATGTGCCACTACGCGTGTGTGAGCACTCTCTAAACTGGTTAGCAGCCGTGGAGAACGCTACAAATTAAGACATACGTTTTTGTCTGTTCAATTAGGATTGCATTTTTGAATGTTATACTGCATAGATATCCATATACTGACATGACATATACATTCAAGTACTCTATATGTCCTCAGATTACTGGGTAGGGTTGGGTATTGTTTCAAGTTCTTTGATATTAGTGAGTTTAATGTTCCCTGTTGTGTAAATGATACATTTCTTCACTAGAGCAATATAAAATATCTGCCCCACCAATAACAGTTTAATACTTTCACATTTCAATTTTCAAATCAGATATCAAAGTGAACAAAACTACAAATCTCAACAGATATTCCGTACTTCGGACACATTTATATAAGTATCAAAAAGGTTGTGATAAGCAGCCCTGAAAATTACATTTAAGGTAATGACTGAATTTAAAGCCGCACTAATCAATATTTTTATATTAACAGTGGAAAAATGACAATGTGCCCTGTGAAAGGAGACACTAAAGATGCGTATTTCCCCACACTAAAGTTCCCCCAAGCTCTACTGAGCACTTAAGAGTCTTTGAGCTCATTGTGCGTATTTGTGTTCTCAGCTTTAATGTTATCATCAGCCTTGTTTTCACTACAAACAGGCAGCAGTTGTCTGCTAAAAAGCTCTAATAAATCCACTGCGCTCTACCTGCCCAGCTCCAAACAGACAAAGCTGGTGAACATAGTGGAGCGTTTAGCAGCACAAGAGTCAGATATCACCCTGAGGAGTTGTTACTGCTGCTCCCTGTTCTGTGTTCTATTTCTGTTCTTATGCACACTTTTATATTGTGTTGAATATATTTAATGAACGGCATTTTCTCTGTAATTTTGTTACTGTTTAGCTTGTCTCTAATTGACCCTTATCTGTTCATCATAAAGTAGATATGAATTCACTGCAATTTTGACTCAGGACTGCTTTATAGTATCTAATATCAGGTATTTTATGTTAATTACACTCTGCATTTTCCTTTATTTAATCTCTCTACCTCTTTTTTAGTCTGTTTCGTGCCCTCTTTCTCTTTGTTGCTTTCATTGACAAAAGCCCCACAGTGGTTTTAACGTTATTGAAGCAGTTGTCCGGGCTTTAATCTGTGACTTGGGGCTGTCATTATCCATCAGAGGAGACACTTTGTCCCTTCCAATTTCCTCCCTCTGTCCATCTCTCTCTTTCACACCTAGACTTTGAATTCTCCCTTTGCCTCTGTCTGATTCATAAATATTCAGTATGCCAACCAGTAATTTACACACACAATCTGCCACTCCCTATCATTTCTTCCCCTGGACACATGGACGTTGACATTCCTTTCTGTCCTAATCTGCTTTCATGTCCTTTATTTCTCTCCTCTTCCTCTCCTTCTCCACTCTTACCCTTTTTCTACTTCTTGTATCACCTGTCACTTCTCTTCTCCTCACACACTGTGCATCTCATCTAACTTTGTTCCTAAGACAATCCTTGTATTTCTTTCTGAAGGGCAATGTGTTTGGAACTAAAACACGACTAACACTTTGAGCTGGAGAGTTCATGTTTCAATGTTCTTGAGCCTGGAAAAAGCAGTTTAAGAAAAGAAAAAAAAAGAGTCAACACAACGTCTAACTTACTTGTTGTATGTGCAGCTTTCTACCACATCTCATAGTCTTCTTCTGCAGATGGACTTGTTCAGTTGTTACATTGTTGTTTTACCAAGTACTACGATGATAAATGTTGTCTGTGAAAAAGAGCATTTTATCAACATATTATAAAGCACCTTGCATGTCACGCTTTTACAAAGACAGATATGACAATCAATATAATCAACTATATCTATCTATCTATATATATATATATATATAGAGAGAGAGAGAGAGAGAGAGAGAATAATGGTACAATAATGATAATAACAAGGAACAACAACAATAGTATATAGACCAGGGGTGCCCAATACGTCAATCGTGATCAACCGGTAGATCGCAAAGGCAGTGTGGGTAGATCGCAAGACATAAATTTTTTTTTATTTTCATCACATCATCTATCATCCCTAATTAGGACTAGGTGGTTTAGAAAATGAATGAATGTTTGTATTCTCCCTATGTCATTTGCGACTTTATTGACGTACAGGGTGGCCAGTCTCAGATCTCTTCTCTGCTACGGGTCACGGGCAGGGACATGCGCAGTCAAACGTGTAGCTATAAACCGCAATTTATATCTAATAAAGAAGGGATACTCTGGGATAGGGAACAGGATAGGAAGGGATATTCGACTCCATTCAGTGCAAGTCATCATAGTAAGGTGGTGATAGGCAATACTGTTGGTTCCATCACTGTTTGTCACCTATGCGCATTACTGCTATCAATTTTTATGTGTAATACCAAGGGTTACATTAGCTGCAGTTATGCAGTATACGCCAACATACTGTATATTGCATATATAAAGTATATATAGAAATAAATATATGTTTAGCATTTTTAATGTAGGTAGATCATTTTGACCTGGTCATTTTAAAAGTAGCTCGCAAGCCGGAAAAGTGTGGGCACCCCTGATATAGAGGATAGAAGATACAATAACACATTACAAAGCACCAGAAATGTTTATCTAGACATGTGAGTTTTCAGTTGGATTCAAAAGAAGCAACAGAGGTGCAACAGAGAGGGAGGGCGGGGAGTAGATGGGCAGTAGTGGTAGGTGGAGGTAGTCGTAGTAGAGGTAGTAGTGAGCGAGTAGGTCTGTGGAGATGGAGAAGATTGGATAGTTAGGGAGGGGCCAGGGCATGGAGAGAATCATAAACAAGGCGGAGTGCTTTCAAAGAAATGTGGTATTTAATTGACAGCCAGTGCAATTGCTGAGGGGTAGGGGTGATGTGCTTCCAGGGTTGCGTGTAGCAGACAACTTTTGCATGCAGCATGCATGTATGAGTGGATGGATGAATATAGTGAAGGGCTTTAGATAAAAATACTGCAACCCATTTGCTATGGCAGTGCAATTTGGACAATTTCTGTCTTTCTATGAGTGGGTCCCTGTTTTGTGCACAAGGGTGCACATGCACAAACAGTTGTACACTTTGTGCCGGCAAAGGCAGTGAGGAAGACCATGTGCAAATAAACATGGATGCAAACATTGCTGGCTTTAAAATAAATTGGTTCCGCTAATGTTTCATGGGCAAGGAAATGTACTCCACACGTTTGTTGGAAGTCAAGGATACACACAATGTGTTTTGGTAGTTAACACTGGATGGAAACATAAGTTATGTTGTTTACAAGACAACTCCACAGAGCACCTTTAACCATAACATTAACCAAGTGCTTAAAGGCCTTTCAACAATACAATACAAATGCACATCACTGGTATCTTCCATCATCAAAAGCCAATAAAGACAAATTCACATAATTTGCTTTTTGGCCATGGCAAACTTCTCCCTCATTAGAGATGCTTATAGTCAATGATTTCTTGTAGTGCAGAAGACAAGCAGAATCCAAGAACACATGCATTATTTGGTGAGTATAATTTCAGTCGCTAACCACTGTGTCAGCAAGTTGCCCTTTTGCCAAACTAATATCACTTTTTTCTTTTTGATAATACAATAAAAACCTGAATGGATAAGCAATAACCAATAAACTATACAACAATCTATCCTTCTCTGGCATGATTAATGAACTACGGATTTGTAACACCTGTGTGATGACTGCTGAAACTAAGCAGAACCCAATGAAGTCTTTGCTTACTACAGTGCGTTTTCTGCACTCTAACTCTGATCTAACTGCAGTTTATCAATGCCCATTCCTGCCTTGCCCTTTCAATTCTGCACACGTGAACAGTGCCTTATGCTGTTAACACACATTTAACACAGACTAAGAGGCAATGCAGAAAACTGCACATGCGAAAGTGCTAAAAACAGTATAGTGTGTTTGCGGCTTAGCATGGGTGGAGGCTGGGCACATCTGCCAAAGGTTCCCGGTGTAGAGGTGAACAAAACCAGTGCATGGGCAGAGAGGAGGGGAAAAAAGCGAAACACGGAGAGAGGGAGAGAAAAGACAAAACAAGGAGAGATGAATAGACAAAAGGCAGAGAGAAATGATGAAAGAAGCTAAGGGAGAGTGTAGCATGGTTGGAAAACACTGCATAATCAGTTTTGTTGGTCTTCAGGTTTGGTCAGTTGTTTGGTCTGCTGGTCACAGGCAGGACATTTACACTCTGCGTCTCACACATAAATCATGTCACATGGCTGAACGAACAGACACTGCCAGCATTTTAGCAAGAACAGAACTCTGCTCTGTGTGGCCCACCCTGCTCCCTCAGAGCACACGTTCACATTACACATACACTCCTGCGGACGTAATGTACATACTCAGTAGCACAGAAACACATAACTACCAACCAATACACATATGGACACACACACACACACCCTCTGTCCCATGTCTCAGTGTGGAGATTTTCCCTTTGATATTCTCTGTAGTTGTCTGACCAACCACACAGTCTGAGAGACAGCCCATCTCTCTTTCTTCTCTGTCCCTCTTCATATCGTTGCCTCTTGCTGTCTTCATTCCACATAACTTTACATCTCTCTCTGTCTCTAAGGCAAACTGCTCCACAAGACTCATTTCATTATTTGGGAGAAAGCCAGGTTACATTGAATCTATAAATTTCCTGTCAGGTTGTGTTTGTTCTATGGGGTGGGAAACAAACAAATGCCACCGTCACACTCTCCTGGTTTCTGCATTCTTGTGCCCCTCCATGCTGGATAGATGATATCTGGCACAGGTTCCACGTGCTGGAGCACTCTCCTTTTGATGCTTGTACAAACATGGGGGCTGAGACAACAGTCTCCAAATGCTTTGATGCAATTAGCCAACAGAGTGTGAAGCAGAAAACCTTTGTAGCTTTTTACACAGCGTGCAAAAACAGTGTCAACACAAAAGGACGCAGGGATCAGTCGACAGGAGCCGAGTCTCTTTGTTGATGCCACTCCATCCCCTGTGCGTCTGTCACAGACTGATAGTGAATCTAACACTCATATAGATAAAAGGAGGGGGGCTCTAATGGGAATGATGGTGCCCTGTGGTCTGCGGTTAGTGAAGGGCATGATGATACAAAGACAGTGCATGGATTTTGGTAGAAATCTTTAAAAATGCTCTGTTGAATACACGAGAAAGGTCAGGCAGTGACAGCGAGACTGATAAAGATAAAACATAAAGGCAGCAGCCACAAAGGTACTGCTGTCTAGATTTCATTTTTTGTAAAATACAGGATATGTTCATTATGAGAGAGGTGTTTGTGTGAGAGAGAGCATGAAATTACCATTAAAATTTATTAAAATTAAATTAATAATTATTATATGATGTTTATAAAAGTAAAACCACAGAGAGGGTTTCCCCCTAAGCAGCAGGCTGTCTTAGGAAATAATGTGCTTTTTTTTTAAACAGCTGACAGGTTTTAATATAATACATGCATCTGATTATTATTCTATCAAAGGTGTAAAGGCAGCAATATACTGCATATTGTTTTTCTATGAAGAATGAAGCGAAACACTTAAGCTTAAGACCAGGATGTGTATGTTATATGTTACTTATGCACCAGCCATAACTGTACCAGCTATTAACAGGCCATCACATAAACTGCACACTTTTGGTTGCCAACAACAAAAAAGGCTGCAGGCCTTACCTGAGCTTTCATGGTATCTGCACAGTCTTACCAAACTGTGATTAGAGGCACACCGTTTTCTGTTTGCACTTGTTCTCAGATTCAGTTGTTTTAGTCATATCTAAGTGAACACATGGTCAACGGTACAATGAAATGTGTTGGAGAAGAACACAGGTCTCGAGCTACAAAAACAGCAGTCATATAAAACAAGGTGAACATTAATATAAGAAAAGAATGAACAGGTACAATAGCATCAATATAGTCAAAAGCGCATTTTTTTTCAGACAGCAGGGAAGTGGAGATGTAAATGTGGAATATTTAGGTTAGTAAGTTCAAGAGCCTGATGGTCTGATGTTAAAAACTGCCCTTAAGTCTGGTGGTATGTGCAGCCATGCTCCTGTTTCGTCTGTCAGGTGGTAATAAGGACTGCCTGTGTGCTGGGAGGCTATGGTCCTTTCCGCAGTCCTTGCTGGTGAAAGATATCCTGAAAGGCTGGGAGGCTGTTGCCAGTGATGTGCTGTGCCACTTCCACCACTCTCTGTGGTGATTTGCATGGTGATTTGAAGAGGGTGGGGTCCACAGACTGACTCAAGGAGAGATGTTGCAAGTTGTTCAGGGCTCACCCAGAAAGACCGGCCTGGGATACCATCCAAGCCAGGGTGGTTTACCCTTTTGAGGGACCATTTCATGTCTGCTGTTTCTTGGATCAGCGTAGCAGCCTCCCCTCCTGCTTGTTGACTCGTGGTGGGTGAGGTATTGTCTGCATCTACCCATTAGGAGCAGTGTGATGGGATGAACAATGCCCATGTTTTTCCTTTTGTAGTCTGTGAAGCAAAGTAATGCACGTGTATCAGGGATCTACTCAGGATATCTTTAGCATTAAAACCTCCCTTAATTGGAACTAAAGAGATTTGCCCCAGAGTATAAAGCATAGTTTGCATGACATGCAGTAGGATTTGATGCTGATGATGATGATGATTTGATGACCAGTTGACCCCTGTCTCCAACGATGGCTGTGTAGCCCGTCACCGCTGGGACTTCCATCCCTTGGTTAATTTGCCGGTGAAAAACAGACCAATGCCAACGGCAATACTGAAGACGGAGGAAGGAGAAGAAGGAGGAGTTAAAGAGGATGAGAGCATGGCAACTCAGACTGAAAGAGAGAATTAAATGAAGCGACAGTCAGGCAAAGGAAAAGAGGGAAATGGAGGGAGAAAATGAGGGTGAAAAAGAGAGATAGTAAGTAAAATTAAGAGGTAGAGTGAAAAACAGCAGGGCAAGAGCTCGGCTAATTCCCAGATATCGACACTGCTTTGATTAGTAACTGGAGGGAACCTTTTAATGAGAGGCATCCTTTAATCAAACCCCAAAATAACACAGCACATCAAGCTATCTCTTATATAGGGAGGGGGCGAATGATTTTTCTCCTCAGACTTCTTTCCCTGTGCAACTCAGCAGATGATGATGCCGCGGCTTTCCCTCAAACTGAGAAGGTAATCGCTTGCACAAGTACGTTCAAACATTCAAGTAATTTATTATCTTCAGTGGTCTTATTGCTTAGGATTAAAACGTCTTCTGCAGGAGCTCAAGGAGCTGTGTATCGATGTTTTGCTTGGCACATTGGAGCAATAATCGGGCATTGTATAGTGGGATTGTCTCCAATACTTGGACAATGATTTTGTGTGTGTATATTGGTATGTGTGTGTGTGTGTTTCTGTATGTCTCCAGGGAGAAAATGAGCCCTCCAACTCTCGATGAGTGGCTTGTTGTTGTAGAGTAGGGGGTATGGCTGCCAAAGTGGGAGAATACAATACCTGAAGGCAAAGAGAGAAAGAGAGAGAATGACACCGATGGAAAAAAAGAAGCAAGACCTTTAGGGACAAACAGTTTGAGGTGCGTGAAGTATACAACGAGCAGAAATGTGCACCATTGGTCTAGGTAGAGATGGTTTGTCTCGGTGGTCTCCAGTGCGCTCATTAGGAAGCAGGGACAGCATCTTAGAGCACCTCCCTTCCCAAGAGATAGAAAGCAACTAATTAGAGGTCTGTCCTCCTCCCTGACACATCTCGGTCCCCTCTGGAGCACCACAGCGAACCACTCACTCGTCTAACTCAGCTTGCAACGTGGCAGAGATTGTAAGTGGATAGAAAGAGATAAAAAATCTAAATGGTGGAAAAGGGAAGATGCCATTTATTGTACAGCTACACAATAATAAAATGAAAATACTAATTCTAACTAATGGCTGACTTATTTAACATTAATCATTTTTGCCAATGCCATGCCAGCTGCTGAGATATTTTGGCACAAATAAAATGTTAATAATGAGTTGAACTCTTTATAGTTAATTCAGTTAAAGCAGCACTTTTTTACATATTAACAATGGATCAGATGATTTTGTGTAATGAGTGGTGACTCATAGTGACAAACACACGGGAAACTGTCAGCAGACAGGAGTGTTTTAGCATCTTTTGGCTTCCCAGCAGCAAAAGGTAGGCAATGCTTCCATGGGTGGAGACCAAAACAGACCTACAGTGGGGCAAAAAAGTATTTAGTCAGCCACCAATTGTGCAAGTTCTCCCACTTAAAAAGATGAGAGAGGCCTGTAATTTTCATCATAGGTACACTTCAACTATGAGAGACAGAATGGGGGGAAAGAATCCAGGAAATCACATTGTAGGATTTTTAATGAATTAATTGGTAAATTCCTCGGTAAAATAAGTATTTGGTCACCTACAAAAAAGCAAGATTTCTGGCTCTCACAGACCTGTAACTTCTTCTTTAAGAGGCTCCTCTGTCCTCCACTCGTTACCTGTATTAATGGCACTTGTTTGAACTGGTTATCAGTATAAAAGACACCTGTCCACAACCTCAAACAGTCACACTCCAAACTCCACTATGGCCAAGACCAAAGAGCTGTCAAAGGACACCAGAAAAAAAATTGTAGACCTGCACCAGGCTGGGAAGACTGAATCTGCAATAGGTAAGCAGCTTGGTGTGAAGAAATTAACTGTGGGAGCAATTATTAGAAAATGGAAGACATATAAGACCACTGATAATCTCCCTCGATCTGGGGCTCCACGCAAGATCTCACCCCGTGAGATCAAAATGATCACAAGAACGGTGAGCAAAAATCCCAGAACCACACGGGGGGACCTAGTGAATGACCTGCAGAGAGCTGGGACCAAAGTAACAAAGGCTACCATCAGTAACACACTACGCCGCCCGGGACTCAAATCCTGCAGTGCCAGACGTGTCCCCCTGCCTAAGCCAGTACATGTCCAGGCCCGACTGAAGTTTGCTAGAGAGCATTCGGATGATCCAGAAGAGGATTGGGAGAATGTCATATGGTCAGATGAAACCAAAATAGAACTTTTTGGTAAAAACTCAAGTTGTCGTGTTTGGAGGAGAAAGAATGCTGAGTTGCATCCAAAGAACACCATACCTACTGTGAAGCATGGGGGTGGAAACATCATGCTTTGGGGCTGTTTTTCTGCAAAGGGACCAGGACGACTGATCCGTGTAAAGGAAAAAATGAATGGGGCCATGTATCGTGAGATTTTGAGTGAAAACCTCCTTCCATCAGCAAGGGCATTGAAGGTGAAACATGGCCGGGTCTTTCAGCATGACAATGATCCCAAACACACCGCCCGGGCAACGAAGGAGTGGCTTCGTAAGAAGCATTTCAAGGTCCTGGAGTGGCCTAGCCAGTCTCCAGATCTCAACCCCATAGAAAATCTTTGGAGGGAGTTGAAAGTCCGTGTTGCCCAGCGACAGCCCCAAAACATCACTGCTCTAGAGGAGATCTGCATGGAGGAATGGGCCAAAATACCAGGAACAGTGTGTGAAAACCTTGTGAAGACTTACAGAAAACGTTTGACCTCTGTCATTGCCAACAAAGGGTATATAACAAAGTATTGAGATGAACTTTTGTTATTGACCAAATACTTATTTTCCACCATAATTTGCAAATAAATTCTTTAAAAATCAGACAATGTGATTTTCTGGATTTTTTTTTCTCATTTTGTCTCTCATAGTTGAGGTATACCTATGATGAAAATCACAGGCCTCTCTCATCTTTTTAAGTGGGAGACCTTGCACAATTGGTGGCTGACTAAATACTTTTTTGCCCCACTGTATAGGGAGAGTAATTATTGAATTTAACATTCATCAGGTGAACAACTCCATAAACGCTTATGTTTCTTTGTGTCTTCTAGACGTATAAATAGGCTAATAGGCTAAAACTGTTTGCTAACAGGGTGATGATATGCCAGTGCTGTGTTTACAGATTCTGCTGTCCTCAATCAATTAAAGTGGCTTTAAATTTGTCAGTTTAAAGAGCCATATTTTAAAATCTTAAATTCTTTATTCGTTTCTAGCTCAGTGCAAGGACAATATTGTTGGTAATTATTTGTACATGAACACAGTTTTGATAAAAGGTTATTTACTCAATGTGATAAAATTCTCTCAGTGTGTATGATACTTGTATTAATGTTTTAACACTGACATGTTATTCATCATCTTTAAAATAGTGCGCAAATACAGTTAAAGAAATTAAGAGACTATTTCCTGGCTTACACTGTCTTGATTGAGTGTAACAGAAACCAGTTCACTAATATTACATGAATTAACTCAGACATAGTGAAATAGCAACAATAGCAAAACGCAAAGCAGAGCATATTTTGATTGCATATCTACTTCTACTATGTTAGTTTGTGGAAAGGTATGATTACATGAAGCACAGATAAAACAATAATACGTTAAATGGTTTTGAATAATATTGTTAAATAAAGCTGCCTTTCTTTACCAACTTGAAATCTCATTATGTCCCACGTTTGTGTGGCCCTTCCCTGGAAGATGTCCCTCCCCATTATACAGTACAGGAGAAGGTTAATCAAGATGACAATCTATGTCATTACTGCCCCTTTCAATGGGACACTCTTACCACTGTACAAAGATACATTTTAATAGAAGGCTAAACTTTTTGACACGCTTCGGAAGCTGGTATTTTTGATTCAATTTTAAAAAAGAAGATAGTTGTAATTCTGTGTCTTGCTGTTCCTTAAAGTCATTGAAGAAAAAGAATAGTGAAACTTTTGTAATTTTCATTTTTTTCGTAATTTTAGTTGTCATTAAATAAGCGATTATAACTTATATGAAGAAGAATTCCCTTAATTAAAGCTTCATTAACTTGCCAGACTTAAGTCACATAAAATCGCACTAAGGGGTGGTTTTCCAATTTTCAAAATCAGATCATGGTACAACAAGGTTGATTAATCGTGTTTCTGTCTTTTTATATCTCTTCCATAAAGGCTGTATTTCCTACACTCTATAATTGTAAAATAGAGAATAGCTGGTTTTTATTGGCTTTAATTTGACTGTGTGAATGGAATGTGATAATTAAAGAGATTGACAGAAAACAGCTTGACTAGTTCTCATACATAGTGCTCCCCCCCCTTTTTCCATCGCTATCTTTCACTCTCCATGCCTCTTCATCCGAAATATCTAATTTCCCCTAAAGCATTGAACTTACAAGGGAAGAACACTGGTTAATACTGCCTTGAAATTCTGGTCAATACACAGGCTCAGTGTTAGGATATTTGATTAGATCTCAATACGCTCGCCTCCCTATTGCTTCTACTCCAAAAATGATTTTGCTTGGTGAAGCATGTGTGTGTGTTGGGGTTAGTCTCTAAGAAAGGAGTGCTGCTGTTTTTTTCATTGATTGTGACACTAAACCGCACATTTACCATACCACATCTCTTACGTCTTCCTTTCCCTCCCCGACACCAATGAATCAAAAGCTGTAGCTGTAGGAAAGCAGAGCTTGTTAGCGGTGCTTTCCAGGGAACCTCTCCCTCAAACATCTGACAGCCTTGCTTAGATCGATAGCTGTCTTTCTGTGTCTTTTGCTTGGGCTTGTAACTAAGCTAAGCGTTGCAGTGCTTCAAAGTAATGGACTGAATTACTCTGTGCTCCACAGGGATGCAAAACTTTGAGCAATGGCTGACACACACCGGCTGACGTGTGTGTCTGTGTTTGTGTGTGTATATATATATATATATATATATATATATATATATATATATATATATATATATATATATATATATATATATACATATATGTATGGATAAATTTCTCTTAGTATTTCTTAAGAGATAAGTTGAGAAGTAGACAGTAGGAGAGGTTTACTGTGCATTCAGAAAGTATCAGTGACCAATTTTTTGTTGGTTGGCTACAAGTTAAAACAACTTAAATATGGTCATCATATCTGATATTTGCTTGTTCAGTGCAGTCATTAAATTTGCGCAGTAGCAGCTGTTGATTTTTGATTGAAGCAAGAGAAATGCAATAAAGGCCAAGGGACTGATTTTGGCTTATCAAGATCATTCCGTTGTTGAAAAAATTGGGCAACTATGTATGAAAAGAGCCGTGATATCAGTTAAAGGATTGTTGCAGCTCTATTGAGCTGCAGGCAAGAAAAAGCCGTGAAAAACTGTCCTGATATTTCATGAATGCATTGTATGAGTACATGGAGGTAGAAGATGTTTTAAACTGTTAATCAAGAATATAGGAAAATAAGACAGCTGTCTGGTATGATCACTAGTTGGCATAATTGCAATCTTAATATTAAATCTAAACATATTAAAAATATAGAAATCAGAGTAAATTGACAGCATGAATCAGGGAGAATTGAGTCTATTGTTTGCCTCTGCACAGAGTTCTGCCAACCTCAAGGTCGTTCACAAAATGAGTGGTCCAGACCTCCTCTGAGGCATCATTCAAAGTCTGGCCAAAGGGCAGGAAGAGAGATGTCTTCTTTTTTATTTCCTCATGACATCTCTCGCTTGGGGAGGTTCATACAGACAATCATATCTGCAACTCCAAGAAAAAAAAAAAGGTTCTTTTTTCATTCATTTTCTTTAAGAATACTGTACAACTTCATGGCCATGACATGTCCATGAAGTTGTAAAAAAAAAAAAGGTTGTTAAACAAAAGACCCAAAGTGGACAGAATCACTCTAACCAATTACATTACATTACATTTAGGTAATAATAAGGTCATTCCTGGCTCTATACTGTATATTAAACCCTCAATTTTCTCAAATCTTGGGCTACTCCATCACCCCCCTAGCTGTAGCAGTAATGGACTGAACCAATTTGCACTTGTTTGTATGGCAGGATCGGCCCAGTTGCTCTTCGTGGCATCAGCAGCCTCCGGAGTGGTTCACTTCAGGTACATAGCCTGCTAGTAGACTGGTTGATCATATCCAGAAGAGACGTGTTAATTAAGGGTAAGACTTCCTTAAGTAGCCCAGTAGGGATGGGGTCAAAGAGACAAGTTCACATTTTGGATGAGGAAATCATTGAAGCCAATTCAGGAAGATCAATTGGAGAAAAGCAGTCCAAATGCACGTTAAGCCAAACAGCTGTTTCCATGGTTCTTAAGTTTGAAGTTGAATCAGAGCCTGTTGAGGGCAGGAGGTGATGAATTTAGTCTCTAATAGTTAGAATTTTATCATTAAAATTCATGAAGTCATTGCCACTGAGTGCTAAAGGAACACAAGGATCAATGGAGTTCTGGCTCTTTGTCAGCCTAACTAACGTGCTGAACAGGAATCTCTGGCTGTTTTTATAGGCCTTTTTTATAGGCCGCTCTGGCATGGTTTTAAGGCTAATTTGCCAGACTAAGTGAGATTTTTCCAATTTGGTGACACGCAATATCCTTTCAAGTTTTGGCCAAGTGTTCGCGAAGTTTGCGATAGCACTTCTGCTATTGACCAGATAATCAAGTTGGGAGGGGCTAAGATTATCTTAAGAGTCATCTGTTGTATCAAAACATCACATTAGCTTAAATGCTAGTAGTTTTGTGAAAGACTAAGAACAACGCTTGTAAAAGAACAAGGCCTCCAAATGAGTTATAACTAAGTTGGTTGAGTTAGGTTGAAGGTTGATTAATAAACTAGAGTTGAAAATGGCAGTAATCCCACCTCCTCATCCGAGGTCTCGAAGGAATGTGAGTATCAATATGACTGGGGGGAGCAGTGTTGCCAGGTGGGAAATGTAGAATTATCGTACCACAGACTCGAAATTATCGTATTTTGGGGTAAATTATCGTACACCCGTCATAACCAAAATAACAAGCTTACTGTTGCACAAACTTAGTTGTGTTACACTAATGTGTCCCCCATAAACAAATGACAGGTGGGAACTAATGAACTAAATCATGAGGCCACCCACCGTTAGGGAACTGACACAGCAAGTTAACTTTTTTGAAACAGTGTTCATAATAACTGAGAAGAAAATAAAGAGTAAATCTGGCTTCACTTAGTGAAATTTATTTTTGCATTCTATCATTTGAATACTATTTGAATTACTTATATGAACAATCTTTTTTCAAAGAATAATTCAGAACATTCTCTCTTTGTCCTCAAAAATTACAAATAACTGCACATCTTCAAACTTAAAAAGTGCCTGCTGCCAACTATTACTCAATAATAAAACAAATAAAGAAATTAAATTAAACAACACATTTTTTTTTTCCAGTTTACCAATCCCCAAGAATAATGGTGACAAAACCAGAACAAACATGAAAAACATAGGGATGCATTGAACATTGCACAAAATGATGGTGGTGGTTTGTAGCCCTAATTGCCTTGGTCTTCCTAGGCTGTCTGCTCTGCATTATTCCTGTCATGTCACATCCGTCTATGGCAATTTTCTGAATTAATAGAGGAAGAGCAGAGACTATTGTTTATATTTATAATATTACATGAAGGATACTCCATAGAGGAGGTGTGTGAGAGGAGGACATTAACAAAACTCAAGTCCATCATGGACAACCCCTCTCACCCCCTGCATGGGATTGTGGGGGCTCTCAGCAGCTCCTTCAGCAACAGGCTGAGGCACCCACCCTGCAAGAAGGAACGCTACCGCAGGTCTTCCTTCCATCAGCCATCAGACTCTTTAACATCAGTATCACTGGCTGATGTTAATACACTGTTTTTCATTCATATCATTCCATTCCTTTCATATTCCTGTCCATACTTGTACATTTTATGTCCATAGTGTAAATATTTATTTATCATCACAACATATATTTATTTGCTATTGCTTATTTTCTACTGTTGCTTTCTTCACTCTTTCTTTTCTATTGTTGCTGCTGTAACATGTGAATTTCCCCCTATGGGGGATCAATAAAGTAAGTCTAAGTCTAAGTCTAAGTGATTAATTAAATAATTATTTATTATTAACCAGATGGACTGTGGTCCTCATTGCGATGTTGTGCTCTGCTAAAAACCCTGCCAGCTTGACCTCTGCTGTTTTCACCGTCTCTCACTTCTCTTCTCTTCAGCTGCGACTCACTTCACTTGTTCTTGCTTCTCAATCTCAATCGACGATTCCCTGATCTTGTTATGATCTTGAGTTTAGTTATTGTTGTCTTGTCTCGTGTCACTTCCGGTTTTATTTTGAAATACCCTGTCTTCCTTTACTTCCTGTCCTCCTGTGTCTTGTCCTCTGTGATTGTCTGGCCCCGCCCTGATTGTTTCCACCTGTTCCCCATTACCTTGTGTATTTAAAGTCTGCGTCTCCCCTTGTCCTGTGCCAGTTCGTCATGTACCTTCATCTTGTCAACCAGCTATCTTGTTCCCTTGGTCTTAGTCTCGAATCCTTGTCTGTGAGTTTTGTCTTTGTGTTGAAACTTTTTCTCAAGCTTTGTCTTGCTCTTTTCATTGTTATTTTGTACATAGATTAGTCTGATATTTTTCCTTTGTTCACTTCGTTTCTCATTCTTGTATAGATTGCCTTTGGCCTGAGTATTTTTGTTGGTTGTATTTTGTTTTATGTTTTTTCACTCCTGCTTTTACGGAGTTGTCTTTTGTTACCCTAGTCTTAGCTTATTGCCACCGTGCTTGTTTATTTTGTCTTTTGGTTAATAAAGCTTATTTTGATACTTTATTTGAGTCGTGCGTGTGGGTTTTGGTTCTGTTCGCCTCCGGGCATAACAGATCTGATCTGACCTGATCTGCCACCGGGCCGGACTCCTGACTAAGTTCCTCCTCATGGGGCTTGATCAGCCAATCATGCTCGTTATTCCGAGACCAATGTCACTTGTATCCAGCTGCTCGTAGCTCACGCTAAACCAATTACGATTGGTTGGAAATGTCACATGATAAGAGATGCCTTCAGAGTTCACAAAAACTGTATGACAGTTTTCGTGAACATGTGGTTCCAATCTGCCAAATTATAGTACTTTTGGCCTATTTTTGGATTATTGATCGTACATTGTACAGAGGGCAAAATTATCGTACACCTGGCAACACTGGGGGGATTGACTTCATTAAGGCTAACATTCTTTATGGCACAGCCAGGTTTCAATAAGACACCATTAATCAATATGATGGTCTGATATCAGATGGTTTACTAAAACAGTTTGGGATGGGAGATCTGATGTTTAAAAATCAACATTTAACTCTCCTGTCCTTGAAAATTGGCATTATTTATGTATATAATTATTTATGTACCTTTTCTCTTAGCTTTAATAGATTTAATATATTTAAATGATGGAAAGGTGGATAACTGTTCTAATGGAGGCACAGTGAAGTGTGTAGGACTAGACAGATAAAAGAGCTGCTCCTTCCAAAGTGGGGTGGATGCCATCTCTTCAAATCAGACCAGGTCAAAATAGACTGCCAGTTATCTATGAAGCCCACATTGTTTGCTGAGCACCACTTGACAGCCAGCGGTTGAATGATGACATGCAGCTAGGAAGGTGTTCCACAGTGTCGGAGCCACCACTTCAAAGGCACCATCACCTTTAGTTTTTAGTTGAGTAGGCATGGACCAAGGGATCCAACTGCATTTTTGAGCAAGGAAATTGGTATAATATCAACAGGGCTTGAGGAGGTTTTCATACTGCTCACAGATCTATGAGATCTTGCAGAGAAATTGGAGAGAATTGGTCCAAAATTGATAGCCGAGTTGGATAAGGAGATATAGTAGTAGGAGTAGAAGAAGGGTTGATGTTAACCCTGGCATCTCTAATCTTCCACAATCCACAAAGAAGGAGAGAAAGTCATTGTAATTGTTATCTGAAAATACAGGAAGATCAGGAGGTGCTGGAGAGGTAATGTTGTTTATGGTGTCAAACTGGACTTTAGGGTTGCGCTTACTGGAAAAAATGGGGTTGGTGAAGTAGGTGACTCTCACATCCTTAACCATATTATTAAATTCAGCCAAAAGATCTTTAAAATAGAGGCGGTGAACGTGGAGCTTGGTGGATTCCCACAACCATTTACGACGGGGACAACGAATAGAGTCATTCAACCAGGTGGATGAAATGACAGAGGACACAAGCTATTTGGTCCAGAACTTGGGAGCAAGGGGAGTGAACTAGACTGTAAACTTCAGTGTGAGAAGAGAGTACAGCATGCAGAAGGCTGCAGAGAACTTCTCAGCTGACAGATGGTTTAAAATACGAGAGCACATTTACAGGTAGAGAATCAAACTTAAAAGACAGGTTATATAAAACACATTCATGTTCAGAAACATGCAGCTCCTCTGACCAAATGGAGTCAATATTTAAACCATGCTTAAAAAGTCCAATGTATGACCCTTAATGTGTGTGGACCCAGACATGTGTTAAACAAACTTAAAAGACTCAATGATATTAAGAAAATCGGCAGCATAGTTACACAAAGCTTCATCAACATGAATATTAAAATCACTAATCATAATAACTCTGCCCAGCATAATGATAGAGGATAAAAAACACTAAAATCAGACATAAAAGAGCTATTAAAAATGGGGGGTCGGTAAATTAAAATACAATAAAATGGATTTGACTGCCCAACCTTCGTCATCTGCACTTCAAATGAAGAGAAAACCCCAGTGTTCATTGTCCAATTTGAAGACCACAGTGAGTCCTCCACTGCGGCCCAAGGTCCTGATAAAGGAACAATCTGGCGGACAGAGTTTAATTAGGGGGCCGTATTTCATGCTCCTCTGCCAGGTCTCTGTCAGAAACAGAAAATCCAGGCTTGTAGAGAAGAAATAATCGTTTAGTATGAAGGACTTGTTTACAATGGAGCAGGCATTTATCAGTGCCATTCTGAGGGGCACAGACTCTCTGTTTACAACTGCAGGAGCCTGAGCTATGGGATGCAGGTATAGACAGTCTGCGATGCACGCAGCAGAATGTCTCACTGGGGCGGAGACCCTATTCGTAATAACAGTTTGAATGGGGAGATGAGCCAGTGGAAATGTTACTACTGGGGGAGGACATTGGGGGGGTTAGCACTGGAAACGGAGGCCTGAGATGATACCAGAGAAGAAGAGGGGGATTCTGAGGTGTGTTTGTGGAATGTAAACAGTCAGTCACGTGGGAAGAGCTGCACCGTGTTCTGTATGTTAGCGGCTAGCACACATGAGCCCTGTTCGTTGGGGTGGATTCCATCAGGCTTGAAAAAGGAAAAGCAATTCCAGAACAATATGTCAATAAAACCTAAATTGTGAGCTCTGCAGGCTGACTGGGGACAGGTGTTGATGCTGAGGAGTCTGCTGAAGTGAGCTGCTCCACAAGACAGTGAAGGAAGAGGACCTGACATAAAAACCTGACTTCCCACAACTGTTAAAAAGGACCTCAAAATCATTTTAGTCAGCTCAGACTGCTGATGAGCTACATCACATACCCCCACATGCACTAGTAGATGTGCCATAGTGGACGGGAGTGAGTGCAGCAGCCCCAGGAGCTCAACCAGGAGGTCCAGGTCAGTGGCACCAGGGAAGCAGTGTGTGACTGCATTGAAAAAGCAGACGTTCCTGATTATGGAATCACCAACTATTACTGTAGTTGAGGCTGACACTTTGCACCCCGTTGTGCTGGCACCTAATCATAATACCACCAAGCTTATCATGAAGGATTATGATACCTGCGAGTGTGTCTTTGCTGCAAGTTACGACAAACAAATTGGATCCTGAAGGGTAGAGCATCAGTGTCTGGAATGCAGAAATCCTGTCATTCCCAAAATGGCAGTCCTTCCGCCTACACCAGCCACCATTTTGGTCCATTGGGGTTGATTGCCGTTGGTAACCAAAGGGAGAAATGCTAGATCATCATTTTCAAATGCCTTACTACCAGATGTGTCCACTTGGACTTGCTGGCTAGCATGGATACAGACTCATTTCTTGTGGCACTATGTCGTTTCGTCTCCTGGCGAGGGAAGCCATTTGAACGATTGAGTGATCAGGGCACAAACTTTAGGGTTGGAAATAGGGAACTACAGGAAGCATTCTCTACCTTGGAACCATCTCTGCAAGAAAAGCTGAACAAGCAGAGCATCACTTTTCATTTCAATCCCCCACACGCTCCACACTTTGGTGGTGCCTGCGAACTTTACTAGCAGGCTAGGAGATCTGATCCGTGAAACTGCTCTCCAAGTGGTCTTACAAGGTGAGGTTGCACTAGATGAAGGAAGTGCTCCTTACAGTCCTCATTGAAATGGAGGGGACTCTAAGCCTCTTGGCTATACATTTTCTGACATTGCAGATGTGGATCCCATCACTCCAAATCTGCTGCTCAAGGGACGGTGGAATGCACGTCTTCCTCAAGCAGAAGGCCTATATTGCCCTAGTGAGCTTCTGGGAAGACGTAAATGGCGGCATAGCCAAGTCATTGCAAACCAGTTTTGGTCTCAGTTCACACTGCAGTATCTCCCCAATCTTCAGCATCGTCAAAAAATGGCAGCAGTCCACTCCTGTGTTATCAGTGGGACAGGTGGTAACGGTTGTGTTCTCCCAGCTGCCTCGTGTCCTGTGGCCTGTAAGCACACATGACTTCCAGCCCTGATGTGAAGATCAGAGTGGCAGAAGTGAATATAGGAGGACCCATTGTTAGGATCCTGTTATTTTCCCCTGTTTTCCCTGTCCGTTTCCTGCATGTGTGTTTGTCTCCCTCTATCTGAGCGGAGTCGAGGAGGTTACTCACGGTCATTCCACCCACACACCTGCAAACATCACACACCTGTTCCCGATTGGCAATCAGCCGCCCACTCCTTCACTCCACACCCCGCTATTTTATGTCCTGTATTTCCGAACTATTGGTGGTGCATTCAAGCTAATGGTTATCAGTAACTGGGCCAGACCGCGGGGAGGAATACACTAAGTGTAGTGTTCATTATGTGCTTGTGTACTTGTGTGCTGCACAGTATGGGACTAGGGTGTGTTACATGATCAGAGTTTGCGGTCTATTCTACTGTTACTCAAATTTGTACAGAATTTCCTTGTAGTATTACAGTACTCCATGTTCATATTAGCCTCATGTTTAGACAGTATAACGCAATATGGGCCAGCCAATGGTGCATTTCTTTATGCAATGTTGATTTGGTGAGGCCAAACCTGCTCTAATCATATGTTTATATTTTACATACACCCCCACAGTATATGGTGCAAGTTTTCCAGAGGTGATTTAAAAGGGGAGAGATCTAACAAATATGTTTGAAACTGTGAAGGCGTACTATAACCTGATAGGCATATCATAATGAAAAATACAGTGAGGGTGGGCTAGTCTGACAAAATTAATATCAGACGTTAAGTAATGGAAGACCAAAAATCTCCTATTGGGCAAGAAGCGTATTTGATGCCTCATTGGTTCAATCATCTACCAGGCACAGTGGAGTATGATTTAAAAAAAAAAAAAATACGATCGTAATCTCCTTTTGAAATTCCCCTACCACAAATCTCAAAAGTATTTAGGGGCACAGTACAAAAAGAGAATTTTATTTAACATGCATGGTGTCTGACAACCTCTGCAAAGTAAGGCCAAAGACCACATCTCCTTCCTGCTGCCAAACAGTGGACTGAGGAGAGGGAGGAGGAAAGAAGGGATCCTCAGGGTGCCTCTCCTGCTCGTGTCCTGCTGAGTTGGGCTCGGTGAGAATCCCGCTGGGCACCGGTTTAAATGAGCTGCGGCCTGCTGTGAAGCCCCCACTTAATATGCTCCTGACAGAGAGAGAGTGAAGGAGCGACATGGAGGAATCAGTGGAGAGGAGACCAAAAGGGAAGAAAGAAACATAGAAAGGATGGAGAAAATGAACAGAAGAAAATGTTAATGGAGGCATCAATGAATTAAGGCTCGAGAAGGAGGAAGAAGACTGTGTGTGTGTGTGTTTGTGAAAGGAACAGAAACAATCACACATACAAAGACTGGGGCGGTGTGCAGAGACAAAGGAGAGGAAGACAGAGAAGGCAGATAACATGAAGGAGAGAGAGAGAGAGAGAGAATGGAGAAAGAGCAAACTTCAAGGTCTATATTGAGTTGGCGGTGGCAGCACCAGAGGACCTGAGCAGAATAGCCTTGGCATCGCCTCCTTGGCCAATTAATGTGAAGCTGTCTGGGTCCAGGGAAGCTATTAGAGTCTGGAAGAGAAAAACACATTAAAAAAGAACAGGAAGAAAGTTCACCGCTGCTACCCCACACTGGTGCCTGTATGTAAAGCCCCTTGTTTTTCTTGACTGAATAATAGTCTTCATCCCCCCCCCCCCCCCTTTCAAAGCCTCTGGATGTGGGCAGAACATCTCTGCTTTATTAACCATCTCACTAGAGACAGGACACCCTCGCCGACAAGCAGCAGCCTTTATTAAAGATGCTGCCGAGTGGAAAGGAGTGAGCATTGAGATTCAAATTGAGGGAGACAAGAAAACACTGTGTGACCATAGCTTTAGTTAGTTAGATGAGAGGGAGAATTTGTATTGATGTTAATCAAACAAGCAACTGTTTTTCTTCTTGTTTAATAAGCAGTGCCTGCACTCGGAAGCACACAGAAGTGTGAACACCAACTGCTGGGGATAATTGAGTATATACTCTACGTTTGCATGCACGCACACAGGAATGCACGTGCGTGTGCATATGCAGACAATTCATGGGTAAACATGCATGTATGCACACATAACAAATACCGTGTGGACATAGTTGTCAGTCAATCAGTCAAGTGTATTTCCTAGAAAAGCATTTATTATTAAAGCACAGAAAACACTGTCCAGCTGTATGAAGGACATAAACAGAATTTCCATAATGTTTTTCCAATAGGCAAAATGAATGTAAACAATTCTGTTCTGCAGTGCATTTGTTTAAGATTTAATTGAACTAATGTGCTGGTTCATACTAAGATATGGATGCACATATTTAATAGGAAGTAATACTCTTCTCAGAATCCTGCATTGTGAAGCAACACAAGGTTTTGATTACTACCATAAAGACAGCCAGGTTGTTTTAAGCTTTGGGAGAGATTTGTTCATGTTCCCAGAATCAAAGCATGGATCAAAGGAATAAAACATGTGTTATATTCCCCCTTCATAGAAATGTATGATTATTGGCTGGAATGGAGTTTATTACTTGGAAGAAGCCCATGCACCATTAATGTATGGATTTAAAATCAAGCCAGTGAGAGGGATTTGCTTTATACTTCACTCTATAAATTTTAACATAAAATGTGCCTTATTCTGTGAATCAACATTTGGAGGAAATAAATCAATTGTATTATCCTTTGGTTACAGAGGATGTTCAAACCTGGATTGCATGCAATTTACTTTAGCTTGGGGTGGCACTATTGCTCTGAAATAAATTTCTTCCTTGCTGGAAATATGGAGGTGAGTGTGATGAGTACTTTGTTTTTGGCTGAAACAGGAAGTGGATGGGGGCTTAAAGCTGAAGAGGTTGAAATTCGAAATCTAACTGCTGTAATTAAATATTTAAAGCCATGATTTGCTCTTGAAATCTGAAGTAGAAATGACGGTAACAAACAACATCAGAGATGCTATGATAACATGCTGACATGTAAACACAGTAAAATGTTTTTCTAACCACAGCCATAGACATAATCTATAATGATAATATAGATTATATATGATAATCAAGCACATTCATTACGATCTAGCCTTTTGTATAACATTAACAACAATTGGAAACTAAAACAGAAGCCTAATATGCAGTCCTGGGAGGGATAAGCTATATTTGTCTGCCGTTTCCACACTCAAATGTCTCTGAGTTTAAATCAGTGAGTAGTCCTCCCTGCAGTGTTGAGATTGGGACGTGAGAAGGTAATAAGGCAAAAACAGCAATACATCACAGCACAATAATCACCAGTATGAAAAAACACATCACATTCTGTGGAGAAATTTGTCCCGCAGTTCTGGTTGTGGATAGAAAATTCCTGCTCCCGTTGTGTTGGTGTTGATGAAATTTGGAGCCTCCTATTTCAAAACAAATGTTGGTGATAAATCTTTCAAACTGTGCCCTGTACAATTTATCAAGACTTTTCTTTTGTACTACAATGCAACAAAACACTAACTGCAAGAGTTTTCATTGATTGTTCCCCCATCTACACTCACTGACCTCTCAAACCTTGTATTCTGCCAACACCACTAGACCTTGGGTGACTGCTTCATCGCCAACAACCATCCCTCTGGAACTTTTTCCCACATCAGAGTTTTCCTCTTTCTCTCTCTATCTTAAAGAAATCCATCATAACTTACAAAAATACCTGAGTCAGTCTAAGTTACGCATTCTTATCAAACAGTCACCAGGAACAATATGATGACCAATAGGTGGGGTAGGACAGCGTCTGTGTTGCTAACTAACACATGCTGGTGATGTTTAATTTGTATATAATCTATCAGTAGTTTATCTGATATATTGTGAGCAGTGATTTAGAGCAGTTATAGTTCTGACTGGCTTCACTGGTTCTCCAACTGGGGAAACAGCTATTTACAACAGCTATTTCAGACCTTTTTGGATTGCAGACAACATTTCCAATGTGTGTGGTCATTCAGAGGTCTGGAACCGGGCTAAAACACACCGCCCTCTGGATGATAGCTCTTCTCCTCTTTGTCCATCTGTCCTTTCTGTTTGATCTCAAATTTGCTCACTGTCAGCTCATCAGGCAAATAAGTTCCCTTTTCTGCACGCTTCATATCACAATTTGATAATGTGGTCTGACTCCATGCTTAGGAAGAACTGTTCAATTGAGCTGTTTTCTGCAGTTAAGGCTTAAGGGCTTAGGTAGTTGAGACATACAACCTTCTACTATAACCCTACTGTAAACGGTTAAAGGTAGACTTGTGTGCAATAGTAATGCAATAATGCAGTAAAAATATGTGGTGGGAGACTTTAGTGGCTTTCTCCCTGTATCAATTCATATGTTCTGAATTGGTCACATTAACAGTTTCATGCAAAATCTACCTTCCATCCAATTTATTCAGTTTGATAAGCAGAAACGCATAAAAATAATTTACATTTCTGAATAATGACTCCTCCAATCTAGGCCTCTCAAATCTTTTCCATCTGTCTCTACTCTCCTTTGCCCATCTTCCCACAGTGGATTGGCTTGGGCGCTTTCCTCTGATCGCATCTTTTTCTCCCTTTTTATTGACCTGATTCTCCCTGTTATGCAGCTGGTATAGAGCTTTCGTCTGCTGCTGCTTTCCCAAATCTTCTCTTTGAAAAGCTGTATTGTTGCCAGCTCTCTCAGGCACTCCAATGCATATTCACATGCGCACGCGCACACACACACACACACACACACACACACACACAGGCTAAACACCAGATTTTGGTCTTATCTGGTCAAGTGTGTTTACCTCTACGGTACACCTTGAGCTTATGCTGCAGGTGCCCAATATTTTGCTGAGAGATTATTTGAGGGATTTGTGCCATAGGTATGCTATTTTCCTGGAGATAAGTGCCTAGTGATTGTCTGTTCATTTTATTTTCAATCACTTATCGATACAGGACAGCCTGAGCTGTGAGCAACAAGAAAATGATAATGTGATTCAAACTATAACTGTATAGTGATTGTTGTGAAAGTGTTGTCTGTCCCCTGTTAGACCCTTTGGTGATAAACAATACATCACTTTAATGCATGTAATTCACCCATGATAACTTACACCATCCCAGGTAGTGTATAACCTAATGCAGGAGTATGAATAGTTTTAGAGATAGAAGGGGTAGGTGGAGGAGGTTATTATGAAGCACCTGACATGCCTGACAGCCTGATGAGAACTAGTGATTAAGGCCTACGCTGTATCTCACCTCATGTTGATGTGTTCTCTTGTGCAGGACCTGCCAGCCGGGCTGAGACATGATGACTCTACTCTGGTAAGGTGCTGTCAGTGCTATAGAGGCAGAGCTATAAAAAGATCTATCACTGCCAGAGCAACCAAAGATTGGCCGCTTCTCAGTGAGGGTTCATTGACAAGTAGGCTCAAGTCTGTGTGACACTGGCAAAGAAAATAAATAAATAATAAATGAAACCTAAAATAACATATTTTCACTTATTGGGTATGAAGACGAAATTTTAAATCTTTCACTAAATTAACATATAATTAAAAGTCATTAACTTGCATTTCATTCCAGGTTAAGAGTAAATTATTGCAGATATATTTGTACAGTTTGCCTAAATGTAAAATGAATACTAATGCAATTGAAACTCTTCAAATTGTATATGTATGCTGCTCACAAAATAACACAATATTTGAATTGAATCAAATGATAAAGCGCAATCTGTATTTGAATCCTTCAAAAAAAGAAAAGAAGTAAATCTAAGCTGAGTTCTAAAAAAGTTGCATAAGTATTCATGTCAGGCAGAATTCAAATCGGAATAGCGAACACATGAATGACACTTGAATTGTCTCAGCTACATACAAACACTATTAAAACAGCTTTAAAAAGAAAATGTTCAAATCCACTTCAACTGTAGGAGACCTGAAAGACTTGCATCTTGACCTGCCATTTGTGTCTAAAGACCAGAGATTTGACATGGCCGTGCCTTCAAGGACTCTTGATATAATGGCCAATGAACTGAACGATATCCTCACTGGGGACGGGGAGGAAAAGGAGGGCCGAGCTGCACGCACACACACTCGATCACACAATGTTTTTTTTGTCTTAAGTTTTTTCAGCACATTGAATACTCCAGTTTTTTAAGACACTGATGATAGACAGCTGACTGCAGTGTTTGTCTTGTCTCAGCCTCTAGAATGTCTACTTATATGCATTGTCAGCAGTGTGTGGATTTTATTAACTCTATCAATGAGTCATATTACCAGTGTTCAATCATAAATTAGAAATGCACTTTAGACTAAAAGGCATCGCAAAAGGAGATCCTGTATCGTTTCCAGTACATTTCTATTTTCTATTTCTGACTACATGTTCCTGCACTGAATAGAAAGTCTTCATTAGATACTCTGACAGACAGATATTTTCTATCTGCTGGTAGAGTTTTTAATAGCACTGCCATGGAAGAAAAAACAAAACAATAAGAGTTGATGGATGAAACTTATTGCTCAGGAAATGAAGAAGAAATAAAGTGAGCTTTTCACCAACGTGTTTGTGTTTATGGGCTGCTTTGCCAGTAAAACAGGTAGTGCAAGTAAAAACATCAAGTTGATGTTGATGTTCTTGTTATGTTAGTGATGTTAGTGTTTGTGTGTGTATGATGTTGTTTATCTGTTGATTGTTAAGTGAGAGCTACATTAGTGCTGTTTATGTCTTAACATTAAGAATCAGTTTAATAGTTACTCAACTCATGATGGTGAGACTGATTAATGGTAGCAGCAGAGTGGAGCGTTACTGGTTGCTGTGATCTTCATGGAAAGTATTTAACACACTCAAAATTAATCAACCCCCATTGCAGATTAGGTGTATTGGCAAAATTTTACAAACTTTCAGCTGTGTTCAATGAACAACTCAAATAAGAACAATTTAAATAGCTCAACACAACTAATATTACAGGTGGTTTCTCCAAATTCAATACAATATGCCACTTTTAATGACTGCTGCAGTCTCAAAATTATACAACCCCTTCATGTTAAATATCTTTGGTACTTAGTAGAGCACCCTTTAGCTGCCATGGCCTGCTACAAACATAATGTATAGCCAGACACCAGGTTCTGGCAGCGTTCCTGAGGAATCTTAGCCTATTCCTCATGGGCTCTCTAATATTCTTGGGTCTTCAAATCCCACCAGAGATTTTCTGTGGGATTCAAGTCAGGTGACTATGATGGCCACTTTAGTATCTTCCTGGACTTTTTCTGAAGCCAAGCCTTGGTGGACTTTGAGGTATACTTGGGATCATTGTCCTGCTGGAAGGTCCGATGACGCCCAAGCTGCAGCTTCCTCACAGACGGTCTGACGTTTCCTCCAAGGATTTCCTGATACTTGATTGAATCCATCTTGCCCTCCAAACGCTGCAGGTTTCCAGTGCCAGAAGAAGCAAAGCAGCCCAGAGCATCACAGAGCCCCCACCATGCTTCACTGTAGGCAGGGTGTTCTTTTTCAGCACATACTTTTTATGCTTCATTCTTCCTCCTCCAGACATACCACTGATCCATAGACCTGAAAAGTTTCAGTTTTGTTCCACAGCTCCACAGAACAGAATCCCAAAACTTCTGTGGCTTATTTATATGGTTTCAAACATATTTGAGCTGACTCATCTTGTGCTTTTGGCTCGGTAGTGATGTACGTCTTGAAGTTTGGGAGGCCTTCAGCGTTTAGTATGCGCCTTACTGTAGAAGCTGAAACCTCAGTGCCTGCTGCCACCAAGTCTTGCTGCAGGTCTTTTGCAGAAGGTTTTTGGCCGCCTGCCTCCTCAGAAATCTGGTGGCAGCCGTCGATAGTTTCTTCTTTCAGCCACATCTAGGTAGTGCAGCCAGTGTTCCTTTAGCTTTGGACTTGCAAACTATGCCTCAAACAGTATCTCTAGGAACATTCAGTGCCTTTGCTATCTTTTCGTATTATTTCCCATGTTTGTGCAAGACAATGATCTCCTCTCCATATTTCTAACATGCAAACAAACGTCACTGTGAACACACCCCTAACCAGTCTGGGTATTTGACGTGTGTGCTTGAGACATCACCTGATTTGCAAATGAGTGCTGCTATGAGGGATTCTATCCCGGGGGTTGAATAATTTTGAGAATGCAATTGTCAGTAAAAGTTGTATTGTGTTGAATGTCGAGAACCACCTGTAGTATTAGCTGTGTTGAGCTATTTAAATTGTTCTTGTCTGAGTTGTTGAGTCAATACAGTTCTTGAAAGTTTATAAATTTTGTCAAAACAACTTATTTGTAGTGGAGGTTGAATCATTTTGAGTACAACTGTATATACATCATTCAGAGCATTAATATAGCAGCAAACATCTATTTGTGAAGACACATTGAAGTAACAGCATCCTGAGCAGAGAATGACGTTACACTCCCTCTATCTATGTTGTAATCCGAGTTTCTCTGTTCTTTATTTCGGTAATGTGAGCATGTGAGTCTGTAAGTCATTCGGTGAGCTAACCCAGAAGCACAGTACACCACCCTGAGCCAAAGAATGAGTGAAGCACCTGCTCAGCGACAGACTCTCTTTCAGTGAGCTAACTCTTTAGCACAGGACAGCTAAGAAGGATCACATTTATTGGACAGCTGTAGTTCCTTGCATACAAACTTCAAAATTTTTACATACAAAACATATGAATAGCTTGCAAAATAACAAAATGTATTGTTATAGATTAAACAACCCAATTATTGTTAGATTACAAATTAGAACATTCAAATACTGCCTATGTACATTATCATACATTAGAAATAATAATCCAATAATATAATGCAACACTGTGACAGGGGCCAATCTGCTGCCTAATGGGTTACTTTTACTTTGATATTTTTGCATTTTGCATTTTGTTCAAAGACTTCCGTACTCCTACTTTAGTAAATGTCTGAATGCAGGATTTTTATTTGTAATGGAGTACTTGTACATTGTGTTATTGCTACTTATACTTAAGTAAAAGCTCTCCAACTCACACTTTTTGACAACGACCAGTCTAACCATCAGCATTTATGTGTGGAGCAGGGGAGAGAGAGAAAGAGATATTTTTAAGTGATTTGGATTTGGCTCAACAAATGTTGCTGGTTGTGTTGGGGCCAGGCTCTAGGCCTGAATGAACAAGACTGGCTTACCCTGGAGCTGAAGGTTCAGGACTGTGCAGGAGAAGCTGTCTCTTCTATGTTCCAAGAGGGGAGGGAGGGATATTGGTTGTTTCTAACTTACTGTAACACATGCAGTATGCTTTTCTGATTACTGGTACATGATCCATATGGAGCGGCCTGAATGAATGACCTCATTCTAAATATACGTGTCTTTTAGCAATGCAAGATCAAACTCTTTGTATAACACGGCCCTCTCTTTTTCAGGACAAGGAAGTGCTAGCACTCTGCCCAAAAACCTGTTTTCAATTTATCTGTGTCATCCATTTGAATGTGTGTTCAAGTTTACGGGGTCTGCACATTTAAAAAAGAGCAATCCCAACAAGAAATAACACTATATTTGCTTTCAATTGAGCTCCAGCAGAGAGCTGCCCAGATGGCCCAATCAGAGAAAAGTCTGGCAGTTGCATCTGGAGCCAGCAGGCCAGATGGAGCACGGTGCAGATATGGGTTGAGTCGCAGGAAGAAGAAGAAAAAAATAACTTCCAACAGTAAAGGACAGGCATCTTTTGTGATATGATTGCTTGTGTTTACCTTATGCCATATTGGTTGATGATGAAACCTGGCCAGATGGATGGTTTAGATGAGGTAAGTGGAGAGTCTTTTGTATGTCAGTGCTCCAACAATAATAACACTAAAATCAGGTATATCGCAATATACCTATGAACATACCTATTAACTATCCCTATGAGCCTGGATATTTTTTTCAGTTTGACCTATTTCAATTTTATTTGTATTCTCATTGTCCAGTACCTCTACCAAGCACATTTATGTTGTAGTTTCCAGTACAGGGATGTCACCAGTAGTACACAGCTCAGTCTCAGCACAGTGAATCTCAGTTTGCATGAGAACCCTGGGGAAAAGCATATATCACCGCCCACACCTCTAATCCTTAGCTAAGATTTGTCACAGTAACTCAAAAAGTATTCAGTTCCTCTACAATGAGTGAAGGTTGCGATGCTTCTTGCAATCGTGGCAGTGTGTTATTAGCTTGGATGTAAAGAGTCCAGAATATATTGTATTCTATTCTACACTGTTGCCCATAAAGTTGGAATAAAGTGTTTTTTACCTCTTCTCATGAAATGATTGTGACAATGTGATTTATTCTTGATAAATAAAGTGTATATCTTCTAAACTTTATTGATCTCTTCCAAAACTCTTCCAAACATATCACAGTGAAACTTAAACCACAATTAACCTTTGCAAACTATGTATTCAGGCTTTAACAAAATCGGGGGTATTTAGATAAAAGCGTAGTGCTACTGTACTGTAGCTTAACTCCTTACAATGAAGAGCCTGTATCACTAGCTACAGTTTCATAGTAGCTTCCCTCACTATCTAAATGACTGGATACACTGTCTGCAACATCTACATACATCCTATGTTCTTTATCCTAAGATAAGATAATGTGACAGTTAAGATTATTTTACTGAGCACTGCTATTTTCAGTAAAACTATTAACTTTGTTTGAGGCCTCTTTTAAGAGGGAAATCTGATATCTGTCAATATCCATCCATTCTGTATCCAGCAGAGCAAAGATTACCATCAGACTCTCAGCAGTACCAGCAAGGATGCAACACAGCAAAACAGCTACTTTGTGTTGGAGCAGTGAGATAAGGGGTCACAATTCATCCGTCCTGACTTTCTGGCTGACTGTGACAACTGGAGGAATAAGTGAGTTTAAAGGACACAAACTGGTACAAATATAGAGAACAAATATGAATACAAAATCATAGTTAAGCTGGCAGGCACACAACTTTGACTGTTGTGGTTCCTCAGATGAGCAGTGGTGGGTAGTAACATGTTACATTAACTAACTCTAACCCATTTACATGTTAGATGTTAAGAGATTAAACTTAACAGCACCTATTTTGCCTTTTTTTTTCTGGTTCTGGATAATGCACAATTAAAATGCACTTCACATTTTACTGCCCAACCTGCTGAGGGCCAGTTTGAACTTAATAGGCCTAAACTGAATTGCATCTAATGACATTACATCACCTGTCAATTTTAAAGCTATTTTGTATATATAACCAGCTTCCCTCTGATTCAGATAAACTAAAACAACTTGGCTGTTTAAGTTGTCTTTGGTAATCTTTATCACATAACCCAACACACGAATCATGGCACAGAAGCGCAATGCTCCACTGCATTATATAACATAACAACATAGCTCATTTTTAGCCGCCCTGAGAGAGACAGGGAACCATTTAAGACAGACATTTATAGTAACACCCCCACCCCACCACCCTACTCCCACACCCAGTGGGAACAAGCGATTCTGTAGGGATCTCTCTATGATAACTTGTGTTTTTCTTTAGCCCAGCCCAAAAGGGTCAGGGCCTGTGTGCTTTACACATCCACAGTAATATTTCCTGGAATGCGTGAAACAACGGCTAGCCCACAAGCTTATTAATCCAACCTGCCTTACAACCACCCGTCAAGCACTTCATCAGCACCGGTCAGTAGCTGCAGTAAAGGGTCAGTGCTTCTCAAACGGCCAGGGTGCCGAAGCGTGAACAGAGCGCGGTGGAAACAAGTCCAAGCAAAGACAGGGTTGTCTGTCGTGAGAGGGTTTGTACACACAGCTTCATACACATGCTTGTCTAGTTACAAAGCAGCATTTTGCTGTGATTTCATTGTTTTTATTTTATCTAACTTTTGTTGTAAATCATCTCAGGTTCACTGTACTAAACAATGTGCTTCTCAGGGTCAATTTTAGATTAAACCCTGTATCGTAAAGATAAGCAAATAGCTTAGCAATCTCATTTCTACAGATTTAGAGGATGCAACCTTCAATGATCAGTCACAGATCATCCATATCCATCTAGATCACATGCTTTAACTTAGCTCATACTCAGAATGCCAGAGGGCAATCAATTAAACACTTAAAATGCATTGATTTGGTCTTCAATGTGGCGAAAGGTTCAAGTCCATGCTTCATTAAAAATGTAAAGCTTCCTGTACTGTATCTCTTCAATGAACCCTTATACAAAAATATTTGAAAACAGCTGAAAACATCAAAATATGTAATTGTCTGCCATGTTTTGGGATATATATAATAAGACATAGCAGTGGCCATTATAGAATACAAAAGCAGTTTTTTTCTTTTAAGCCCACTTCTCGTCTAAAATGTTTCTCCAACTAATACATTTTAAGGTGAAATATGTTCCCCAGGTGTGTTGGTTTAGGATAGTAGATGCACCATGCTGAGGATAAGACAATCCTGTTAAACAAGCCAGTGGATTATTGCAGGTGGGACTTTTATGTGTATTGCTTTGTGGACTCATTGATTTTTCTCATTCCAGGACTTGTGAGAGCTCTATCAGGCAATTTAGTAGGTGTTTAAAGAAGAAAATGTTTATTACCAGAGTTGCGATAGATTGTTACAAGTTATTGTTACATACTTTAAATTCTTTATGGGACCTTTTATATCATTTTGATTTTGCTTGACTTCCAAAGTTTTTATGGATTGTTGATCAATTGAATCTTTTCCACTATCTGATGAATACGTATATACTTATAAGTATATTCAAAATAGAACTTCTGTTTCGGTGTATTACAGGTAATTTGAATGTACACTTATGAAATAAGGTGTTACTGCACATCAATGCGTCTTGCAGATAAATAATAATAATATTAATATTGATGACAACAGCGACAACAATAATAATAATAATAAACAGTGCAAGTAATCTGTTGCTATCTTTTTCAGCTTACACTGCAATATCGATGCAATATTTTCAAGTACAGGAGCCAAAATGCCTTGGAGGACTGCTTGATTCTGCTCTGAGTAGTAAATCCAGTAATGACAAGACGCACGCATGCACGCTGACAAGGCATTATACAGCCCAGGGTACCTGGCCTTCTATGTGAAACCATTATGCAGGATTTCTGCCTCCTGCTGAATGCAGGTGGGATGCGGGACCTACTTATTACAGCCCAGATGTGCCTGTAATCCATCACTGTCTCCCCTGCCCCCATCGTACTCTGGAGGATGTCTGGAGCACGGCCCCCAAGTGTGTATGTGTGTGTGTGTGTGTGTCTGTGTCTGTGTATGTGCAGATATGCTTGTATGTTTGTCTGTCTATCATTTTTCTTTTTTAGCTCTGAACAGCACATGTATATATGTATGTGTGTTTATGTGTTTATTGTTACATTTTTCTGTCTCTCTCTGTTCCTCGCCTTCTTTTTATCTCCATGCCAATGGTTTATACAACATTAACTAAAGTCATTTAGGGTCTGTCAGACGTGTTGTACATATTAATGATAGCCGTTTACATTAAGCATCTTCAGTCCACCTATTTTTGCGGGCCTCTACAAAGCGGGGCACAGGGTGAATCATTTATGTGTGAAGTTGTAGATGTGAGTAAAGCCTGCCTCATCTGTGGTGCAGATGGTGTCGTAGTGGTGCACTCATTATTCCTGCTGCTCATTATATACTCATTATATGTGTCACTCTTCTTCCCCAACAACAAAATTAATGATTTGTTGTGGTTCATGTGTTTGGCTTCTTGTAGCCAAAACAAGTGATTTTTCTGTACTGCTATGAATGCTGACCAAACAAATCCGTGTATAAATACTGATTCAATTTAAGATGGCCTTGTTAAGCTACACCCACACAGATAAATTTGGTTGCATTTGAGACCCTTTGCACTGACAGTTTTGCATCAATACTCCCAGGTTTCACTGTACATGAGAGGACCTTACTTCCTCTTGCCTTATTGATTTAGTCTCTAAAAACCATAATCCTGTCTTCAAATGCAGCTCCTTCAGCTCAAGTCTTGCTGCAGCACACAGGCAATTAGAGCATCAAGTTAAGACTGCTTTTATATGCTGTTGCAATCCCTTCACTGAAGGCCTCTGGAGAATTGATAGTGAGTGGGGCAGTTGCGTCATGGTTGTCTGAGTGTTTGTGTGTTTGCAGCCCCAACATCATCCCCTTGCTTTGACACACTGACAACACACACCGATTTAAGAGCACATTTACAGCAGTCTTTGCCCCTAGCCAATGACCAACTTGTCTTGCATCTTTTGTCAGACAGATATGCAAAGAACCAGTCGGTTGTGATGGAGCAGGAGGTGCTCTGGCATTTGTAAAACCACATGAATGCTGAACGGCTTGGCAGACTATTGAGCTTGGTGAGATCTAACTATTTTCTCTGAACACAAAACTATTAAGCCCTCACTAGATTCTTCTCTTAACAAAGAGCTTTGCTTTTCTTTGTTGGTTTACATTGTCCTTTACTCTGCTAAGCAAGCCTCTACATACTCCAGTCCAAATCAATACTCAGATGTACCAATAGATTGCCTACCGCTGCTGCCCACACTAATGAACAAGCAGTTGAGGTGAGGAGAGGCAGGGATCAATTTCAGCATGTTCCTCGTAAATGCTTTAGTTTTCTGATATTCTACTGTTATCCTGGGGAGGGCGTGTGTTCCCCATCTGATTAAGCCTCTGTATAAAAGTGGTGGCTGTGCTCCATCAATACAGAATGATTTTCACTCCACTATAACACCTCATGTACACACGCTTTTCCTACTCCAACCCCTCTGACCCTAGCTGTCTCAAGTGTTGCAATAATTGCCCAATCAATACACCCTATGTCAATTGCATCATGCCAAGAAAGCAAGAAGAAAAAACAAGCAACAGACACAATCTGCCATTGCTGCTCCCCCTGGGGCTAATCTGTCACTGAATCAATACAAACGATGACACCAGATGACAACGGACCGGGTGATATCATCTTTCATCTAGAGCCACCAAAGGAGCCTCTGTCTATGATATGTGGCGGCTACAGTAGACTACTCTTGGTGTTTCAGCCGCCATTCTTCAATGTCTCAAGCTAACAGGAGGAAGAGCAGGGTGTGAGACCACTGAGGGATGTCTTGTTCATTCTGAAAGTGCTGTGAGCAGCAGATTGGGTCCTCGGTGTGAAGGGTTAAGCGGAGCTGTGCTGATGTTGGGAAAAAATGCCAGCATCTCCACAAACATACTCACACATTATAAGGGGAATTCAGAATTTCAAGCCAGCAAAAATGTGCTAATTTAAGGTGTCAGTAATAAAAGAATGTCTTCTTCACTTACAATTTATCACAGAAACACAAATTCCCATAATTATAAACATTCACTTACATGATGTCAGTTGTGTTAATTGTCGCACCTAGTTAGATTTTTGACAGAAGCATACTGTGTACTCTACTAAGAGTGCTCATGACACTATTAGAGTGTCAGAGGACACACCTTTCAGACAGAAGCCTCACCAATTAGCATCAGTGGATGTACAGGATGTAAGACACTTGTTAAGTTGTTAACTTAAAGAGGTTGGAATTATAACTGACTTGAGAAGTCATTATGCATCATCTTTAGTTTTGTGTGGAAGAAGAATGGAAAAAAATGAATGCACGCTGACTACCAAACTCTAAACAGACTGATATACAATTCCAAAGATTGAGGATGCACTGGAAGCAAGTGATTTAGTGTGTTAGATCTAAGAAGTGGATATTATCAAAAACCCATGAGTGATATTGTTTAGGAAAAAATGTCATTCAAATGTTCATATGACCTTTCAACTCTTCATGGAGCAGACTGTTAATCTGCCAGAGGTTTGTTTACTTGGATGATCTCAAAACGTTTGACTCAACACTAGAGGAGCATGAAAAACTACTTAAAAGATGAAGGTCTAAAACTATCAGTTCTGTAAAGCATGAGACACATAGTTTCTGAGAATGACGTGGTTACAGATCCTTCAAAGACAGAAGCAGTAACCACATGACCCAGGCCTATTGTTTTGCTATTGTTGATTCTGTGGGTACTACCGGAGATTTGTGACTACACCAGAGCCAACCATTGACTGAAGCAGCTTCTTTGTGGTTACCTCCCAGCAACCAAGAAAGCCAAGAAAGGGAAAACAGGGTTATTTTAAGACCTTCTGAGCCTTTCAGAGAAAGGTGGGATGCCAAGTGTGAAGAAGCGTTTCAGATACTCAAGTGGAAGCTTACCAAAGCCCCTATGCTTGCATTTTCCAACTCCCAGTTGCCAAATGTTTTGCACAAAGCTGCAAGTCGGGAAGGTTTAGGCACCGTTCTTTATAAAGACTATCAGGATGGAGTCAAGAATGGAAGAATATTCCTGCTTCAGGTGTAAGAGTAATGTGCTAGCTTGCCATACTTGACAAACCAGAGCACAGTTTATTGCCTGAGAGAAGCGTCGACCATTAAGGTGCTTCTTGGTATGTAACTTCATAAGCACATTGCAATCATACAATGCTAAATATGCAACAGTTGCCGGCCTTGAGCTCAGATAAATTGTCTGCAGCTAAACAAGAAGACCAAGATTAGCTCAGGTTGCGAAGCTAGCTAACTGCTAATGAACTAAAAGTCCCCACAATTATAAGCTGCAAGGACGTCAAAAAATTCACTCTAGTTCACTGGCAAAGCCCTGAGGAAATTTTTTTGTTTTGCACTGTACTCAGTTTTCAGTTTAGTACAGTTACTGAATGAAATACTTCCCATCTCTTCCCTCCCCTTGCTTACAATCAATTCTTGTCAACTGACAATTTTTGCCAATTTCTAATCTCTAATTTTCCACAAACCAATCTCCTGCTCAATAGACCAGAGCGGCACAAAACGCCACAAAACGTCATAGCCACGCCCTTTTTGGGCAGATAGAAAATAAAAGATTTATAGATCCATTCTACTCTCCCACTGGCTGAAGCTTTTTTTCCTTTCGGGGTTCACCATTTGCCGAAATTTTGATCAACAAATTGCTACAGATTCAATTTGATATTTACCTTAAACAACAAATAAAATAACACTTTTCAGAAAAGACAACCTATTTATTTTATGCTTTTATGTTATCTTTAAAAGTGTAAGAAACAGAAAAACACATTATGAAACAATAACACAGCACAATGCAAACACTAATGCATGGTCTTAAACCATGGTATTACACAGGATATAAGATTTGGCCTAAATTAAACAATTCTTGTCAAATTTTAATGAAATATATCTCTGCAATGGTATTCAATCAGAAAGACATACCTTCTAAGAAATTTATAAAATAGCCTCGAACCTGATGATGCATTTAATAATCCTGTAATATCCATAAAGGTTAAATAATTTACATAAAGGCTCAGGAAGACAATCTTTCTTACTGAGACACATCCTTCAGATAATTTATGTCACTATAGACACTGCTGTTGGTTTATAATAGTTTGTTATACAATATATATATATATATATAAGGATGGAGCGTGAGATCGACAGGCGAATCGGGGCAGCGTCTGCAGTAATGCGGTCGCTGTATCAGTCCGTCGTGGTGAAGAGGGAGCTGAGCCAAAAGGCAAAGCTCTCGATTTACCGGTCGATCTACGTTCCTACCCTCACCTATGGTCATGAACTTTGGGTCATGACCGAAAGAACGAGATCTTGGATACAAGCGGCCGAAATGAGTTTCCACCGCAGGGTGGCCGGACTCACCCTTAGAAATAGGGTGAGGAGTTCGACCATCCAGGAGGAGCTCGGAGTAGAGCCACTGCTCCTCCACATCGAGAGGAGCCAGTTGAGGTGGCATGGGCATCTGTTTCGGATGCCTCCTGGACACCTCCCTGGGGAAGGAGACCCCGGGGAAGACCCAGGACACGCTGGAGAGACTCCATCTCTCGGCTGGCTTGGGAACGCCTCGGGGTCCCACCGGATGAGCTGGAGGAGGTGTCTGGGGCCCGGGAAGTTTGGGCATCTCTGCTAAAACTGCTGCCCCCGCGACCCGACCCCGGAGGAGTGGTTGAAAATGATTGGATGGATGTATATGTATATGTATATGTATATATGTGTGTGTGTGTGTGTGTGTGTGTGTGTGTATACATATACATATATATGTATGTGTATATATCTATCTATATATATAGATAGATATATACAGGGTTCACAAAAAGTTAGGGATATTCGACTTTCAGGTGAAATTTATGGAAAATGTAAAAAGTTAATGCTACAGTGATATTATATCATGAAAGTAGGACATTTTAGTATCAGCATGCAATGGTAGTTTCTTCATCTTAAACAATTTATTGAAAGAAAATCTAACAACAGTGGAGGGTAAACGAGCGTAAACGTAAAAGTGGGATGTGGCCAAAGGACGTCCACTCCTCTCCTTTCTGTGACTCTTCCAGTCTCTGTATCTCTGTTGCAACCTCCTGATGACACTCTGTGACCCTGTGAAGCTCAGTGGACACTTCTGTCTGAGGACCTGTTTGAAGCCTCCAGTGTTGAGGTGATGCTGATGGTGTCGTTTTGGTCTCATGATGTCAGAATGTGAACAACATGATGAGGAGGACTGTTTAAATACCAATTCTAACTGAACCAGGAAATGAATTGGTGGTGGTTCATCCTGAAATTTCACCTGACAGCCGAATATCCCTAACTTTTTGTGAGTAGTGTATATATATATATATATATGTGTGTGTGTGTGTGTATATATACATACATATATATGTGTGTGTGTGTATACATATATATATATATATATATATACACACACACACACACACACACACACACACACATATATATATATATATATGTGTGTGTGTGTGTGTGTGTGTGTGTGTGTGTGTGTGTGTGTATATATATATATATATATATATATATATATAAAGTTGGAATAATTGTTCAATACCCCCAATTTTGTTAAAGCCTGAATACACAGTTTGCAAAGGTTAATTGTGGTTTAAGTTTCAATAAAGTTGAGAAGATATGCACTTTATTTATCAAGAATAAATCACATTGTCACAATCATTTCATGAGAAGAGGTAAAAAACATTTTATTCCAATTTTATGGGCAACAGTGTATGTATATATATATATATATACACATACATACACACACACACACACACACACACACATATATATATATATATATATATATGTATAGTAACACATATGAATTAAATTACACAATCAGTAAGTAAGTAAAAATAAATAAGTTCCAACAGTTCAAATATGCAAAAAACAAAATTCACACAAGAGAAAAAAACAATAATGTCCCTTTAAAGTCCTTCTCAATCTCAAGGAGAGGAAAAAAATGAAGAAGAAGTTCGTTGGCACAGTACGCTACCATTACAGCAGTCCTAATACCACCAGGTTTGAGCCAGCACCCAAGCAGGCTTGAGGCCTACTCCAGACCAGGCTTGAGGCCTACACCAAACACCAGGCTTGAAGCTTACTCCAGACCAGGCTGGAGGCCTTCACCTAACACCAGGCTTGAAGCTTACTCCAGACCAGGGAGGTTTGTTCAGTGGTTCTTCTCTAGCTCGCCATCATGTCCACCAGGTCCACCAAAAAAGGTGGTGAACAGGTAAAGACATTAAACTTGGGTTTAATGTGAAATAAATCTGCAGGGTTTGGTTGGTGTATGAGATGACAGGGTTCACTCACCACTTCGGTTGGTATTTGCACATGGATTCCAGTTCAAGGTGCAATTCTTTGCTGAGGATGCTAGTGTGTGTTCTTCCAGGGCTTTCATGTCTGAGTGCATGCATGCTTGGATTCACCTGCTGCACAGGTGTAGGGCGGGGCCAAAGGGGCGCCTCCATTGGCCCATGAATTCAGACTGACAGCCCAACTATCCAATCAAACACAACTAGGCCTCCTTTACAGAGTAGCCTATTTGGTCTGGGTTACACCCTCCCCCCTTGAATTAATGCACGTCCCGGCGCATCCTTTTTGTGGCTGGGTGGTCACAGGAATGTTCATAACTGAAAAATGCATAGGCTCATCATCACAATCAGAAGTAGCTAAGGAGTTAACAACTGCCTTGCTTAGGCCTTGGAACAAGGACTGGATAACAGAAATTAAGGGGTGTCCTAATTTGGCATAGTGGAGGCGCTCTGGTTTCTTTCTCTCTCTCCTAGAATATCTGTGAGGCTCCACTTGGTCAGATTGCAGAAGGTTATTCTCCTGATTAAGTTGCAGATCATCGTTCTGTTCCTCTCCCTCTTTATCTCTAGGGTTAGGCAAAACATCCTCTTCCAGCATTGGTTCCTTGTCAGTATTGTCCATGTCAGGTAAGTTTCCTTGGTCAGGTAGGTTTCCTCCAGAACCAACCATATCTGGTTCAATCTCTGGTGAGATGTTGATGGGTTCATCCTCCTCGGAGATGTTGGCAGGAGTCACCACTGGAATAATCTCCCTTCTCTTCTCTGAAGAGATTATCTCAGCAGACGGAAAGGGAGAGGAAGTCGTCAGAGGACAACTGGGGGTTTCACCAAGCGGTTGGCTCACAGGATTTCTTTTATACATTCTGGTGAACTTGAAGGGCTCAACGGATACATTTACTTTTCTTGGAATGTCATAATCTGAATCGGTATTGATATCATCATCTTCAGCACCATCGCTGTCGAGACCAGGATGGTTGCAGGTCTTTGGTCGTCTGGGCGATCGTAATATGACAGGCAGTTCTGAGTCAGGACTAGACAAAGATCCACATGGTAGAAGTAAGTCCCGATGTAATGTGCGTAAAGGACCATCTTTGTCCTCAGGCTTTACCGTGTACACAGGAAGATCCCCTGCACGGTTAACAATCACATAAATGTCTAATTCCCATTTATCAGCCAGTTTGTGCTTCCCTCGCAGTCGAACATTCCTTACTAGAACTCTATCTCCAACATTAAGAGTAGTTTCTGTGATACGTTTGTCAAAACGTGCTTTATTACGTTCTGCACTCTTTTCAGCATTGCGACTGGCAATTCTGTAGCTCTCCTCCAAATTGCTTTTGAGCTTTTGAACATACTGAGAATGGGATTCTCGCGAACTGTTGATGGGAAGTCCAAAAGCCAAATCTATAGGTAGGCGAGGCTGCCGACCAAACATGAGCTCATAAGGACTAAAACCAGTGGTCTCGTTCTTGGTACAGTTATAAGCATGCACTAAAGGTTTAACAAAGTCTTTCCAATGAGTCTTGTCCTTATGACTCAGGGTACCGAGCATCTGAAGTAGGGTTCTATTGAACCGTTCAACGGGATTTCCTCTTGGATGGTAAGGAGTGGTTCGTGCCTTCTTTATTCCAGCTATTTCACAGAGCTCTTTTATTGTTTTGGACTCAAAGTCTGGTCCTTGATCGCTGTGGAGGCGTTCAGGGAAACCATAATGAACGAAGAAATTATCCCAGAGTGCTTTGGCAACAGTACGAGCTTTTTGATTTGGAGTGGGTATAGCAACTGCATATTTGGTAAAATGGTCAGTGATGACCAGAATATCCTTAGTGTTGCTGCGGTCTGGCTCCAAGGACAAAAAATCCATGCAAACCAACTCTAAGGGTCGACTGGTAAGGATTGTAACCAGTGGAGCGGCTTTTTCTGGCATAGTTTTGCGGCGCACACAACGGTTGCAGGTTTGTATTTTCTTTTCAACAGAAGCTGCCATTTTGGGCCAGAAGAAACGAGCTCTTACAAGGTCAAGTACACGCTCAACTCCCATATGTCCCATGTCATTGTGAAGGCTTTGTAATGCCACTTCTCTTAAATCCGCTGGCAATACTAATTGAAAGTTGGTATTTGCACCTTCATGACGTTTTCTGTACAGAACTCCATTCTTCAACACAAGGTGATTCACTTCCCTAAGCAAAAGAGGAAGTTCTGGAAGTTCAGCTCGGACTGTAGGGGCTGGTGTTTCTCCTGACTCCAGTTGATTAATGACCTCTCGGATACTAGGATCAGACCTTTGTTTTTGTCTCAAATCGTCCTCAGTGAGCTGAGACATGACAGGAAGTCCACTTTGGGTTTCATCAATCAGAGTTTTGGGCACAGCATCTGGATTACAAACAAGTGATTCAATGAGTGGCAAGGAACTGTAGCTATCATTATCAGGCATAAAAGTGTTACAAACTATGTGTTTATCACAAACGGCCTGAACATCAGACTCAGACAAATGATTGGAGGCAAACTGACGAATTCTCTCAGTCTCCTTTTGGGAAGACTCATCAGCAAGGTCACCATGGGGACGTCTTGATAATGCATCAGCATCAAGATTCTGTCTGCCTGCTCGATACTGCAACTGAAAATTGTAGTTGGACAGAGCAGATAGCCATCGATAGCTTGTTGCATCCAGTTTAGCTGTTGTCAAGATGTAAGTAAGGGGATTACTGTCAGTAACAACTGTAAAAGGAGTACCATACAAGTAGTCACTGAATTTGTCAGTAACTTAAGAGCGAGAAACTCTAATTTGTGGGCAGGATACTTGGACTCACTGCGAGATAATCCCCGGCTGGCAAAAACAATAGCTCGCAGCTTCCCTTCCTGCTTTTGATACAGTGTAGCACCCAACCCTGTTGTGCTAGCATCTGTATGTAAAATGTATGGTAGTTTGGAATTGGCAAATCCAAGAACAGGGGCTGTGGAAAGCTTCTCAAGGAGGGTTGTAAAAGCTTGTTGACAAGCTGATGTCCACCGAGATCCAAAAGGGTCCTTTGGGTTGTGATATTGCAAGTTTGGACCTCTCTTTCCCCGATTGTGAAGGGGTGGGTATCCTGCTGTCAGGTCATTTAGAGGCTTGGCTAGCTGAGAGTAGTCCTTAATGAATCTTCTATAGTAACCAGAGAAACCAAGGAAGGATCTTAATTCTTTGAGAGTTTTTGGTTGTGGCCAGGTCTTTAAAGCCTTGATTTTGTCTGGATCCGTTTCAACACCACTGGCAGAGACAATATGGCCAAGGTAACGCACAGAAGATTGGAAAAATTTGCATTTCCCAGGTGACAACTTTAAACCATATTCCTTAAGCCTTTGGAGCACCTTAAAGAGCCGCGTTTCATGTTCTTCAATGGTATCAGAGAAGATGATAATGTCATCTATGAAAACCAAGACTTCTTTAAGGTTGAGGTCTCCCATGCATTTTTCCATCAAGCGCTGAAATGTACTTGGTGCATTAGTGACACCTTGTGGCATGCGATTAAACTCCCAAAAGCCTAAAGGACAGACGAAAGCAGTTTTCTCTTTATCAGATTTTTCCATCTCAATCTGATAATAGCCAGATTTGAGATCCAAGACAGAAAACCATTTGGAACCAGAAAGAGCACGGAAAGCTTCCTCTACATTGGGGAGTGCATAAGCATCTTTGATGGTCTGCAAGTTTAGCTTTCTGTAGTCAATGCATAAGCGAACAGAGTTGTCTTTCTTCCTAATGACCACAATCGGTGAAGAAAAGGGAGATTCGGACTCTTGAATAATCTCTGCATCAACTAACTCTTGCAAATGTTTACGCACCGCATCAACATCTTGAGGGTGGATAGGTCTGGCACGCTGTTTGAATGGTGTTTCATCACTTAACTTGATATGATGTTTTACTTTATCAGTGCGTCCAAAATCCAAGTCGTGCTGAGCGAATACTTCAGGCATTGCATTGAGTTTGTTGGTTATCTTCTCTTTCCATTCCAAGGGCAACGGTGAAGTCAAAACTTATAGTGGAAGGGTTGGTGTGTTCTGATGGTTGAGATACAAATTGCTGGTGGTTAATGACACTCTGTACTGCACTCAAATCAGCCAACACCATCTTTGGTGGTATAGTTATATCATGACCAGTTTCATTGTGCAACACTACTGGAAGATGACTATAGCGCTTGGTTGGCAAAGTAATAAGACAGCTAGCTACCAATATCCCACAGGGTAGAGAAGAATTGGATGGAGGTTCAATAAGGGCCCATTTCTCTGAGTGGCAGGCGTGGTTGTTGACTATGCCATCCAGAACTACAGTGCTGTACGCAGGAATCACTTCAGGTGTATAGCCTCTGAGTTTTATTGATCCAAGGTTACCATTCTGAGAGTACTGATGCCGTAGTTCCAAGATTTTTAACACCGCACGATAACCATGTTGAGAAGGGAGGAAACTACATTTGTGCAGGCAGTAATCAGAGCACAGAAGATCTAATGTATTGGTGCCAATCAATACTTGTCCAGCATGGGCATGAAGGGTTGGAACAACCAAAGCCAGGGTAGAAACTTCCATTTCAGTTCCAACAAAGTCCTTTGGAAATGTGACATTCAGCTCAACAAAACCAAGATAAGGAACTTGTTGTCCATTTGCTCCTTCTATCTCTAGAAGTGTGGTTAAAGGTTTAATTGGTTGATTAGCCAAAAACTGTTTATGAAAGGACAAAGGGATTGTAGTGACCTGGGATCCTGTGTCAAGTAGGCAAGTTGTTGATTTTCCTGAAATCTTGACCTGTGCAGTACTTCTGGTTCCCACAAGTCCTGTGGGAAGGTTAGATAGGCAATCAGTTGCTTTGGTTTGGTTTATAGCTGCCTGCTTTGCAGTGGGACTCTTTTCATGATCTCCAGCTCCTGAATGTCCCTCCACAGAAGCTGGTTTCAGTTTAAATTACTGGAAAATGGTGATTTCATCCATTTCATTTGTTTCTCCTGCAGCTGTTTCTTTTTTGATGCAACCAAAGAAGGATTTGGGGCTTGCTGACACTTTGGTGAAATATGACCATCCTCTCCACATTTAAAGCAAAATCCTGGGCGAAGCTGGGTGCTTGGCTTGGCGTGTAGTTTAGACTGGTTTTTAGGCAGAGTTGCAGACTGTGCAGGAGCCTTCCGGAATTTAGCTTCATCTGAGGGACTGCTATGGCTCACTTTATAATGAAGCATGGTCAAAGTTGACAGTTGCTGCTGCATTTGATCGACCATTTTCTTAAGCTGGTCAAGCTCCGATGACTGTGAACAGGAACAAGCACAATGCACATGTGATGCTACATGTGATTTGGAACCAATGCACGTGGGCTTTGTTGTACCAAGGTGATGTTTCATGCGAGAAGCTTTAGCTGCTTGCTTATCTTCTTCCACTCGAAGCAATAAGAGTAACTCTGCAAAAGATGGAGGATTGTCTCTCTTCTGCTCTAGCTGAAGGTCACTGATGAGGGTATTGTCCCATCAGCCTCGACAAAACTGTTTTAAGAGATGCCGATTACATTCATTAGCAGTGACACCTCCTCTTTTCATGGCGGTGTTCAAAACAACTTGAAGACAATGCAAATACTCTGTAGGTTTTTCACCAGGGTTTTGTAAAGTGCTTAGAAACTTTGCAAAACACTCATCTCCGTCTGCCACAGTGCCGAATGCTGAATCAAGATGTTCGAGATAATCAACAGGTAAGGCTTTAGGGCCTAAATGTTTCACAATATCAGCAGCTGGTGGCAGCAGACTTTCAAAAATCTTCCGAGACCTCTCCAAGTCAGAAATGGAAGGATCTGTGAGAAACAAGTCCACATTATTTCTCCAGGTATCATAGTCCGTTTCATTACTGGGTCGTGTGATCTTCCCAGAAAAAGTCCTGAGTCTGGAAGAACCATGGTGGGACACAACATTGTCTGTCTTGACAATATGCTCAACTACTACTTTTTGAACCTCAGGTGGATTGACCACACCTCCTGAAAGAGCAGTAGGACGCTTTACTGTAGTAGGAGGCACAACAAAGGAAGCAAAATCAGTGGTCAGGCTTCTTAGTGGGGTTGTTTCAATCTGTGCTGTGCTAACTTTAAGAGGACTGTCTTTAAGACCTTTTACTGCAGCGTCACTGGTAAGTGGTGATGCAGGCTTACTTTTTGACTCAGTTTTTACCCCCTGCATCAAAGAAAAGGACTGAGAGGAAACTTTTTCTAGCTCCTCCTGCAGCAAAATTTCAAATGGCCTCTCAGTTAATTTTGCAATTGCCTGCAGTTCCTCAAGGTAGCTCTTGGTGGCGCTGCTGCATGCAATAGGACTATACATACTGGCCAAAGCACACACTTTAAAAGGTAACATCTGTCCTAGTAGTACTATCATAAAGCAAAGGAAGTAAAGGTGAAAGAGACTGCATGGCAGTACCATGTGTAAACTCAACAATAGCAAATCCATGATATTTAGATGTAGGGTTGTCAATGTAAAATATACGACTGATGGACCCAAATGTTGCAAGATACCTTTCAAGTTCGTTATCTGTTTCAGTTTTGGTTAAACCAGAAATTATAACAGAATCTGGGATTTTTATGGACACAATTTCCATTATTGCAGGCTGTTTTTCCCCCATCAAGTGTAACTAAAGAATGTCTGTTCATTAATTTTCAATCCAGCTCCTGGCTAGCTCGCCACGTTATGTAACACATATGATGAAATATTATAAATTAAATTGTGTATTTTACTTATAAATGTAAATATATATATATACACTATTAAATCATAAATAAATCATCAACTAAAGAACAGGGCTAATTAAGGTACGGCTATGGAGCTGGAGGAAAACCAATGAAACAAACCAATTCTTTTTTGGTCTTATCAACTGTATTAAAACAGAAAGCGCTTGATGTAAATCAAGGAAAACAGCAAAAATAATAAATTGAACGAGAAAATGTACAAAACATAAAACCTTGCAAGGAATTAAATTACACAATCAGTAAGTAAGTAAAAATAAATAAGTTCCAACAGTTCAAATATGCAAAAAACAAAATTCACACAAGAGAAAAAAACAATAATGTCCCTTTAAAGTCCTTCTCAATCTCAAGGAGAGGAAAAAAATGAAGAAGAAGTTCGTTGGCACAGTACGCTACCATTACAGCAGTCCTAATACCACCAGGTTTGAGCCAGCACCCAAGCAGGCTTGAGGATAGTTGGGCTGTCAGTCTGAATTCATGGGCGCCTCCATTGGCCCATGAATTCAGACTGACAGCCCAACTATCCAATCAAACACAACTAGGCCTCCTTTACAGAGTAGCCTATTTGGTCTGGGTTACAATATACACATACATACATACATATATAAACAATAAATACATTCATTCTTTGATTTGTTTAAATTCATGGCAAAAACTACCTTTAATGAAATGATTCATTAAGGGTAGTTGCTCAGTATGTCAGTTCATTGGACTGTCATGGTAATATGTGTAGTTCAAGACTGCACTCAAGGATTTCCTCAGGCTATATAAATGCATGAATTCAATCAATGTTCTTCTTGGGTCCTTGGTATTACAGCTGTATTCCATTTGCTTGTTTACTCACATACAGTTGGCTGTCTGGATTTCACTTTAGACAAGCAGCTAGAATGCTGTCTAATACTTATTTACTTTAAGCTGTAAAGGTGTTTCAGGATGTTTACATCCATTCTGGATGAACAGAGCATGACTTGAGCATGACTTGTAGCCATTTTTTTTAGTTATAAGTGTAATATAAACCAAGGCACTTTGTATCTTTGCTGGTGAAAACTTGTTACATTCAAAAATGTACATGCTGGGCATTTTTCCAGACAAATTTACCTGTCTAGGAGAGAGAAAATGATGGTTGACATTTGTTTTCTACAGATGAGGTGCTCAATTGCACTCTCACTTGGCTGATGGTTGAAAGCTTTAACTGCAAGTTTGTCTCTTGAAAAACCTACCTATGGTATGTAGTGAAGAAGAAAGTGTCTCTAATTTGGGAGATATTTTTGTATTTTGATAAAGATGGTGACAGTGATGACGCATTGGAAGTGTGATGTTAACTTGAAGAACCTAATTTCATTGTGAGGAATGTGTGGCATACGTGCAAGGTTCTTTTTTAATGTCTAATTGTTAATTGTAAAGTTTTTGCCTTTAATCTTTAACTTAATGTAGTTATTTATTAATGCTTATATATATTCCATATGTTCTAATCAGTGTGCAGACAAACATTTCGTTATGGCCAAACAGTTGTATGTTCATTACTGAAGGGGCAAGTCAGCTGGCACCAGTTAAACAAAGAACGTGGTTCATTTACTGAGATCAGAATGAAGACAACAAGCCATGAAACAAGCTGGAAGTGAGGATGGCTGGCTGGCCCGGCAGAACATTACTAAGATAGACACCCAGTGCATGCTGATGTTTGCTGATGTCTATGTTTTGTAGATTACAGCCTCTCAGTTAGTTAAAGCCATGCAAGGTAAGACCCAGCCTCTCAGCACAACATACCACCATAGATCAGATACTGTAGATGGAATCCTTTGGCCACCTTAATCTTCACCATCTTGCTCAGTCAGCACATGTAGCAGATCAGAGGGATCAGGGATATCACTGAAAGGGAGGAAAAGGGAGCAAATGCATAGGAATAGAAAGAAAAAAGAGAGAAAGAGAGAGAGACTTTTCCTTTCATCATTCTCAAATTACCTTCTCATCTGCTGATGCCTCATTTAGCTAAAATGCTATTTGTGTGCATACACTGTGAAATTCCAATTGCAAACTGTTAAGTTATCTGGATGACAACGGGAATCACATCACACAGTGGCTCTGCTTTGCCTTTAGCACAGCCTAAGAGAGAGAGAGAAGAGGAAAAAGAAGAAAGATTAAGTTAAGTTGAGCAGGCTTGATCATTCTTGAATAAGCTGAATGGATAATGGGCACAGAGACATTCAATTTGCTAACTTACACTGGTTAGTCGATTAACTGGCTGCGTGGCAGTGTGCTATAGCTTTTAGTTAACTTGTGCATACATCTACAGTGTCTTGAGATAATCTCAATATTAATGTGTACACCACATAGAAAATGTCACTAATTTTCCGCATAGATCTTACAATCTTTGCAATTTAAGAAATGGCTGTGAAATCCACAATACATGACTGTGTTTCAGCACAGTTAAGCAGAGTTTACTGTGAATTTCTACAGTAAGTTACTGTGGAAATTCACAGTAAACAATTGTGTACCATAGGAAAAATCACAGTACACTGGCAGCAAAGTTGCCAGCCAGTTACTATAAGTTATACAGCGATCTTACTGAATTTGAATTAAATTTACTGGAAGTAAATTCAGGCTATCCAGTTATGTGGACTTTCTATATTAGGAGGTAATACATAACATACTGCATTTAGCTGATTTCACAGTTTACAATTAATTACGAGCATTTTAAATAAACTATTATAACTGAATAAGCTTTGATGTTTATGTTGTTTAAGGCACATGTGCCAATTTAGCTGTTATTGCACTTCCCATATATTAACAAATCATTTGCAAGATCTGGATATTTTGAAAAGAATTGTCAAAGTTTATTTCACCTCTTCAAACTAAGCTGCCCAATCAACCACGGTAGGGCTAGGGTTAGGGTTTGGATTTGGACACCAGTGTCACCACAAACTGTCATGACTCGGCTCTAAGGCCATGACAAAGTAAAGAGAGATGCAGGCTAAAGGCAAACAATAAGTCATTTATTTAGATAAGGAACAACAGAAAACAAACTGAATGCACAGTGCAATATGGTTAATCAGTGTAATCAGTGGTGAGGGTGTGTGCGTGTGTGAGTGAAACATGCATTGCAAGAAAACGATATTGAAGATGATGTTGGAGTTGACGAGTGAAAACAAAATGACAATGTGCAGGAAAGAGAGAGACTCTGTCAGAAGGGTGCAATGCTGATCTGATATACATACTCATACAATAGAGGACTCCTATGCGAATCTTAGCCTCTCTCAAATCGATTATCTGGTCGTTAATGCTTCAGGCTCCCTGCGAATGACACTCAACCCCATCGCACCTCTGAAAATGAAGATAATTAAAGAAAATAGACAAGCGCCCTGGTAAAATTCCCTTACCTGCAAACTTAAGCAAAATTCTCAAAAAACTTGAAAGGATATGGCATGCCACCAAATTAGAAGAATCATGCTTTATCTGGCAAAACAGTCTGAAAACAAGTACAGAGAGAAAAAAATCCTTCTCCTTACCTGCAAGGCTCTTAATGGTCAGGCTCCATCATATCTTAAAGAACTCATAGTACTGTACTACCAGACTAGAGAACTGCGCTCCCAGAATGCAGGTCTACTGGTGGTCAAAAGTCAAAAGTAGTGCAGGAGGCAGAGCTTTCAACTATCAGGCTCCTGTGGAATCTCCTTCCGGTTTGGGTTTGGGGTGCAGACACCCTCTCTACATTTAAGAGTGGGCTAAAAACCCTCCTTTTTGATAGAGCCTATAGTTTAGGGCTGGCTCAAGCCTTGGATCAGCCCCTAGTTATGCTGCTTTAAACTGCCCAGACTGCCAGGGGACTCCCCATAATGCACTGGGCTCCTCTCTCCTCCTCTTCCTGTCATCCTTATGCCTCATGTCTCTTTAATGTCTGTTACTAACTTGGTATCTTCCCTGGAGCCTTTCTGTGCTTTTCTCATCCCTCTGGTTCCTGTGGATCCTGGTCCTGGTTCTCCTGCTGTGGTTCTCTGGCTTCATGAATCACTGCTGCCGACACTTTTTACTAATATTAGTCGTGCTATCTGAACCTGGTTCTGTTCTAGGTTTCTTCCAGTTAAAGGGGAGTTCTTCCTGCCACTGTTGCTTAATATAATATCTGATGCTGCTCATGTGGGGATTCTTGAATCCTTAATTTTGAATTCCTGAATCTTTGGGCCTCTCTCTTAATTAAAGAGTTTGCTCTAGACCTGCTCTTTATGGGAATCTTGAGATAATGCTTCTAGGAATTGGCACTACATAAATAAAGATTGATTAATTGATTGATTGATCTGGACTCCACCCTCCAGGTACCTGCTGCATCAAACAGACAAATGAAAAACAGTCACAAGAACGGGGTCCTGAAAGAAATAACTGCACTAAATCAAGACTGTAGCCAACAAAGAAATACATTGTCATTAAACCTGCAAGTAACAACTGTTTAAGATATATGAAAACACAGCGTTATGAGGTAAACTGGTGGCCTACTCCGGGACAACTAAACAATTTAACATTATAGTTAATATACTTTTCAGTAGGCACACATCTAATTTGCTTAACCTCCAGTCTCTCCAGAAGAGCACATTTTCTCTCATTTTAAATTTTGGATTTGAACCTTGGATAATGAAGCTGTTCCTGCCAGAAAGAGAGGTGACCCTTCTTTCTTGTGTATATGTGGTGCACCCAAAAATGTGTCACCACATTGTTTTATGTTATGTATAACTAATGAGGAAATTGACCTATTTCGATACTATAAGGTATTTTGGTATACACTATTTTTGGCATAAGAATACTTTGAATATTGCCAGACATATTAACCTGTCGTTTATGAGTGCTTTCCTGATTTATTCGGGATATGGAGCTGTAAAAGGGAAGGTGGAACCTTTGTTGTGGGAATCGTTGCACCCCGGTTTGCTTCTTTTGGGGGAACTCCCTGTTTACCTCAGACGCAATCTGGACATGAATACCAATCTCATGTGTGATTACTGCTCTTACCTAACATCGCATTTTTCAGGTTAGTACACGGTAAAACAACCAAGCTAACTCTTACAAAGTTACATTATGTTGTGTACCAGTATGTATTACTGCAGCAATGTATTTAGCACTTTTATGCTTAGTTTAGTAACCTTAATGAGCCGCGGCGTTGGCTAGCAGGGTAGAGTTTCCCGCGTCTGGGAAGTCACGTGATGCTAAGCGAGAGCTCATCGGCTTGCTCTCTACGTCTTATTTTGCATCTATAATGAGCAATATGCACTGTATTTATGTTCTAAGGCTCCTGTACTGCATTTATAAGCCACTACGTTGTATGAGTTCAAATTAAATAGCACAGATGTTAATATTTGTCCATGAAGTGTTTTATACTGAAGTTAAATATATGAATGTGTTGTAATCTGATAAATATCGAGTTTGCACTTTGATATAATGGTTTTGGTATCAAATAAGTTATTATTAGTATTGTATAGTATAGTGTTTTGACCACAATAGAAGCAGCTAAATGTAGTAAAGCTAAATACAGATGAGTAGTCCTGTATACTGCACTATAGCTTAGTAGCATTAAATACATAAGGTAAAAGAGTAATGTGATGTTACTATGAGTTACCAAAAGAAGAAATAACTAATGAAAACATGTATTATTGTGGAAAGAAGCTTTATTATACAACTGCAATTACTTTGTTTAATAGCAATTAAAGAGACGCAATCTGGACGTGAATATCGATCTCATGAGTGATTACTGCTCTTACCTAACATCGTATTTTTCAGATTTTGTCTTTCTGTTGCGGTACACCCCACCCCTGGGGCCCGTAACATATATGATGACAGATATTCCTAGTGTGAGGAATTATTGGATTCTGGATATCAGCTTTTGGCGCACATAGTCGACTGCTCTTAATAGGGCATTCAGTTCTTTTTCTAGATCTACTCACAATGGTTTGTTATCTCTATTTGTGGAAGACTAGGAAGACTATCTGAGACCCCCAAAATGGTAAAGCCTCATATGAAGAAGTCTCATCTCCCCGTAATCTACTGCCTGACTGCCTTAGCAGCAGTGACGTGCGGTGAGGTCTGTGGCTGGTGAGGAACTTACTCTTTCAGAGTCAGATTTACAAATATATGCACCCAATATATTTGCCAACTACCGATTATGTTTCATATCTCATATCAGCATTCCTTCCATACACATAGCAGGTACATATTGGGCCAAGGAAGAATGTAAAATGTATAGCGGTTCAGTATGCCTCCCAAAAAACACCAAGGTGGATGCTACAGACAGCCTATAACAAGCGGCACAGCACCACCACTCTCTCTCACTCACACACAGGATTTGCACACTGGTGTTACCTTTACTTGTAAATGAAGTCCATACGCCTCTCCTTCTTATTTATTACTTCACGTTTTGATTGAAAGTGATGACAGATGAGGCACTGCCGGTCCCCTGACCGCACGTCCCTGCTTAGCAGTGATGAAAACAGCAGCCAACACCGCTGGGTCCCTCGTTCACTCTGTTCACAACCGCTAAATGAAAGCCTCTCTTAGTTTTCAGGTTAACAAATTAACAACTCTGTTAAATGCCAAAATCATATAAAGACAAATGCCTGTAGCTCATAACAACTGCTCACTTGGCTCAGAGGCTGTGCTTTGTGCTGTTAGTTCACCAAATTACAGTCTGTCATGGTCAGCAGTGGCTCCCTCTTGTTCAACTGAGTGGGTTGGGCTTTATGCTGGTAATGACACGACAGTCTTTCGCTGACTAATTAAAATTTTGGCCACACGTTCTCTGCCACTGTCTTGCAATGACAAGCTTGCTGCCTTTAACCTTGTGGAAGACTCAGCTCATGTGCAATGTAGGTAGGTACTTAGATATAGAGGCAGGTCAGTTGTGCAGCAGTTTATTACAGCCCTGTGACAGCCACAGACACTGGCATATAACAAAGTACATATATATAATATAACAAAGTATTTCTAAATAAGGGGCAGCATGGTGGTGCTGTGGTTAGCACTGTTGCCTCACAGCAAGAAGGTCCTGGGTTCGAATCCCGGGTTTGAACCCGGGGTGTTTCTGTGTGGAGTTTGCATGTTCTCCCCATCTCCCCATCTCCGGCTTCATGCACATGCACATTAGGTTAATTGGTAACTGTAAATTGCCCGTAGGTGTGAGTGTGAGAGTGAAAGGTTGTCTGTCTGTCTCTGTCTCTATATGTGGCCCTGCGATTGGCTGGCGACCAGTCCAGGGTGTACCCCGCCTCTCGCCCGAAGTCGATAGGCTCCAGCTCCCCCCGTGACCCTGACGGATAAGCGGTATAGAAAATGGATGGATGGATGGATGGATTTCTAAATAAGTTTCAGTCCCTGCCTTAAACTTCATCCTAGTTATTTTCCCAGATCAAATATAGTTGCTCCACATTTTATCTATAGTCTTGGAATGTGGTCACTGGTACACTCAGTGGTAATGTGCTTGGAGGGTAGTTCAATTTAGAAGTTATAAAGCTTTTTATAGCTTGGATTATTCCCCATAATGAGATCTACAGTTTGTCCCAGCCCTTGAGAAGGAGTTATATCTTGTTCAAGTCTGAGCCGATATTATCAGATATCATGCTTTCAAGTCCTAAGATCAGAGGTAACCCCAGATTTTTCGGTACCCATTGAAATTTTCAATTCTGAAAATTACTCCTGTAACCCCAACCCTTACAGCATGCAAGTATGACGCTACATTGACTCTATCCCTAACCCTTATGACATGCATGTATGAGGCTTCATTGACCCTGACCCTAGCATGACCTACCCTGGCCCAATGGCAGCCCAGTGTATTTTTAGAAAGTTAAATCCAGTGTTAGGGGGTTGGTGCTGAGTTTTTATGCCTCTGAGGAAAGATGTTTGCTGCTTGTCCTCAGTTTTTCTCTTTCTCCAGTCACTTTCTGCAGTGCAGTCACTGCTGACCCAACTGTTGACCTGGGGGAGGACTGCAGACAGTCGTCTACCACCACTGAGTTTTTGTGGGCTTGACACATGGAAAGTTCAAGCCAGCTACTCCTAGTTCCCCCCACAACTGTTCAGACCCCCCAGAAAAATCTTTAGAAGTCACTAGTGCTGTGACAAGGATGACTGTGTTCACACACATGACTGAGAGGAAGGTACCTGCCCTACCAGGCTACAAGTATGTGGTGTCAACAGCCCTGCCAGATGCAAGGGCTACCTGAGGCATTACTAGCCCTGCCAGATGGAAAGACCAGTGCTCAGGATGAAAGAAAGGCTGATCCAGCCACTGTGCCAAAATGTAGAAATAGTACACACAGGCCCCGTTGTAAGACATTATGAGGGGTGTCTTCAGCCCTGCCAGACACAAAGGCTACAAGCACAGGGTGTCAACAGCCTTGCCAGACGCAAGGGCTACCTCAGGCATTGCTGGCCCTGCAAGACGCAAAGACCAGCCATCAGGATGAAAGAAAGGTCAATCCAGCCACTGTGCCAAAACATACAGATTGTACAAACAGGCCCTAGTACAAGATGCTACCTGGGGTGTCTTCAGCCCTGCCAGGCGCAAGGGCTATTCCTGAAATCACTGGTCCCACCAGACACAGAGACTAGTGGTCAGAGACAAAAAGGGTGATAGCAGCCATTCTGCCAGTGCTTTGGGGATTCCTGGAGGATTGTTAGCCATGTAGAGCAACACATATCTGTCAGGCTCAGTCAGAGTCGCTATCATCCAACCTTGGCCTCTTAGCGGCAGCCTGCTCCTCCTCTTGGAGGAGCTGAGGCCAGAAGTTGAAGGCAGTTAAGGGTTTTCATCATCACTGTCATCCAGTTGCTCCTCTTCTCTTGTGCTGTTGGGCCCATCAAAACCAACCATGATCATTACTGCCTCCATTATCGCTGTGAGGTGCTGCCAAGCCACCCGAAGAATTTCCTCATCATCCATACCAACAGTGTGTATCCAGTCATGAGGGGGCAGTAGGAGGGAAAGCACGAGGAGAAGCAAACTGAGCTGCGTAAGGAAAAGAATAAGGAGCAGAGGAAGGAGAGTAAGAAGAAGTGTTAGAAGGCATATAAGGAGGAGTGGAAGAAGGCATATAAGGAGGAGTGCAAAGAGGAGTGGAGGGAGGAGTGGAAGGAGTATAAGAAGACATGTAGGAAAAGTGGAAAGAGGAGTGGAAGAACGCATGAAAGGAGGAGTAGAAGAAGAAGCATCAGAAGGAGTGGAAGGAGGAGAGTAAGGAGAACCGTAAGAAGCAGGGTAACGAGAATTGGCAGAACAAACAAAATGAGGAGTGTAGGGAGGAGAAAAAGAGGGAGTGTAAGGGGAAGAGTAAGCAGGAGTGTAGGGTGGAGGAGAAGGATAAGGAGGAGAGTAAAGAGGAGCATACGGAAAAGCAAAGAGTGGAGCATAGCCGCCTGGGGGAGAAAAAAACCTAAGGGCCAATTGTAAAAAAAAAAAAAAAAAAACAACAAACCAACAAACTATGTTCAGAAAAAAACCCCACTGTCCCAAAGACAGGACTGTAGCCAAAAATTACACCTACAAACTCTCCTAGGGGTAGTAATCTGGAAGAAATAACATGAAACATTTTGGATATAAATATTGAACACTGTGTTATCCCATGGTTTAAATGAGGAATCTGGCATAAAACCCTAAGTCAATAAACAACATGCACATGCATAAGAGAAAATCTAGAAGACTGCTGGCACACAGCAGCAAACTGTATGAAGTGTAAAGTACAGTGTAAACATGAGTCAAACAGAAAGTATCACACCAGTCGTGCATTGAAAATAGGACACGTGCCTAATGCACCTTGGCAGGCAGGACTTAACTATGTATTTTTAAGAAGACATCTTCATCTTGCAGTTTACAGTAAACTGTGTAAATAACTGAGATATTAGCCTGAAAATCAGACTTAATAGCAATCATGGCAAAATTATCCACATCTGTTACTTAAATAAATATAGCAATACCACAATTTAAATTACTCCATTACCTGCTTCAGTTCCTGCATTCAAAATGTTATTGAAGTAAAAGAGCAAAAGTATTCATTATCAAGTAAATAATACTTATTATATATTATATAATACATTATACATATTATATTCTTGGATTATTAATCTTATAATATGATCAAGTCTTGTATGCAAAATCTTAATATGCGTAATAACTATTCATAATAATACTCGTTTTTAGTAAATATAGCTGTCGTGTAGTGTCGAGAAATGTAGTGGAGAGTACGTACAAAGTAGCATGAAATGGAAGTATTCAAGTAAAGAACAAGTATCTCTCAATTGTACTGCAGTTCTTGAGTAAATGTCCTTTGTTACAGTCCACCATTTTTAATTGGTTTCACTTCACTCAAAAAGTCACGAATACTTCACTAATTAAATCACAGAACAAATCAGAGATGTGAGCAGCAGTTCAGAGCTCTCCAACGACTAAGAGAACCAAGCACCAAAACGTGTGCGTCATTACGCACGCTGAGCCATGTGTGCCTGGATTAAATCGAGCGCAGCTAACATCAGAGCTTCCCCTCAATAACCACGCAAACGTCTATGTTTAATCTCTGTTACTGTCATAGTTGTGAAGGAGACCTTGGCCTCCTGGTCGTGTGACGCGCACAGTCAGTGCATAACGAATCACTCTCCTCTCTCCAAACCCAAATACATTTCACTACATTATGAAAATGATGAAAAGAGGAACATGTCAAGTAGAAGCCCTGAGAGTGATGACTGAAAACAGCAGCTCTGGCTGTTGGCCCAATACCACTCAGGTTCATAACAACACTGATCTGTTGCTGCGGTTTGACTCACAACTGAAAATTAGAGTTCATTCATCTCACACTTTGTTCAACAAACAATCTCAACCATCCGCACAGCACAACAGGCCCTGTTCTCTACACACCTGCACGTTGTCATGTCCTGACGTCAGCTCCTAAAGGTTCTATCGTCTCCATGGTGCAAAACTAAAACTGACTTATTGCTGTTGCAGCATTCAAACTAAAAAAAAACAGGATAGCGTGAACTGGTTGTATTGTTTACTTATCAAACACATGTTTTTGACTGATGGACTGATGTGGACTGATAAAATAAAGAGAGGAAAACATGGATAAAATCTGGTGGTTAAATGTTGAGTAATGTAGTTAATGCAGTAATGTAGTTAAAAAAAAAAAACGAATATAAAATGAGAAATAACAGCACAGCTTCTGTGCATCGTGCTGAGGGACATGAAAAAAGAAAAATTCATGTCAATGGGCACGAATCAATAGATTGAATTTAGTGTCTATCTCATGAACTTCTGTGAGAATGGGTATGACATTGTTTCGGTGGTGATGGCACATTATTTTAACACATGACTTGCCACCAACACGGAATATTGTGTTAAGAAGAGTCAATAAATCCTGGTCAATCCATGTTTATCTGTCAGATCAGGTCGTTATTTCTGCTTCATGGCTGAGGCACACTTGCAAGACCACTCCAATATTCACAAAATAAATACAACTTATGTTTATTTGGCAGATTCTAAAGTTATTCTTTAGGAAATATCTATAGCATCAGAAGGAGGAATGTATCTGCAGTCCCATGTAACTTGAACCTTGCATCTGCAGTCTAAACATTTTTGAAGCACAGCGTATAATTTTCCGCACAACTCACACAGCAGGTGTCTTGATTTATTGTCTAAATCTTTGGGCATACTGGGATCTGATGGTCAATTGACTGCCTGTGCTTTTGTATGACCTGTTCCACACAGATATCAAGTTTATACAGTCAGAGCATACAGAAGTATGCTGGTCAGGACATTGAACTGTTGGCAGTCAGTCTCAAACCTTGCTATGTACTAAGGGAGTTTTCTCACATCATTGCCATTGTTGTTTACATTCAACCACGAGCCGGGCCTGGAGCTGCATATGATGTCATTCATGACGCTGTTGCGAGCATACAGATCAAGCACCCTGATGCATTCATTGTGATGTCAGGAGATTTGAATTATGTCAGCCTCACCTCCCATCTGACTGGCTTTAGTATGTTGACTGTCCCACAAGGGAAAATAGGACACTTGATCTTCTGTATGGAAATGCCAAGGAGGCATACACTGCTTCAGCCCTTCTGCCATTCTGCAGATCAGATCACAACCTGGTCTTTTTGAAGTCTTCCTACATACCCTGTGTACTGAGGCAGCCTTCAACCACCCAATAAACACCAGAGACCAGAGAGTCTCATGGGTCCTGCTTTGAGTGCACACAGGAAAATAACAATCACTTGGACACTGGCATTGACAGAATGATTGACTGTACTACGGACTACATTAGTTTTGTAGGGACACGGTCATACCAGCAAGGACTGCACGCTGTTTTCCCAATACTAAACTCTGGTTCATCAGTGACATTAAGACACTCCACAACCAGAAAAAGAGACATCTTTAGAGATGGAAGCGAGGAGAAGCACAAGCAAGTGCAATAAGAGCTAAAGAGCAGGCCAGGAGGTCTACGAAAGGAAAGATGGAGGAGTATAATGACTATCACTGGCTACAAGCAGAGGAACACTCAGACAACATGAAGACTGATGAAGAAGTGACAAAGAATGGGCCAATAAGTGAGACCGATCCTACCAACATCTGGCCTGCCCATGCTGGCACAGCCTCACCCATTCCCTCTCTCACCACTTCAGCAGTTTCTTCCACCTCGTTGCTGCCCCAACACTGCTTCTGTATCTCCTCTCTCACCTGGGCCCTCCCTGTCCCTGACAGCAGACAAGGTGTGGGCGGAGTTTGAGAGGTTGCATCCACAAAAAGCAGTGGGCCGTGGGTGGTGTGTGTCTGAGACTGCTTGAGGTGAGGTGGTTAAATGAGGATTTTGTTGTTTGACAAGCTCAAAAAGCTGGGGGCTCAGAATCACAATCATGAATACTTTATTTATCCAGGGGGAAACTCGGGCATTACAGTTGCTGTGATACAGATAAACACAAGAGAAATATAGGAAATACAATAAACTAGAATAACAATTGTCAGTATGTACAGGATATATACAATATATAAGAATAAAAATAAAATATAAATGCTGATTATTGCACAGATGAGTTATTGAATGAGTTGATTGATCCTTCACTTCCTGGATCACTTGTTACCTAACAGGTTGACCACAGATGGTGGAGATGGAGATGGTTGTGGACTTTAGCAGGTCTAAGCCCCCCCCCCCCCCCCCAGTCAACATTTGAATAAAGGACATCAAGGTGGTGCAATCCTACAAATGCCCAGGTGTGCACCTGGACAACAAACTGGACTGGCCCCTGTGTACTAGACATACTAGAGTATGACTAAAGAATCAGGCCATGAAAGTTGACATAGAAAATACAACTACAGTGCAATCTGAACCTATCTTTTGATAATTAAAAAATATATTAACTGTCAGTTTGTGGCCAGAGAAAAAAACTACATGAGCAGAAATGCCACAGTTCCCTTAGTTTCTCTGACAGATCATGTTTCCAGCAAGTTGTCTTCACAACGTTTTATCATGTTACTAACCGCAGCTCTGTGTGGACAAAACCTACCAAATTACCAAGGCAAAGCATAGAAAAAGTAATGATTAAAGCATAATAAAATATTCCGCAGTAATCAAATCAAAATAGAAAACACACGTATATTAAAACACCAAACAGGTGCAACAGCCTGTCAAAGAGAGAACTAATAAACTTGTTCAGCATCCCATCATTAATGCTCTGTGACATCCTCTCTCCTCGCTCCCCTACTGAAGTTGACTTGAAAGCATCAGGATATCAGGGGAAAATTGTGGTGTAATTACTGAGTGATAAAACAGAAACCACCGTCATTAGAAGGGTGTCTTTCCTCCTCTGTTGTATTCTCTCATCCAAGTCCTCCTGCTGCAACACTTTTCAAAGCTGCCGGATTAGTATTTGCTAACTCACCTACTGAGCCCAACACTGATCACGCTAAACTCTTTGCTCCATTGAAAGCTCTGTTAGCTCAAGTGGAGAACAAAAAACTCCTACACATACACACATATTCAGTAGCACACAGACGGTCTTGACGTGCAAACACATCCACACATGTAGAAAGACGTATAAATGTAAATAATCAATGCCAATAATGTAGATTGTCCCAACCACACACACACACACCATATACCATATATACTAAACACCATCATACGTCCTCCAGCTCCCCCTGTGGAATGTCCTGAGAGGTTCCCAAGCTGGATATGCACTGCCTCATTTGTGTTTCCGGTTCAGCAGTAGGTTCCCTTCCAATTAAAATGTGTGCAGAACACCTCCACGGCCAGGCGTCCAGAAGGCATCTTGATCAGCTGCACGAAGCATCTGAACTAGCTCCTCCCAGGGTGAAAGAGCTGTGGTTCCTCTTCCAGCTCCTCAAACTGCCCTTGAGGTGAGGCCCAGACACATATCTTGTATGTTCAGTCTCTACCCAGAGCTCATGACCACAGGTGAGGGTTAAACATGTGTTACTTTATGCTAAATCCCCTTATATTGAGCAAGCTCCAGTAAATCGATGACTCTCAGGAACCCTGTTAGGAATTACAGAATTTCAGGAGCATTAATATGAAGCGCATCATTAACCAGCTCTTTGCTGGGAGGCTAATCAACGAATCTTCACAGGCCCAGATTCAGTGTGATAATGTTAAATGCAGGTATAGTACACTGCTGGCCAATTGTGGGCCCATCCCATCATCCCAACTGGGCCAAAGGGTGTAAACATCAAATCCAATCCATGTTTTAACGAGCAAAATCTTTTAGCTGCTCAGTATTTACTCATAATTGAGCAGTCCTTAACTAAAACTGCTGCCTAAATTTGGCTGACCAAGTCCAGTTTGGGGTGCTGTCACATTTTCTCTCTGATATTGCTGCATCGTCATGTGCACACACCCACGGATAAACACAGCTACAACAATCACAGTACACACAGAAATGACTCTCAGTGACAGCAAACATAACTTGCTGAAGCCACAAAGACTTGTTAGGCAAATACACACATGGCCAACAGTTGACACATCCACTCGTTCCACTCTCCATCTCTGTCAACACTCCGTGAGACTTAATCAAACTCAAACAGTGTTATGCCCTTGTCACCCTTCCATTCACAGACAAGGAAGATGACAGACATTAATTCATTCATTAATTCATTCACTGTTGTGACTGCATAACAAAACTGCAGAAAACATATCTTTTATTCTCTTATAGTGGTAGAGAAGAGTCCCCTTTTCAATTTTAATCAAATCAGCGTAGCGGGTAAAATACAAGTTTGAGGAAAACATGAAGCGAAAGATAGAAGCAAAATGAGGAGCAAGACATATTTATTTGTAGCTGATAATACAGTAAATATCACATCTGAGGTGACAAAACGTATGGGAAAAAAGCTGAGCCAAAGGAATGTGAGGAAAGAGAGTAAGTAAGTTTGAGAAGCACAGAGTAAGGGGGAGGAAAGTGGGAGAAGGGAGAGAATGGGATGGTGACGGTTGCAGAAATGATGGCCACCCAAGCGCTCCTCTAATATGAGACACAAATGGATCTGCCTTTCATCCCAGCAATGCACACACCATCCATAAAGCCCTGTCAAACCGAAGAGGGTAGCTCATTTATGCTGCAAACATACGCACCCAGACGCACACACGCAAGCACGCACACACGAGCACACACACACACACACACACACACACACACACACACACACACACACACACACACACAGGTGGTGAGCTCATTTATGCTGCTGTTTATTACCATTATCACCAGACGAGAGAAAGCGAGCAAGAGCCAGGTTGCATTTCGCCCCTTGACGCCCATCATCATCGTCTGAGTCTCAGGTGTTTATCGAGCTGTCACTTTGCAGGAGGCTCAGCAGGCGTCCCGACACTCTTTCCCTCATTGGCCTCTCTCTTTTGCTCTCTCTATCTGTTGCACTCTTTTTTTGTTTCTATCACTTTCTGCATTTGTTTCTCTTCTCTGTTGTGTCATTTTTCTCTTTTCTTTTCTTAGTCTCATTTTCATGCTGCCTGCTGCTCCTCTCCCCGCAGCCCTCTTTTCTTTGTACTTTCTTCATCTTCACATTTGGTCGCTGTGGTGACAACAGCCCTCTCATTTTGCTCAATTTTTTGTTTACAGATCTGTCTATTTTCTGGGCTCACTCGTGGTTTCAATGAGAAGCTGTACTGTTTAAGCATTTAATGATCTCAGAAACTGTTTTTCGTGTGGTTCAATCACTCCCCTGTGTATTTTTATCACTCAGGTAAAACATCATGGGTCTAATTTAGATGTTGTGCTTATCAAAATTCAGCTACTGGGCCACTTTGGAGCCCATTATTTTGAAAGGCAATTACTGCGTGTGATAATTACGTTAATGGACAATTAAAAGCGACTAACTTTATCATGGTGTAATTGGGGATTGACTGAGCTTTTCTGCATTGGCAGCTATTAGGGGAAAAGCTTGTGCTTGAGGCGATACACTGTGGCTTTACTTCATTTGAAACCCTGCTTCAAAGGGTTTGACTGTTTTGAATTACTGATATATCCACACAGACATATGAGGATGAAATATAGAAAAAAAGGTTTTGTTTTTGGAGAATTTTTACAAGTCAGTTTAGGCAAAATATAACTCTCTCTCCAGCCAGTATATATAAGTTGCATAAATAATAATTGGTGCCTTTAGATCGAATAAATCATACAGAATCCTTTCTGGATACATTTCTTCATGCTTATTTAGCATGAGCTTATAGAGCTTCCACATCCATCTCCATTTGAACTGTAACTTTTAAGTAGTTTACATGTGGATTGTGGTTTAGGCCTTCAAAGAACTGTCAGTTGGATTGTTTTTAGGACAAATTACACTTTCAACACGTTATATCTGGAAATCCTTGTTAATACAGGTGTAAATGCTAAACGCATTAGGGTCAGAATGCGATTGGATCACCCAGGCCATATTTGGAGGTACAGTGTGAAGGCATTCTTGAGAAGAGAAAATCCACCGTGCAATGTTAGTCTAATTGCACCCCTCCTGTTAACTCAAGCAAGCCTAAAAAAGCTGCAATAGCTAGTAAGCTTCTGATGCCAGTCCATGACATGAATTCCTTTGGCCTGGGCATACACTATGTTGGTGACAAGTCCTGCCAAACTAATTTGCATATTAATATCCAATCACTATCTATGTTTAATGGTGACAATGAGGAGAGAGATAATTAATGCTTATTACGGTTTGAATGCAAATGCCCTCGAAGTGTCAGTATCTAGGTAATGAATCCAGATACAGATCACATGTTAACAGCAGGAGTAAATAGTTTCTAAGATGCGATGGATGGCAAGCCAACAAGAAATGCATGACATATGTTTTTCTTGTGGTGAGACAATCTTTTGGCTCCACAATGCTAAATGTATTTGATAAACTCTGAAGGCTAAAACCCACTGGGGGCGACTGCGTTGTGTTACGGCTGCGCCACAGCTGCTGTAGCTGATCACACCCACTCTAGTCATTGCTTTAAAACTAACCAGGAGAGCCGCGGCGCGTCCCAGAAGTGTCTTGGTGCTACGCTACGCTAAAGATATAAGCCTGTTCTATATTTGACGCAGTCAGGCAAACAAACAGCAAAGAGAGTCTGATCAGTTTTCCAAATAAAAGCCCCCATTATAGACTTTTAGTCTTATATTCCACCAGCACATCAATATTATTTAATAATCTGTAGCGCCGGCCAAACATTAGTCACCCATGTTCGACGAGAGGTTTGTCTTGGAAGTGGCAAAAACAATTCCACTTTAGCGGTCATCTGTAGGCTACTGCACATTAAAGCACTAAAAACACACAAGAAACACATTTAAAACAGACAAAAAATGAAACGTAGCTTGTTTGGACATCTTAGAAGTGCGAAAATCACAGGAAAATGACTACATCAACAAAATCTGAGCAAGTCAACTAACCAGCCAGGCAAAATGCTCTGCGCTTGAAACAGTCCCTGTGGGTTTTACAACCGTGCTGAGGACGGAGCAAGAGCGGACCGCAGCCAGAACACGACAGACGTCCCCGGTGGGTTTTCAGGGTGACTAACATACGCAGTTTACACATAAGAGCTGATTGTTGCTTGTTTTTTGTGTAGCCCATTTATCCCTAAGTAATTTTAGGGAAGGCCCTGAGTTCTTGAAGTCCCTATTTTTAACCTATTTAAATGCTTACCTTAGTTTTGAGTCCCAACCTGAATTTTGATTACTATAATAAAACTTTTAAAACACACAAGTAAAGGAATAATCACTCATAACATGAATTAGTTTAGAAATACTGAATTTCCTTGTTTTACTTAGAAAACTCAGAAAATTAAACAATAATCCCCATCACTGAGGATTAATTCAAAACCAACTCAAAATTACCTTTTACATGTACCTATATGCACATTTAAACCAAATGAGGTGAGCTCACTCTCACACTTTACACACACAGACTACCAGCTGGCAAATTGTCTTTTAAACCCGTTGCAGGCCTGGTACGATGCTTGTGAGCGGAGTGACCCAAAAGTAATGGCCGTTTCACTCCGAAGAGCAAACAAAATAAAGTTGTGGTACCTTATAGAATAGTTCTGAGTTATATCTGTGGTAAATACCGGTCCCGCATTCTCCGGTGAAGCTGCAGATGGAAGGTTTCCTGAACTGCAGTAGTCCCGCTCCCTCACGCTTTCTTCGCAGTAGAAGGAACTCTGGAGGTTGACTTGAAACTCACTGTGCTGTTTGCAGAATCTTCAGGGTTTCCTCGTTGAAAACAATGTCCTAAGAAGCCTTTTTTAAGAAAGCTGAATTAACTATACTGTGGCTAAAAGTCCATTCACTTTGCTAATGAATGCTAACAATTTACCCAAACAGCTAGCATTATACGCTACACACACATGGCGCTCACCCGAACACTTGTACAACTGTCCAACATATCACGCCGAAATGTCTCCAGCTGCTCCCGGGAAACGTGGAAAAAGTCCTCACACAGACTATCGAGTTGAAAGTCCAAAGGAAATTAAACAGAGTTTCACACAGTCCTTCTCGTCGCGACTTGTTCAATCAAGCGACATAAAACCATCAAGCTACCTCAGATTACCGGTACACTTCCTTCCTTCCCGGTACACACCCTGTCAATCATCTCACTCAACCAATTAAGAACCAGTATTACTGTTATGCTCATGTGGCGGGCGGAGGGTCAGGAAAATAAAGAAATAGTCATTCTTACTCTACTTTTAACAAATCAAGTTGCCAGACAACGCCACTTTGGGATCTCAGCCCAAAGAACTGAATGACGCACCTTTAAAGGCGCACAGGTCCGTTCACTCAAGCAGCAAGAGACAGTGTTCCAATCTCAAAAAAAAGTTTTATTAACAGAATTTGATTAAAATGATATAAAAACACACTCCCGCAGAGCAGCAGAGATGCCTACGGGGAAAGCTCTGCATATACTGTGGACAGGAAGGACATTTCCTCCTCCTTTGCCCGGAGGTGCCCAAAGACCAGAATTTCCACTTCCTCCTCATCCAGACTACAAATGCAAGGTACGATACACAGGACACAGCAAACCATCACTGTTCAAATGTTGGTGGATTCTGGTGCAGACGATAATTTCATAGACTCAGACTTTGTTAAGCTCCACAATCTCCCGCTGAACCAGCTAGCAACAACTAAGACGGTACTAGCTATTGATGGAAAACTTCTGGAGGTGGTTGCATATAAAACTGAACCTATTAAACTAATTATCTCCAGCAACCACCATGAGTATGTGGAGCTCTTTGTCATCTCTTCTCCTCTCTCCCCTATTGTTCTGGGAATTCCCTGGCTGAAGAAGCACAACCCGCATATAGATTGGTCCACGGCAACCATTCGGAGTTGGAGTAACAGTTGTCACACAAACTGTCTTCGTTCAGCTGTCCCTTCGAAAACCCCCGGTACCACAAACCCACCAGAGGACATAGACCTGACCAACGTCCCCAGTGAGTACCTTTATCTTAAGGAAGTTTTTAGTGAAGAGCAGGCCTGTTCACTTCCCCCATAGAGCGGAACTATGACGTGGGGAACTGAGAGCTGTTAGCAGTGGTGTTGGCCCTACAAGAATGGCGGCACTGGCTAGAGGGAACCGTACATCCCTTTATTGTGTGGACGGACCACAAGAACCTGTCCTACCTCCGCTCTGCCAGAAGGTTGAACTCCCGTCAGGCTTGGTGGGCTCTATTCCTGGGGAGATTCAACTTCACCCTTACTTACCGCCCAGATTCCCGGAACCAGAAGCCAGATGCCCTCTCCCGTCAATTTGCTCCCATAGAGGAAGAAGCCTCCACAGAGGCGATCCTCTCCCCCTCGTGTTTGGTGGGAGCGGTCAGATGGGAGGTGGAACGGGAGGTTCAGGAGGCTCTCCGAGACCATCCAGCCCCAGATGGATGCCCCCCAGGTCGCCTGTTTGTTCCACCGCCTGCGAGGTCTTCAGTGCTCCTGTGGGGACACTCATCTAAGGTAGCTTGTCACCCTGGCATCCACCGAACCCTCTCCCTGATCCGGCAACGCTTCTGGTGGCCTTCTATGGCGGCAGACACTAGAACCTTTGTCTCGGCCTGTGCTGTCTGTGCCCGGAACAAGTCCTCACACCGTGCTCCTGCTGGTCTCCTGCACCCCCTGCCCATTCCACCCCGTCCATGGTCACACATTGCAGTGGACTTCGTAACAGGTCTCCCTCCATCTGAAGGTAACGACACCATTTTCACCATTGTTGACCGCTTCTCCAAGGCAGTGCATTTTGTCCCCCTCCCCAAGCTGCCCTCAGCCTTAGAGACTGCCAACCTGCTTGTTCACAATGTCTTCAGACTAGATGGCATTCCACAGGACATTGTGTCAGACAGGGGTCCTCAGTTCACCTTGCAGGTTTGGAAAGCCTTCTGCCAGGCATTGGGAACCTCGACCAGTCTCTCGTCCAGATACCATCCCCAATCTAATGGCCAGACGGAACGGGCTAACCAAGATTTGGAGTCCTCTCTGCGGTGCATTGCTTCCCATCTCCCAGCCTCCTGGTCCATGCACCTCCCTTGGGTGGAGTATGCACACAACTCCCTAATCAGCTCCGCCACAGGTATGTCCCCATTCATGGTGATGAACGGTTTCCAACCACCCTTGTTCCCCAGTCAGGAGTCCGATGTAGCAGTACCGACCAGGCTCACTTTCGTCGGGTCCGTAGAGTCTGGCAGGAGGCTCGAGCCGCCCTCAGGAGGACTGCTGCACAGAATCGTCGGTTGGCAGACCTTCATCGCACACCAGCTCCGGATTAAGATGGCCCCCAGATACATTGGTCCCTACCCCATTGACAAAATAATTAATCCCAGTGCCGTCCGTCTTAAGTTACCCACCGCTCTCAAGGTACATCCCTCTGAATCCCCCAGCTGACCCACCCCCACCCCCCCACCTCATTGATGGACACCGAGCATACACCGTTGACCGCATCTTGGATGTCTGCAGGTGTGGCAGAGGTTACCAGTACCTCGTGGACTGGGAGGGTTATGGCCCCGAAGAGTGCTCTTGGGTATCACGATCCCTGATATTAGACCCTCAGTTACTGAATGATTTTTATGCCAGGTTTCCTGACAAGCCCGGTAGGACGCCAGGTGGCACCCTTTAGTGGGGGGTACTGTCATGGTTTTGTGTTTCTACTCCTGTGTTTTTTTTTTTTTGTTTGTGTGTTGCAGTGCTGGAGTGTGGCAGGGGCGGAGTCGACCTCCACAGAGGCAGCAGGACACACCTGATTGGAATCAGCCCAGTAGGACTCCCCTTTTTAAGCTGGCCTCATTTGCACTCCTTTGTCAAACTATTCCCCACATGATCCCTGAGAGTGCGACAGATTGGTCTCCAGCTTCCTGCCACTCTGCACCTGCCAGAGTAACTTCTCCCCTCGCGGTGAATTTGGGTTTTTGGATTGCCTTTGTTCCGTGTTTTCCCCTCGTGGTGATTTTTGGTTTTTTGGATTGCCTTTTTTTCCGTGTTTTCCCCCTTGTGGTGATTTTTGGTTTTTTGCTTTTGTTTATTATTAAACTTTCTTTGAACGTCTGCATTTGGTTCCACGCCTACCTCGTGTCCCACAACATTAACATGTTTACTACCAGGTGGATATGCGCTAATCTGTATTTGTATAGAGCTTTTACATCACATCCTCATTCACCCATCATTCATTCAGGACGAATCACTGTTCTTTCACACACATTGACACAGTGAAGCTGCCTCAGGAGCAGGTTGAGGTTCAGTGTCTTGCCCAAGGACACTTCGACATATGAACAAGTCTTTTCCTTTTGGGCCATGTGCTTGTTTCTCTTGCTTTTGTTATTGCTGCCTTCGGGTTCTCAAGTTTATTAATATGCCGACCTCTCTATGGTGGTCTGCTGGTACATATATCTTCCTGTTCTAGACTCTTCTTACTCTCTTTACCTTCAAATCACCTTACCTTCCATTGTGCCACTGTTAAGCTCCTTTCTCTCAAGCCATCAAAGCCGCATCTCTACCTGTTTAATTTTAATGCCTCTACCTCTCCCTGCTCTCCTTTTCATCCTCTCATCTTCACCTTTTCCTGTTCCTTCATTGTTCTTTCATGCTCTCCTTCTCCTCCTTTTCTCTCTCTTGGGCTGCAGGGTTTCAGGTGTGGATAAAACCCTTCTGTCCTATCCTTTCCCCTCCTATTCTCTTTTCCTTCCTGTTCTTTTCCTATTTCTCCTCTTTTTCCCATCTCCATTGTGTCTCAAAGTATGTAGTTGATCTCATCTTCTGTTTTACCATCTCTACATCCTGCAATCTATATTTCATCCTCTAATCCTCTTCTTTTACGTCTCCCTCTGTCTCCATCTGTTCTCTCTCGTTGTTTCCTTTCTTGCTTCCGTCTCTGTGGGTCCCATGTGGGGAAAAAGTATTTGCTGCCAGCGTCTCTCTTTTACTTATGCTTCCCCTCTTCCCTTCTCATTCTCCCAGTCCCAAAGGTTTCAAATTCTCCTCTCCCCCTTTCCTTTTCTGTCCCCCTGTCTGTATCCCTCCCCCAACTGTCTTTCCCCCTGCTCTTCCCCTCTACTCTCCTTCCCTCTTCTCTCCTGTGCTCCCAAGGGTGCAGGTGGTGGAGAATGATGCTTTGCTTTGATTGCTGCATGGCTGCAGGCATTCCCGGGGCAGAGTAGCTGAGGAGCTTGAGTCTGCTGGATGTAGTGGTAAATAATCCCGACTGGGGAGAGAGGAACAGAGAGACGCTCTGGAGGGGAAGAAGGAAGGAAGGGAGTGGATGCATGTGCATGGATGGGAATTATTTGTGTGTGTGTGGAGATTTCGGGTTGGAAGGGAAGTGTTATCACCAATCTACTTTTTGGATGGAAGATAAAGCATTTTTGGCCACATGTTAGAAGAGATAGAGATGATCACACTCCTAACACATCTGATGATTATATTCACAATTATTTCATTAACTACATAATTTAGCATGGTTGCCTAAAGCGTTACTAGTTATCTAATGTGTGAGTATTATTATATATGACTTGCACAAAGACAGTATATAGGCAACAGAATATGGGCTCAGAAATGGTAATGAATTTTTCTTCGAACTGTGACATTGTCGTGCTGATTTACATTCACACCGCAGCTGTTTGGGACCTGCAAACAAATGTTTTATTCATCAGTGACTCGCAAGCAAAGTCATCTTAACGCTAATCAAATGGTAGAGAAGAAAAGACTTTAAGGTGACAAATTCCTACTGGTTTAATAGGGTATTCACTGGGTGGCCTGACTGCTGCCTTTTGGAGAGGGTTTGAGCTTTTTTAATGAGACACAACATTTGGAGTTTTGTATCAGTGAATGTCCTTTCAGTCGTGGGGTTACCTTTATGGTCTAAATTAAGAAAGAATATGTTTTGAATATGTTAGCATCAGCACAACTCTTAGACGTTTGCATTTTTTAACAAGTATCTTGCTCATTCAGTTACAGGACACATAAATGGTTGTGTAGGTGTGCATGCACACATACAAACACACACACCCTTCTTCTCCAAATGAAATTCAAATATACACACACACAGAAATTACAAATTATCTTTGTGTTTGGCCATTTGCAAATACTTTCCCCTTATTTGGCAGCAAGCTCTTAGAGAGTAATATCTTTTATAATGCATCATTTGAAACCCCAGAGGTAGTAATGACATGTTTTATTGTAATAAAAAAGACTTAATTAGCTCAATTAGGATTTATTGTGCAGTTACATCGCAAACATCAAAAAGATGCTGTGAAAAAAATATCCTGGCTTCTCTACAAATAGGAACATGTAGATTTGCTTTAGAGAATCTTTTCACTATAGATTATAATACTGGCCAGTAAAAACTGCAAAGGCTGAACAAAATTACGGTGTATTGGCTTAAACACACAATCGACATTGTGAAGGAATGAGGAGGTTTGTATTCAGATGTAGCATATCCCAAAACCAGACCAGGAGAGATGTATTTTGCTTTCATGGCTGGACAAACATAACATCAAAATCAGTCTCCATGTCAAATCCACAGATGCGGCACTTTGCAGCTTGCGAGGGGCAACAAAGTGAACAAAACCCCACCAATGCATTTGTTCTAACTGGGGTGTCGTACCTGAGAAAACTAAACTCTCAGAAAGCAGGAAAGTTGGAAGAACCAAAACCCTGTTAAAGCATTAGTTTTCTCCATACATGTATCACACTGTACAATTTCTTGCAAATTGATTTTTACAGCTTAGAAAGTACCATAATTAGATTTAGTGACACATAACAGAATCCATAATAATAGTTGTAATATGCATACATATTTGCTATTGCTATATTTGCAATATCAGAGAGAAACAAGAAAACTCAATCTTATCTGATCTTATGCCTGAAGAAATAAACGATGCAGACAGTTCACTCTACAGCCCAATCAGTACAAGGGATCAGCTAGGGGTTTTCAAGAGGATTTTCAAGAGCACGACAAACTGCCAGCTCAATCTTCTATTGAATTTGCTGAAGATGCTTCCGTGAAAAGGGAGTTCACTGGTTCCTCTCAATGTAACAAAAGAAAAAAAAGAAACTAATGTTTTGGCATTTCGGAAAAAGCTAAATCAAATTTATGGATAAGAGTCACACTCTCGGCGAATGAGAGATCACACTACACAAAGAATTTGCCTTGTCAGTTTTCAGTGAATGAGGGTGACTTCTTCACCTGTTGAGTGACGACAGCAGGGTCTCTAAAAAATGAAAATATAGCTTCAAGCAATGCCTTGACATTTCAAAGCTCAGTCAATGATGTTTTCTCAAAAGGTTCTGTCACAACATGGGAGACAAGTATCTGTTTAAGCATTTAAGCAGAGTCACTAGACTCTAAATGCTTAAGGAGGAATGGTAATAATGCTGTAAGTTTTTGCAGGTCTTGATCTTGAGAAGGATGTTTTTCACTTAATGTGAAAACGTTCTGAACATGAAAAGGGTTCTGTAAAACAATTAATCTAGCAAGCGCTGTAGTCTACAGTATTCTTGATTTTGACACTATCATGCATGTTGACCCGGTGCCACTGTCATGTGATCAGTACTTTTTCCTTCATTCTTTATGAATGTATATTATATTTATTATACTCATGTTTTGGAGTTTTGTGGCACGGTAGAGCTGAGTTTTCACTGAGAGTTTCTGCCAGCACAAATACAGATCTGCCCAAGCTAAAGGTTTCTATGCAAAGATGACACACTTACAGATGTTGTCGTGGAACCACCACATTTGGCATTTATCCACTAGAAAATCAAGGAGGTCAAAATGCACCTAGGTAGTAATATAAACTAGAGTAGGCTATGTGCGAATACGCTTAAGCACAAGTAAATAACCCATTGGCTTTGAAAGAGTCAGTACTACTAGATGTGAAAACATTTAGCATGCTTCCATTCTGTTGCACAGCACAGTATGGTCAGTTGAATCAGGACAGTTGTGACTGACCAGATAAACTATAGTGATGATTTATCCATTTTGTGCTAAGTGGTCATTTGACTGAGCTTTTCTTCTGACAGAAAATAAGATCTCTTTGTACTCTCTGAATGCACTGAACACAGTGAGTCAGAATTGGGCAAGGAGAGTCACCTATTGGTTCTCCTAAGCAGTCTGAAGGGCAAATATCAAGGTAGTACAAACTCTGACTCTGATACAACATTCTAGGAAGACTTGCAGGACTGAAACTAGTGTAATGATAATTCAAAATAGGGCTATTCACTGTATAGAACTGTAAATGGTAATGATAAATAGTCTGTATTTGTAGAGCGCCTTTCTAGTCATTTCGACTCCTCAAAGCTCTTTTACATCACATTCACACATCATTCACCCACTCATGACTGTGTACCAACCCTACCTCTGCACAACACAACTGATGATTTCAAACACATCAAGAAGGCAAGAAATTCCACATATTAATTCTTGACATGGCACATGTGTTAATTGAAAACCAATCCATGTGACGACCTCATGAAGCTGACTGAGAGAATGCCGAGAATGTGCAAAGCTGTTATCAAAGCAAAAGGTGTCTACTCTGGAGAATCTAAAATCTAAAATATATTCTGGTTTGTTTAACACTTTTTTTCTTTACAAATGTGTTTGTTGTTGCTTCATAGTTTTGATGTCTTCAATATTAATCTACAATGTAGAAAATGATAAAAATAAAGAAAAGCCATTCTATCAGACAGTGTGTCCAAACTTTTGACTGGTACTATGCATTCAGTCTAATATCATTTGCATATTACATTACTGCATATTATCTACATATTTTGGGTCAGTTTCTGAAAGTATGCTTCTGTCACCTCACGATGTGAACATATTGAATTGCGCATGTGCATACATCTACGCATACACCATGGTCTTCGTTCTTCTTCAATCAAAACCAACTCACAGATGTGAAGTACTGAATTCAAATCTACTTGCTCTTTCAGTCTGTGTTTATGATGTTCTGTATTCTGTATGTGCACCCTCCCCACCACTGCTGTCACAAGCCATTTTCCCCATGGGAAATATTAATGTGTGAATGTTATTGTCCTGGCTTCTGATCAGCTCATCCACTCACAGCTGCGTGGGCCACCTGATGAGCAAGAAATCTGCAAACAGTGGTTTTACAAGCAACTGTAAAGTTAGTGCATTTATTATGCCTGAGGTAGTGCTAATCTAGTATAGACATGCTTGGTGCTGTATAAAGTCAATGCTGTGTAGTCTGGCATGGCATACATGCACGTACGTTCTGTTTTGAATGTAGTAGAGACAAAAATGACATCATTATATCACATTAATACATAACTACATGTGATGCTTAATGGCTGAAAAAAGTTGTGATGCAGTAGAATGCAGCAGATATATATGGAAGCCCGTTTCCGCCACTTGAAAAAAAAAAAGTTAATTCCTATCTCATAATTATGACTTACTATCTCATTATTATGACTTAGTATCTCATAATTATGACTTGCTATCTCATAATTATGACTTAGTATCTCATAATTATGAGATACAAACTCATAATTATGACTTCCTCAACAAAACAAATGAAACCAAAAATTGTCTACAGACTTGTTTCCTCATAAGCGCCAAAGCAACAGATGTGGGTGAGACAACGCTTAGCAGAACATAATGGAAACTATCATTGAAGACTGCTTCAGACGTGGATTTACAAATCGTGAAATTTTAGTGGTTTTGGAGGAATTACATCATGTCAAACTTAGCCTCCGGACCCTGGAGAGAAAGCTACAAAAGAACCAGCTTTGGAGGAGACATAATAAGACAGATGAAGCTGAAGTGGCATCCTTCATTCACCAACAGCTACAAACGTCTGGCAAACAACACGGTTACAGATGGATGCACCAGAAATGTTGGATGGCTGGTATAATTACAGACAGAGAAACTACGTCAATTGATGCGACTTATGGATGGGAACGGCGTGGATCTGCGTGCCCGCAACCGTTTGAGAAGGCGTATTTATGTCAGTCGGGGGCCAAATTATGTGTGGCACATAGATGGATCTGACAAATTAAAGCCTTATGGCATATGTATTAATGGTTGCATAGATGGATTCTCGCGAAAAATGATATGGCTAGAAGCTTACAAAACCAACAGTGATCCTTGTATAATCGCAGGATACTTCATCGATGCTCTGATGGAAAACAATGGATGTCCACAAAAAGTCCGGTTAGACCACGGTACTGAGAATACCTACATTGCAGAAATGCAAAGGTTTCTGTACAGCAGTGAGGATGACAATCATGTGGAGTGTGTCACTCTAGGACCAAGTACTGGCAATCAAAGGATTGAACGATGGTGGTGGACCTTGCGGAGCCAATGTACCCAGTTTTGGATGGATCATTTTGACCAGCTGAGAGCAGGCGGCTATTTTGTTGACAGCTTCGTTGACAAAGCACTGATCCAGTTTTGCTTTCAAAATACAATACAGGTAACCTATATTATACTAAAAAAAAGTCTTATTAACACAGCTATAACTGAGTGATATTTGATTATGATTGATGTCTACATGGCATAAACACTGTACTAATTCTAACAAACCTTTTCACTCTTTCTCTGTCCATTATTCAGGAGGAACTTGATGAAGTTGTAGCTGCCTGGAATGATCATCGCATAAGGGCAACCAACAACCCTCGGGCACCTAATGGTCGCCCATCCATAATGTATGCGGTTCCTAACCTTTATGGGGCACAGAACTTCTTGCAGCCAGCTGATCTAATGAAGTTAGAAATATGTCGAGAGGACTGTTGCTTTAAGGACTACCCTTGTGATAAGGATGTGTTCCACCTGTGTGTGGAACTTATGGCTGAGTACAGCCTGGTGATGTCTGATGATGTGTATGAAATTACTGACCTTTATCTCCATCTTCGTCAGATGATCATGATCGAGCTCTCAGAATAAATTATGAATTACTATTTAGTACAATACTATTTTTCATCCAAAGAGTAGCATCATTTGCTCCAAAGTAAACAAATTTGTCTATAACACAAGATAGATAAGTATCAATGCATTTATGAGTAATGAATATAAAAAAAACAACACTAAACAAAAAACAAGTAAAGAATCTGGATTGAATGCAGGTGTAAATCCTGTAATATTGGTGTAAAATCAGACTGTATGAAAGGCCTGGATGTAGTCACTGCGACATCACCCATTGGTTTGTGGACTCCCATTTAGAAACCTCGAGTTTATAATTTGGCCATCACCGTCTTGAGTTGTTGGAGACAGAAGTGACCATATTTGGTTAAAAGTTTACATTTCTTTGAGACCTAACATCTACTTAATGAAGGAGTATTTTTAAGATGGACCACCAGTGCACTGATAAGGAGTGATTTTAGCTAATGATGTCATAATAACTTGTAGACTTTTTTATTTGGTGTATGATTGAAAATTATGTGAATTATTATAAATTATTTGAACAGGAGTCACATTTTTCAGGCCTGTAAACTACGTCCAGTTCTTTTATACAGTCTGTGTGTAATTTAGAAGAAAAAGTTGACATTTTTGCAGTAGACAATATAATTTTTTATTACTTACTGCATTGTGATGATTTTTTTCCAGGTTTTTACAAAAATGGAATAACTGACAGAACAGTTGTACTTTTATCTGTATAAAACAACAACAAAAATGCTTCAATGCATATGTCATTATGTGACAAGAAGTGCAAAAATAAAGTATATTGCAACAATGGGAGTTCTTTTCAAACACTGCCCAATAAAAGTATGTGCAAAACTAGTTTTAAAGAGAACAACTTGCTTAGAAAATGTAAACATAAACAAAAAAATCCATATTTTTCAGGATTGTTTTTTATCTGAGAATTTTAAATGTTGTTGGAATTCAAATCAAATCTGCTACACTATGTCTATTACCCACACATTGCCTTCCAAGACTTTGTTCATTTCATGTTGGAAGTCTGGGTAGTTGTCATAATTAAACTGGCAACTCCAAGTAGCATCCACATGTGTGGGCAACAGGCCGTCTCTGAAGACCTTGCATTTGTGTGAAGCTGACACTGATGCTCTTACCAAGAAACAAATCAGATCCAGTGCAGCTTTTGGTGGGCAAGCTCCTCCAACAGTTGCTTGAAATTATCACCTGTTGGCACTCTTCGGCAGCTATAAAGATCCATTACTTCAAGCAACTCTTCCTGGTCCACACCTTCAAAATCTGATTGGCAGGTTTCAAAGACCATTCGATCTGACTGTAACAAACCTGAGGAAGCTGTCAACAAGACTACTTTTAATACATCCCAAGGCTGCTTGCTCCAATATTACAGGGGCAATTTTCACAGGCAGGTATTTCTCTTGTTGCCACCCAAATGCAATAATTCGACCATTGCTTTCCCATTGTTGCTGACCAAAATCGTGGCGAAGATAAGGCACCTTAAAATCATTCCCCAATGTGCACTGCTCATAAAAATCCTGCCAAAATTCAGAGAGCACACCTCTCAGGACTCCGCCTGCATCAACAGCCTTTTTCAATCTTCCATCAGGAAATACCACTTGGATAGAAATGTCTTCTAGCATGATATTTTCATCACAAAAATGTGAAATAAGTTCTTTAAGGACCTGTCCACGATGAAGAACGAGAATTTTCTTTGTTCTCTGCCTCTGAGCAATGGGTTCCTGTAATGTATCAAGGAGTGGAAGAGAATGCACAGATCTGGATGACAGCGGAGAAAGTGGTAAAGTGTCATCAAGACTGACACTGTCCATTACAGACATATGATCTGTGGAGAATGTAACAGTGCCGCTATCCTCTAACACATCCACACTAACTGCTCCATCAAACTCTTGCACACTGGACAAATCACTCATGTCAACAGTGGAATAGAATAAGGGAATATCATCGCCGCTTATGTCTGAAAGAGCATTGCTGCTTTCTACATATATGACATCAACAGTATTTGGTACCTCAGCCTCTACCACAGTTGTGCCAGATGTATTTTCCATGTTTTCAAAACATTGTGCAGTTGTTCCACTGCTGTTCTCTGGCTGTGTGTCAATGTTACTGTCCTTCTTTTTAGTTGTTAAGTAAAAACGCAAGAGTGGTAGCTTTGTTTGTTCATACAGTTGTCCAACTGTAATCTGCTCATCTAATGAGTGCTCCTGAAAATCAGTTACATCAACCACAAAATCTGTGATGTTGCCCTCTGCATTTTTTTGACCAGGAAAAAACAGATCCACTGCCTTTTCAATCAACTTGCTTTTTTTACAGGTCTTTGATACACAGATTTTTCTTGTACCCCCATCTCTTTTGGTCCTTACTTGAAAAAATTTTCCTTCACGAAAATGCAGCCATAATATCTCAACTTTTCGTACATTCTTTTGAGCATTCCTAGGTGGTTCTTGCTCAGACTGATGCTGATGACCATCACTTCTCTTTCTTGAAATCTTGGCCCTCAGCCGCTCAAAAAGTTGTGATTTACGGGAAACAGAATTATTGCCCTTCCGCCTGCAAAATCCAAGAACAGCCAGCCGGTCACCGTAGGATGGCAGATACTCTTTCAGCTGTTCATCTGTCATTAGCAGTATGACACTGGAATCAATCTAAAAAAAAAAAAAAGGAGAAGAACATCAATACTACAAATACAAAACTACTATACTATATACACTACATACATTAATACTTACTATATAAAAGTATTAAGAATTTTATTACGTAATCTTGGATGAAAAAAGCACAGATGTAGAAAATATATCACTCTTTTCCACATATATTCATTTGAATCTTTCCTTTTACAAGCTAACGACCTTATCCTTTTCCAGCTGCTGTATGGTTTCCTCAGACACGTTTTGTGACCTTAAGAAGTCACACAGCTCATCCATCCTGGGACAGACACAATCGAAAGCTATTTAACTTAATAGTGAATATGACACATGAAACATAGGGATAATTTCCACAGAATATCTCTATTTAACAGAATGTTTGTATGTTTGCTTCTTTAGAGTTATGCATATTGGTTTAATCTATTGGATTCATTTTTAATTCATCCACCTGACCCTAACTTTAGCCCTATTCACCACACTCTGCATTCACATTTGTATTTGTAAAAACAATGTAATATTGAAGTAAAAAAAACAACAACAAAAAAACAAATCCCCACAATTTACCTGCAATTACATCCAGGTCACAGGATTATCCTCCCTCAGCAGGGTGAACATTTGGGTAGATGTACTGAAAGGTGAACATAAATTTAGCAACAATAGAGTGTAAGTAAGTTAGCTGATGTCAATGTAGCAGGAATCAGAAATACAATGATATCTGTTTCATTGATTATTTACTGAACAAGTGTCAGGTGTCCACAATGGACTGCCATCTGTGGCGAAGGGGTGATTTAATAGGCATACTGATGACAAGTTTTACATTTGCATAGCATATGTACTCCAAGCAACACAACCACATTTAGTCTAATAAGCTACAGACTCAAATACAATGCATTTTTGTTCACTTGCATACAGTTCATTAGCACAAACCTGAACAACTATTTACATGGCATGCATAATTAAGAAGTACATTCACTACATGTTATTTGCAGCATTATAAATACAAAAACTGCAACAGGCAAGACAAGTAATCTTTACATGTTATACAGGTTTATCATCAGATGCAGTTTGGCATAGTTCAACTTAAAGTCAGTTGCTACCTGTCATCCCACTGCAGCAGCAATGACATACAGTTGGACCTAGTGCTTGTTAAGACAAGTTAGCTTGTATGTACTTTTGAAAAGCTAGCAGCAGTGCGCAAATAATTATTTTGGAGTTGTAAGACGTTTTCATAATATTATGGTCCATAAATAAAATCGTGTTATATTTACATTCCCACAGATATAGACCAGCTGCTTCGAGGCGACACAGGAGAGTGGCTCAGTAAGAGTAAAATGAGCGATTAGCATCACAGCTAGCGCTACAGTGACAACAACTATATCCTCTGTATCACTGCACATTCAACAGTCATTAATGATGATAATGTGAAAACCGAGAATAGCGTGTTTTTGATACTTACATTTCACATTAACATGAGTGGGATCGACGATCACCAGCCAATTAGCTAACATTAGCAAGGTAACAGAGGCAGCACTGCACTCGCAGGTGTATTTTCTTTGAAAATTAACCAGATTTGATACGTACTTGATCTTTTACAAAAGAAATTGATTGTTTAGTACATAAAATACATTAATATGATGCTCTGTACAATGCCTACCTTAATTCAGGAACATTGACTGCAAGACAAGGCATGCACAGGCTGTGCCTCCCGGAAGACGTGTGCTGTGGTATCTCATAATTATGAGTTTGTATCTCATAATTATGAGATAGTAAGTCATAATTATGAGATAGTAAGTCATAATTATGAGTTTGCATCTCATAATTATGAGATAGGAAGTAACTTTTTTTTTTTCAAGTGGCGGAAACGGGCTTCCATAGATATAAGTTTAGTCGTAGACATTTTAAATCCTCTTCTCCAGAAGCACAGAAAGACCTATTTTGTCATTTATGAGGACTCCTATTTGACAACATAATTCTCTTAAAGAAATGGTCACGGGCTACGTTTGTCATTTCAAATTTCTCTAGTTTCACCAAAAAACGTGTTTGACAAATTCTAGTGTTAAGCTACAGTATATTGTATCACAGTATCAGTCTTGAATTTGTAAAAATGTATTTGTTTTTTGGGGCGACTATCGTTTCTTTTGCAGTATTGTAGACAATTTGGCATATTTTGGGGCATCTAATTTAGAAAATATGGTTCCTTAGCAATAAATTAAATGCATAGAATAATAATAATAATACACTGAGAATATTTTTATTGTATTCTTCAGAGCACTAAGGCATTAATTGCAAACCTTTTTCCATGCATTCTGCGGTGAATCTGAGGATCTGTGAGGTCTACATGTGGGTAGCATGGATTATGACCACACTGCTTAATCAAGCTATGACAATATTATGAAAATCACAGACCCTTAAAAATGAGTTGATTCTTTGTATGTAATCTTTTGAAAGGTTGTTTTTTTTGAAGGTTGGATTAGATGGGCAGCATCAGGATAAAATGTTTTTTCCATGAGTTTTGTGCTAGTGTCTAAGCTTTCTGGGTCTCAGTGTATTATGAAACCCTATTCATGTGGCCAACTCCATTTACCTAGTACACAACTATAGATAATATCAAAAGCCTGTCAAAATCCTAAATGACTTAATTCAAGTGATATTAGGCTTACTTGATGTAACAACTAGTATAGTATATAAATGGTCTTTGAACAAATAAGCACACATACACAATCAGATAGTACTTTTGAACACATGAGAGTGAATACACACTCAAACATACAGTGGGGCAAAAAAGTATTTAGTCAGCCACCAATTGTGCAAGTTCTCCCACTTAAAAAGATGAGAGAGGCCTGTAATTTTCATCATAGGTACACTTCAACTATGAGAGACAGAATGGGGGGAAAGAATCCAGGAAATCACATTGTAGGATTTTTAATGAATTAATTGGTAAATTCCTCGGTAAAATAAGTATTTGGTCACCTACAAACAAGCAAGATTTCTGGCTCTCACAGACCTGTAACTTCTTCTTTAAGAGGCTCCTCTGTCCTCCACTCGGTACCTGTATTAATGGCACTTGTTTGAACTCGTTATCAGTATAAAAGACACCTGTCCACAACCTCAAACAGTCACACTCCAAACTCCACTATGGCCAAGACCAAAGAGCTGTCAAAGGACACCAGAAACAAAATTATAGACCTGCACCAGGCTGGGAAGACTGAATCTGCAATAGGTAAGCAGCTTGGCGTGAAGAAATCAACTGTGGGAGCAATTATTAGAAAATGGAAGATATACAAGACCACTGATAATCTCCCTTGATCTGGGGCTCCACGCAAGATCTCACCCCGTGGGGTCAAAATGATCACAAGAACGGTGAGCAAAAATCCCAGAACCACACGGGGGGACCTAGTGAATGACCTGCAGAGAGCTGGGACCAAAGTAACAAAGGCTACCATCAGTAACACACTACGCCGCCAGGGACTCAAATCCTGCAGTGCCAGACGTGTCCCCCTGCTTAAGCCAGTACATGTCCAGGCCCGTCTGAAGTTTGCTAGAGAGCATTTGGATGATCCAGAAGAGGATTGGGAGAATGTCATATGGTCAGATGAAACCAAAATAGAACTTTTTGGTAAAAACTCAACTTGTCGTGTTTGGAGGAGAAAGAATGCTGAGTTGCATCCAAAGAACACCATACCTACTGTGAAGCATGGGGGTGGAAACATCATGCTTTGGGGCTGTTTTTCTGCAAAGGGACCAGGACGACTGATCCGTGTAAAGGAAAGAATGAATGGGGCCATGTATTGTGAGATTTTGAGTGAAAACCTCCTTCCATCAGCAAAGGCATTGAAGATGAAACATGGCTGGGTCTTTCAGCATGACAATGATCCCAAACACACCGCCCGGGCAACGAAGGAGTGGCTTCGTAAGAAGCATTTCAAGGTCCAAAACATCACTGCTCTAGAGGAGATCTGCATGGAGGAATGGGCCAAAACCTTGTGAAGACTTACAGAAAATGTTTGACCTCTGCCATTGCCAACAAAGGGTATATAACAAAGTATTGAGATGAACTTTTGTTATTGACCAAATACTTATTTTCCACCATAATTTGCAAATAAATTCTTCTCTCATAGTTGAGGTATACCTATGATGAAAATTACAGGCCTCTCTCATCTTTTTAAGTGGGAGAACTTGCACAATTGGTGGCTGACTAAATACTTTTTTGCCCCACTGTATGTTTGAGTGTGTATTCATTCTCATGTGTTCAAAAGTACTATCTGATTGTGTATGTGTGCTTATTTGTTCAAAGACCATTTATATACTATACTAGTTGTTACATCAAGTAAGCCTAATATCACTTGAATTAAGTCATTTAGGATTTTGACAGGCTTTTGATATTATCTATAGTTGTGTACTAGGTAAATGGAGTTGGCCACATGAATAGGGTTTCATAATACACTGAGACCCAGAAAGCTTAGACACTAGCACAAAACTCATGGGAGAACTTGCACAATTGGTGGCTGACTAAATACTTTTTTGCAACACTGTACTTGCTCTGCTGGCTGGTCTGATCCACTTCCTTGTGAAAAATGTTCTTTTAAACGGTTAGTTGTGAAACAAGCCACAGAGGAGAATGAAACGTGATGATGTTCAAATTTTACTTTCTATAACAACCAGCTCAATGTCATAATAGCTGCTCTGATTCTGACTGGGACACAGACTCAAACATAAAGTAACAAAAACTGGGCCCTGAAGGTACCATGAATCTAAAACGGATTTTTATGGTGTAATGTGGTTTTATTGTCGTGAGCTGCCATTAATTGTCATTGCCAACAACCATTTGAAGGTACTTTAGCTTTCGAATTTTACATGCCAGTGGACTGGTTGGGTTGGGTGAGCAGGATGTTGTGCAACCCAGGAGGGGTTTGACCATTTTGAGCAGCTCAGTCATTAATTTGGTCCAGAGACTTGCTCTTGCTCTGGTGAATTGTGAGTGAGATATTTAACAAATCATATAGAGGAAATTGCCTTGTCATGCCGGAGCACTGGTACTGTGAGCATGCAATAAAATCAACATGTAAGCCTGGTAGAACTAGCAGAATCTGCATTTGTGCATTTTAAGATGTTAATATTTTACAAAGCAAATTCAAAAGAGCAATTTCTGAAAAATTAGTCAAACTTTCCATTTACATCTTTGTACACAGTGAGACCTGCCACTGAAAAGCCTACAGCACAGACAGAGGGATATATGAGGCAGCAGCGAGCTGTAGAGTTGTTTTATTAGCTGGCAGCCGTCTTGTGTGGGCAGGTGCTCAGCTATGTTTTTACTGCTATTGCTCTCCTCCTCCTGCTCCTCCTCCTCCATCCCTCATCATTCTGGCAAACCCTTGAGTCCTCATCAAGGGCAATGGTAACTCTCTCCTATTTGTGTGGACACATGCGCATACACATGCTTCCTGATGCATGTGGACTTTCATAAAAGATCTCTACAAGAACAAAAAGACTTGTTAGAGTCAAGTAAAGGAGGCAAATAAAGCTCCATTTTTCTGACTAATTCTTTGAGGCCTCATGTTGAACAATAATGTAACTCCTTTTTTTTGTCTTACCCAAGACAAACAAGTGATGTGGAGATACATGTCATGTTTTTCAACCCATATGCTGGAACAGAACATTGATATTGGATAATTCTGCAAAACTCTTACTTTCAGCTTTAATGTTCTTTAGTTGATTGTTTCTGGAATTTGTGAATTTGTGTTTGGTTAAAGCTAGGGAACATGTTTATTCCAGGAATAGTCCAGCATTTTGGGAAATATTCTCTTAAATTGTCAAGAGTCTGTACTGTAAATATATAGTTGCACTCAAAATTATTATTCAACCCCCATTGCAAATTAGTGGTATTGGCAAAATTACAGAAAATTACAAAAGTTTCAGCTGTGTTCAATGAACAACTCAAATAAAAGAACAATTAAAATAGCTCAACACAACTAAAATTACAGGTGGTTTCTCCAAATTCAACACAAAGGGCCACTTTTAGTGACTACTGCAGTCTCAAAATTATTCAACCCCTTCTTGACAAGCATCTTTAGCACTCAAACACAGGGTTCTAACAGTGTTCTTGAGGAGTCTTAGCCCATTCCTCATGGATAATAGCCTCCAGTTCTCCAATATTCTTGGGTTTGTGTGCTGCTAATCCCACCAGAGATTTTCTATGGGATTCAAGTCAGGCGACCTTGACAACCACTGTAGTATCTTCCAGGACTTTTTCTGAAGCAAAACCTTGGTGGACTTTGAGGTATACTTGGGATCATTGTCCTGTTGGAAGGTCCATTGACACCCAAGCTTCAGCTTCCTCACAGATGGTCTGACATTTCCTCCAAGGATTTCCTGATACTTGATTGAATCCATCTTGCCAGTATTACTGAGCTGCCCCCATGCTTCACTGTAGGTAGGGTGGTCTTTTCAGTGTATGCCTTATTCTTCATCCTCCAGATATACTGAAAAGTTCCAGTTTTATTTCATTGTTTCCAAGTCTTGCTGCAGGTCTTTTGCAGTCACTGGAGGGTTTTTGGCCTCCTGCCTCCTCAGAAATCTGGTTGCAGCTGTTGATAGCGTCCTCCACAGTTTGTTTCCCAGTTTTGAAAAGAGTTTTGCATTCTCATTGGTGCTACTTCTAGTCTCACATCAGGATATCATCCCCAGGCCAAATGGACAAACTGAGTGGCTCAACCAGGAGTTGGAGACCTGTCTATGCTGTCTAGTTTCCTAGAAACCCACCTCCTGAAGCAAACATCTTATTTGGCTTGAGTATGGACACAACACCCTTTCTACTTCTGCCACTGGTTTACCACCGTTTCATTGTGCATATGGCTATCAACCCCCAGTGTTTCCAGAAACTGAGAAGGAGATTTTAGTCCCATCTGCTCATGCACTCATTCACTGCTGCAGAAAAGTGTGGGCTGGAGCCAGGCAGATCCTCCTGAGGAACCTGGGCCGTCTGGAGCTGGCTATATTGTTAAAGTTAGTTAATGTGTTTTATGTATTTCCTGTTTTATTGTGATGCTCAACTTTTCCCTCTCATTTCAGGCCCCTTGACTTCCTGCCCTTGCGTGTTTCCCACTTCAGAGATTGTCTGCCCCGCCCTGATTGTTTCCACCTGTGCTCCCTTCCCTGGTGTGTATATTGTCCGTGCTTTCCCCTGTCCTGTGCCAGATCGCCTTGTGCCCTTGTGTCGAGCAGTCCAGAGTGTTTAGTCAGTGTAGTTAGAGTTTCTTGTGAGTATTTTGGGTCTAGTCAGGTTGGTATCTATTAATATTTTTTGTAAGTGTGTCTTTTGGTGCCTTGCCCTGTTTTTTGTGCAACATTAGAGCTGCACCTTTTTACAATCTCTTTTACCTCGAGCTTTTGAGTCTTCTTGTGTGTGCTTCTGGTTGTAACATACATTAAGTTGTCTTTCAACACTGTTCACTTCACTAAGGCCCACCTTTACAAAGGAAATTAACATGAGATGAACCGTATATAGTACATCATGGAGCTAAAACTTTATAGCATAGGAGGGAGTAAGGACACGCATCACCCTATTAGTTTATTGCCATATCTGTAGGATAATTTAAATCAATTGGTTCAGGTCCACTGTTGTCACCCTTTGTGAGGAGGTTGTTCTTGCCAAATGAGGTGGTATGTGTCTGTACACTCACAATTGTCTACGGACAAGCAACAATATAAGAGTTATGACTCCACTCAGTGGGTCAGCTTCTCAGTTGAAGTTAGCTGAAATGTTTATAGTCCCAAAGAGAGTTTGACTTGCACATGTAATGAGCGCATAGAATAATAAACACAGCTTGATGATAAGAGAAGAAAAAAAAACCCACAATTTTAAATGATGCTATGATTTCACTTGACATATTTTTCATTGCTGTCTACTTAAAACTGATGGATGGCAGCCTATATCACTAGTGAGGAGTGGGAGAGAGAGGGAAGACAGAAGAGAGACTCTGAGGTTGGATTTATCTTAATGAACAGAATCTTTTTTAATAAAAAAATTAGAACACACTGATACTAACAACATTCACAGTGTTTACAGTTTTGGCAGCCTCGAAGGTGCATTTGATTTTCTATAGTGTGTTGTACCCTTTTTTTCTAGTGGGCTTTGATGCAAACATTTGGCCACATCCAAGATACAGCCAAGAATTAACCTCCATGAGTATGAATAAAAACAAACGGTTGAAGTAGCTCATCATCATTGTGCACCCTGTACTGAGTGAGCACAGGGGGCTTGGAAATGCAACAAGTCTTCCACTATTCATATTGTGTTGTACAAAAGAAGGACACTCTGAAAACTTCTTGGCTTGCAAAAGCCATCCTTCCTTCAGCATTCCACCAAATATGTAGGAGAGACTTAACAAAATAGCGAATCATTCAGCTACACAAAACAGCCTTTTGAAGGACACAGGAATACACAGGAACAACCACAAAAAACTATCTTCACAGAGAAGCCTCCAGTGACCTGGCACACAAGGCAGTGAGCAAACAGAATGGCTCAAAGATGAATTCTATAAGCAGTAAGTCCTCTGTTGAAGGTACGACAAGAGAACATATTTTTCAAACAGAGGTCTGACAAGGATTCATAATTTGTCTGAACATTTTTGTATAACTTGTTGGCCTCGTGGTTTGAGGTTTTAAGATATTTTCTTTGCTTAATGAGATGAGTTTTCAGTCTACTGGTGAGATGTGATATACAAAGGAGAATTAAATCAAGCAAACCTTCCACTTTTACATACCAAAAAGTACCCTGCTGTGCCAGTATGAGCAGACATGACAAGACAAGTCTCCTTGTGTTACTTTCTCCTGTCTGGTTCTTGTAAACCATACAAAGATGTGTAAGCCAAATGGGCCCCATTGGCTGTCTCTGGGGGGTCAGTTAGCTAAGTAGTAAACCTGTGTTCTGTCAGGTGTCATTAAGGTCCAGCAGGACTCTGAGAGGACCTGTCACGACTAGGAGTAATGGATGTCTTCTTCACTGATTGCTAGCAGGGATGGAGTCAGCACAACCAGCAAATTAGAAGTGACATCTTGATGGAGGCAAAGCAGGAGGCACAGCTGGTCACACAAGGTAGATGGAGAAAGGGGAAGCAGAAGAAAATAAAAGGAGAGGAGAGATGGAACCAAACACACCAGATTGCATTAGGCCCTCTTTCAAAGGATTGATAAACAGGATATATAAAATGCCTTAATATTTGTTGTTTCAAAGACATGATATCTTGAACACTGACACCAGTACAGTCTCCTACTGATTAGTTCTCCTTGAGCAGCAGCAGGTCAAGTGCTTTGCTCTGGGTTGCCTTGAAAATAGTACGTGGGGAAGAGAAGAGCATTATTCATTCACTTTTGCACAAATTTTCACAGCTGATATTAAAATGGTTGATCAACAAATATAATGAAATTGTGTCAGAATTGATGGCATCCTTGAAATGATGGGTTTGTTTTGATGCTCTTGTGAGAACTCACAGAATGAGAAATATCTTTATACTATTTGGTTCATTACACAACATCATTGGTGTTGGAGGGCAGCAGCAGTGCTGCAGTTAGCAAAGGATAACTTTACCATCACCACATTAACAACAACCACCCAAGTAACAACCACAGCAACATCCTCAATCACTTGAGGCTATGTAATAACAGTAACACACGGAGCTAACAACATCAAGGGAATCACTCTGTGTCACTCAGCAGCCTCAGGGGCAAGATGAGCACAGATGAGCTGACATTATGAAATGGATTAGATTTGAGACCAATTAAAAATGAATTGCTCGAAATGAGCGCTGACCCTCGCCGAATTGGATGCCAGTGATCTCATTAGGCTGGTCTCTCACTCAGTGCGAGCCAGCAGCTGGAGAACAGGCCAGTCTGACACACTGTCAGAGAGGGGGAAAACCCAAAGGGCTGCTGCCTGCAATGGGCTGCGAATTCTCTCCTTGAGATATGTGGCACATGTGCTATGCATTCCCTATTTGTGTGCATTTTTGTGTGTATGTATGGATGGACCACGAGTATGCATGAGTGTAAGTGTGATTACTGAATATTCATCACTGTGTGAATAGAATAATATGAAATTTTTTTAAAAAGCTGTGTGTATTCAGTATCCTGGATGTATAATATTGCACATGGGTGCTCATGCATTTCTGTGAATTTGCATGGCTGTGTATATGTACATATGTATGGAGAAAAGCTGCTCATTGGTAAAAGTAAGTTTTTGTATGGGATACGCACGACTTCTTTAAAAATTTTTAATTTGTTTTACATTTTACATTTTTACACCATGTGTGTATGCTTGTGTGTAAGTTTAGTTGCCAAAAAAATACACAAAGTTTAATAATTTTTAAGCACGTACCTAAATTAATCAATTGATAAAGCTTGATTTGTATTCAAAATTGTTTAAATTGTGAATGAATAAAAGCTGTTTGATTGTGTATAGTTGAGACATAGGAGAAGATTTTAGCAGTTGGGAAGCACAAGGCGAGAATTGCATTTGGATACATGATAGAATAAAGACTAATTTTCTCAACAGTAAAAGTATTTACAAAACAGGACACAGTATAAGGAGACAAATGCATTTACTAAAATAAATGTTTTGCCAGATGATGATGAAATATTTGTTTAAACTCAAACACACATTTAAATAAAAGCATAGAAATGTACTGTATCACAGCACAATTTCCCAGTTCTCCTCAGTAAATTCTCTGTTCCTCATCTGTGTCCTAATCTTCATTGCCACCCATCCAATTCCTTCCCCATATCCAAGTCGTGAGCAATTAGTCGCTTGCCATCTCAGCAGACTGTGTTTTGATTGGTCATTAAGTGTCTGAGGCCTTCATTAGTGACAGTGCCTTTATCACAGGAAGGAAATTAGCTTATGTACAGAGAGAACAGAAGACATAAAAAAGAGGCTTAGAGGATGAGGACAGTCTAGACTGTACAGATGGTAATGGATCTGTAAAGAAAAAGTCAACTGACTGATGGATGAATCATGCAGTATGTCTGGTATTCAGCCCGTCTCTCTTATCCTCCAGCGACAGTCTGTGATCTCAGGGTCTGGGGTGCATATGGTTCTCTTCTTAATGGGTACCCTCACTTAGAGAGAGCACACTGCAAAGTTGTATTAGTCTTTGAATTGAGTGGTGGTATGTCTCTGAAAGAAAAATCCCCAAAAAATCAAACATAAATTCAAGGAATCACATGGCACAATGATAAAGTTGAAAGCATGAAACTCTGGTTTTGGATGATAAGTCAAATATTCTTTTCTTAATCATTTTTTAGTTAGTCAGTTATGTTTCCCATGGCTTTACTACCTTTACAAATGTGAATAATGGCAGATTCACAAAAAATTATGACAGCAAACTGCAAGAAATAAGGATTTTGAGGTCAACATCCCAGGCACGAGCAGTCTTTATGGATGAAGATGAAGGCACACATGCTGTGCATCGCCTGAAATATCCAACACAATGTTATTTGAAATGCTTATAGAGATTAGAAAATCAAAAGCCTCAACATAATAGAGGTTTACTGCAGTCTGATGGAGGTGGAGAGGAGAGTGAGGATGCTAAAGGATGAAAACCGGGAGCTCAAGCCCACTTACTGAAGAATCCCCTCGTTACAATATCCCAGCTGGCTGCACTGGTGGGTGACTAGAACAGACATATGACAGAGCAAGATGGAGGAAATATATTAATATATATTATATAAATACCCAAGAGACAGGAGAAAAGTAATAATATTGCTTTTCTCAATGACTTTATCGCAGATTCTCTTGGCATTAGAACTCTGCTGGATGATTTTGAGATGGACTGAGCTAAATGAATCTGCGCTCACCCCAGAGTTACAAAAAAGAGACCCACGACCATTGTAGCGAAATTCTTCAAGTTCTTGGACAAGAAACACATCCTCCAAACTACTAGGAAAGAGAAGTGAGTCATCTGCAAACTAGCAGACGCAGATGAGACATGAAGATTGCAAACACGCTCTTCATGAACGCAAGATGAAATTTCCCATGCTCTACTCTGCAATGCTGAGGATTGACACAGCTGGCTAGGTCACACATCTGAAGATGCGGAGAGAGCAAAGGACTTTATTCCAAGTTACTAAGATACTCCTTTTCATCTAATTGCGACCACCACATTTTAGTACAACATTTGAGCGATGGGTCATTGACCATAAGTTAGAGTGTTTGAGCTTTATAACACTAAATTGATTCAGTGAGAACTTTATTTTACTTTTGATCTCTAACAGGGGGCAGCATAACCTATGAATGCTATGTGTACATTAGGGACAGTACTCAGATTTTGGCCAACAACTACAGGAAGCAGGGGCTGTGTGCTCCTGTGCAGTAAAGGAGTAAAGTAAATAAAATGACCACAAGATATTATTATTATTATTATTGGTTTCACATTCTGTCAATTAGAAGACACAACAAGGTCGATACTATTCCATTTTGTTTAATAAACAGTGTTAGGCAAATTACTTTCAAAATTTAACACATAACTTATTACTAGTTACTTTAGTTTAGAAGTAATAAGGTATAACTACCTCAGTACTGAATCCCAGAGGGGGGATCCTGAAAATGCCGTGTATAGAATACAGCTTGCTTGATGTCGCTCAGTGGCTTCTGATCGAGGCAGAAATCCGGTGGATGATGTCAGGCCAGGCCTCTATTGTGCTGGGGTCCGGTCTTCCACAGAGTTTGATTGTTTGGAAATGCAGCCCAAAGACTGTTTGTAGAGCAGCTTCTGTAACTCTACACCCCCACTATAATTAAAGGGCTGGCTACACTAGGCATGAGAGCAGTGGTGCGTATGCATCACAGAGATGAGCTCCAAAAAAGGTAGCCTGGTCTTCTATTCATATTTTCACGCACGTAAGTGTCTTTATTTTTTAAGTAAAGTAGTAGTCTGCATGAAATAATTTAATGACTACAAATGAGCAGTGTGGTTTTGAGAGTTTTTGTTATTAATTATTGTTTCCTGTCCCTGCATTCTTTCATAATTGCTGACTAGAGAGATTGAAATAGCAGACTGAATGACAGAGAAAAGATAAAAGTTTAACAGTGCTGTGCCCAAAAACACTCTCCCAAAACCAAAGCTCGCCATCTTGTTTTGGTTATTAGTCTACAGAATATGTGTGCTACAGGGGTAGTTGGTAACATATACCTTATGTGTTTAATGTAGCGAAACTGTAGGGTAAATACCAGCATAAGACAGCAACAAGCAGGCCGACCTTAAGGGAAAGTTGAAAAGAACTTTGAAGAGAGACTTCAAGAGAGTTTAAGGGGACTTGACAGTCTACCCTTGCTCGATGGGGGAGGATCCCCTCACGGGACCTCTCTCCAGTCCTGGCTGGCCCTTGCTGGGTGCATTTCCTCTGTGGCAGTATGCCGCTGCTCTAGGTCAACCATCAAGGCCATATCTGTTGAGACAATCCCACAAATTTAAATGAAAAAAAAGCCATGGGTCTTTCCCTGCTGTTTTCTAAGCTCCAGTCCACACAGTACAAAAAAATACAAACAAAACTGACAATATACTGTATGTCAATATAGGCAATATAATAATTTTAAGCCTAATATTACATACAAGAGATACATGAGATAGAGTTGCTCACATCAATAAATGCAATAACTAGAGTACACTTTTAACACAACATGATACAACCACAAGTATTGAATGGAAAGTAATGAAGGCAATGCTTCCAAATGATGCACAGGACCACCATTACAAATAGACAGACGAGCATTACAAATAAGCATGACATTACAAAGACAAAGACAGGACCACACGGACAAACAAATTTGCACGATTTGCAAATTACTGCCTGAGAATTAAGCACAATGAATGGCTTACCTTGTGCAACAGAAGGAGCTTCTCTTTCTGGCTGGCGTAATTTTCCACTATCTTCTTAAATGACAGCTTTGAAGTAAGATCGCCTTCAATGTCCAGGGCCAGATCAGAGAATCTCCATTGTAGGGCCATTGTAGATCCCAATTTCTGATCCTCTTCTTTGCAGAGAAACTTTTTAGTTTCTAACAGATGTAGAAACTACACCTGAGATGGCCCAATCCTGCTGTCACCAGCTTTGGATGGATTTTAAGACTAAAATAAGTATTCAAAAGTTAGTCCATACCTTTCTGCTCACACTTTATTACAGCATTGCATGCTATTGCAAGGCACATGGCTTCATCTGCAAATTGTCTGTCAAACTCAAGTATCATGTCCAGCACAGGGAGATATACATGACAGAAGGAAGTGTGAGCCTCACATCTTCCATCTCTCTCCCCATTACCTCCTTCTTGCTGCCAAAGTTGGCCCCCACTACATACTGATCAAGAGACAGAAGGGGTCTTCAGTTTCTTTTCCTCTTGGAGCTGGTTGAGGGGTCACTTTCTATACTTCCTCTATTATATTAGAGAGGAACTTAGATCTACTGTTGGATCTGGCCCCACAAGCCACCCCAAGCTTCCTCTTCTCCCCTGTATAGCTGGAGGTCAGCTTGTAAAGGACATGAAATGTAATTTTGAATTCTGTGCTGACTGTGCACAATTCAACCACAACCAGGTTAAGCTAATGGGCCATATAGTATATTTCAATGGCAAAGATATAACCCTCTTTGATATTATGCTGCATACCAGTTAAACCTAACGGAGACCCTATCATCAAAACATTCTGCTGTCATCAACCCAGCTCCTTCAACCCCTTCTTCATACCGCTAACAATCCAAGCAGCATTGCAAGAGACAGAGCAGTCAATGAAGCAGATGAATTGTTCCTTAACCTGTAGCTTCTCTGTGTATCTAATGCAGACAGTTGCTTGGACACTGATGATTTTGCCTCATCCACAATAACGGTGGGGAAAAACCCTGACATGCACTGCATGGGCTATTTCAAACGATCTGATCAAATAGCACTTATCTCATTTTGAAAGTCTGAGCTGGTATAGTTGAAGTACTCATCCTGCATTTTAAGAAAATGTGGATCATACAAAAGTGAAAACTCTTGCTTTTGAACTGTTGTCGTCACAGTATCCATGCAAATGTAGTCCAAGTCCAGAGAGGAGTTTGACAACATCTCCAACTTTGTACAGGTGCTCTGTATTTTTCCACCAGGCTGCCACAGGTCAAGATGTTTTACTCTGCATGTAGCTCGCCCGCAGCTGCATGCAAGCTTGGTGTGCCTATGAAAATCTACTGTGTTACCACACACCTGTCTTTGTTGGTATTTCTTCCCCAATTTCCTTAGAGAAATGGTAGCAGCAGAATGTAGAGAAGACACAGTTAGTATTGCCAGGTTCATGGGAAGCATTGACTGCTTGGGGTGCAAATGTTTTTCCCTTGGATCAATGGGGCATTGATCAATGCAAAGGAGTTACTATTTTAATCAGCAAGCATGTGCAAATAAAATATTTTAAAGAAACACCTGATGATGAGGGCAGGATTAGCAGTGATACAGACAAATATTTATGCTCTGAATGGTGATAACAAAACACTTATCACCATCCTCTGAATGGTCATAAGTTAAGAGCTTGACAGTGGGGACTTCTGTAATACTCTAATATCACTCTGGACAAGACTTTGGACCGGAGTAGCTCTTGATGTAGTAAGAGTTACACTTACACTTACTCTAAAGCCTCTAATACATAATTAAGAATTGACTATTTCTTATTTAAAATGGAACAAAAAAACGAAAAATTCGTGTCTACAGACAGATTCAGTAGATAAAAGTGTCATGGCTATTTCGCGAACTTCTATGATACTGGGTTGGAAACAATTAGATCACCTAGATGGAGATTCAGTTCCTGTCTCCTACAGGATCCTGTTTTCAAACGTGCCCACTGCCTCCTCTGCTGGTACTGGCTAGCGGGCAATCAAGTCTTGTCTTAGGAGCTACATCAAACATGAGTCACAAAAGAAAAAGCTAAATACCTCGCAACTCACTCACCAAGAAAAGATAGAAGTAGCTGAGACTACTCTGAAGCAAATATATATTTTCTTTTAGCTTGAGGGAGTTAACACAGTTCAAATATGAATTTCTTTTACTACAGGAAAATCAAACCTACTTTGAATCTGGAATAAGGATGGGAAATTCTTTGCTGGATATATCAAACAGAAGCAGTTCAGCTTACCAACAATACTGTCTTTGGGAGAGAGGGAGGCTTGTGACCAATCAGAATGACATTAATGACACATTCAAGAGTTTTACATGGATCTTTATGCATCAAAGTGTCCCACAACTGATGAAGACGTAACATCTTTCTTAAATAATTTGAATGCTCCAATGCAAAATGGGCAACTGTGAAAGTATGAGTTATGGACGCAAAATGTAATGAGGGCACTATCTCGCTTTACAGCAGAATTCTTTAGGTACATTGTAGCTTACTCGGAATGTATCATTTCTAAAATATACATTTACTACAGACTGTATTTATTTATTCATTTATTTTATTTTTCTTTAAAATTGAGTTTCTCAATGTTTGTTTTTGTCTTTCTTTGTACTGTCAAAGATATAATCATAAAAAAATGTAATATTCACAAGCTATTTAATCAAAATTACTTAAAAACAGTTTGTGCAATAGAAAACAATGAATACTTTCCATATAAACTTGAGAATTAGTCTTTAATTGCTATAGACTCTTTTTGTAATGAAGCTTTGTCTGGAAAGCAGCATGCAAACATTACAGATAATAACATGCTAATTTTTATTTTTGGGTGGATTCCCTCCCTAAACATTTGTCCAGTGAAAATGATCAGGAGTTCTCTGTGGGACTGATGGATATGTCTGTGTCCCCCTGGGAATGCTCTTAATGCACTTCCAAGGTCGCCTGCTCTCGCTCTAAGTAGCACAGAGTGGCAACAAGCCCTGACAGCATCACTGGCTCAGCTGAACCTGCATGAGCTGGTTCCTGCTCCAGGAAACGACGTGGAGTCATTAAAAATAGATAAATATATAATAATACGCACACCTCCGGATGTCTATGCTAATACAGAGAGCAACAGGAGCAGCAAAGGATAACAGAGGGAAAACAAGACGAAAGGACAAGGCAGTGAAAGAGTAGTTGAGCAGTTTAAAAGGGGAGGGGTAAATGACAGTAAAGAAAGGAAGGGAGAGGAGGAGGGAGATTATGAGGAAAAGAAGACAAGTGCAAGATGGAGGGATCAGAGGCAGCAATTGACTTTAAAGAGAAACACATCTACAACTTCAGCCATGTACAAAGGTACACCTTTCTTTCAAACACTGATTTCCCCTTTGAGTATAAAGTGTTTTTGATGTGACGACAACTAATGTTATAAATGCTGAATTAGTGCTAAGGCATCAAACATGATGAGGTCTCTAATCAACAAATTTAAAATTCTGCTTATAGTTGTTTTAATTGTGGGGTAAAGTTAGAGGTTATACTTTGTAGAAGTTGTTTTCTATATTTTGAGCAATTTAAACCCATTTAGTCGTGTTTTTGGAACAAAATTCAGTAATTACACATGTTTTATTTCTACACCTGTTTTCAGTGGAGCTGTGATGTTTAACCAGCAAAGGTTTTATGGGTAAATGGTGTTTGGTACAAACTGGTTAAAAATGTAGAAACAATGGTATTAGCACAACATTCTGATGAGATGGGCTCTGTTTCAAGGCTGTATAGCCAAGGTTGGGTCAGATTACTTTGAAATGTAGTCAGTTACTGAATACTGAATAGTTACTGATTACATGGCACTTTTTGTAATTAGTAATATAATCCACTAGATTACAAAAAATATACTTTAATCTGAATACATTGGGATTACCTCAGAATCAAACACTGAAAAATATTGCACTTTACAGTGGTGTGAAAAAGTATTTGCCGCCTTACAGATTTCTTCTGTTTTTGCTTTATTGTCACACTTACATGTTTCAGATCATCAAACCAATTTTAATATCAGACATAGATGACCTGAGTAAACACAAAAAGCAGTTTTTAAATAATGATTTCATTTATTAAGGGAAAAAAGCTATCCAAACCAACCTGGCCCTATGTGAAAAAGTAATTGCCCCCTCCTTGTTAAATCATGAATTAACTGTGATTAACCACATTTTTGAAAGCTGAGTTCAATTTCACTTGCCACGCCCAGGCCTGATTACTGCCAGAGCTGTAGAATCAAGAAATCACTTAAATAGACAACATGAAGTAGGCTGAAAGATTTCAAAATGCAACGCATCATGCCCCGATCTAAAGCAATTCAAGAACAGACAAGAAACAAAGTTATTGACATCTATCAGTCTGGAAAGGGTTACAAAGCCATTTCTAAGGCTTTGGGACTCCAGCGAACAACAGTGAGAGCCAATATCCCCGAATGGAGAAAACATGGAGCAGTGGTGAACCTTCCCAGGCCTACCGTTACATCTGGCGTAAAACTAACACAGCATTTCGGAGAAAGAACATCATACCGACAGTCAAACATGGTGGTGGTAGTGTGATGGTCTGGGGCTGCTTTGCTGCATCAGGACCTGGACAACTTGCCGTAATTGATGGAACCATGAATTCTGCTCTCTACCAGAAAATCCTGAAGGAGAATGTCCGGCCATCAGTTCGTGACCTTAAGCACAAGCGCACTTGGGTTATGCAGCAGGACAATGATCCGAAGCACACCAGCAAGTCCACCTCTAAATAGCTTTAAAAAAAAACAAAGTGAAGGTTTTGGAGTGACCCAGTCCAAGTCTGGACTTAAATCCAATTGAGATGCTGTGGCATGACGGGCCATTCATGCTTGAAAACCCTCCAATGTGGCTGAATTAAGACAATTCTGCAAAGAAGAGTGGCCAAAATTCCCCCACAGCGATGTGAAAGACTCATCGCCAGTTATTGCAAACGCTTGGTTGCAGTTGTTGCCGCCAAGGGTGGCACAATCAGTTATTAGGTTTAGGGGGCAATTACTTTTTCACATAGGGCCAGGTTGGTTTGGATAGCTTTTTTCCCTTAATAAATGAAATCATTTAAAAACTGCTTTTTGTGTTTACTCAGGTCATCTTTGTCTGATATTAAAATTGGTTTGATGATCTGAAACATGTAAGTGTGACAAAAAAGCAAAAACAGAAGAAATCTGTAAGGGGGCAAATACTTTTTCACACCACTGTATATTAAAACAATGGACGCAGCCATAACAAATGAATACAGTGTTCAAGTGTTTTGTGGAGTTACTGGGCTACATTACAGAGTTTAGCTGCACTTCCTCCATGAATATACCACAGCAAAAACAAAAACAGGATTTTGCCCTGAGGCCTTCAAACTGCTATTGTGAAGCCTGCACTGATTAATTAAGCAAAATAAACATCTTTCTAAGTGAAAACAATGCTGTATCAGGTATCAGAGCTAATCATCACACAGAGAGACTGCTCTCACAAAAGGTATTTAGGGATTTAGAGACATGTTCAAAACACGTACACAGCATAACAGTGGGGGGACAGAAGAGAAACCGCTCCATTTTATTCAATGAGTGAATCATCATTGATGCCACAAGATGCACATTACTGGTGCAATCACCTGATGCACAAGTCACTGGCATCACAAACGCTTCTAAAAATGCTTTCTTTTGGTGGATTGCCTGCTAGAATTCAGAGCAACATTTGATAGAGTGGACCATTAAATTCTCTTAAACAGCCTGTCAGTATGTGTTCTAAACTGGCTTGAAACATACCATACAGACAGAAACATGACATCATTTCTGGTGTTGCTCAACGGAGCGGCCTTGCCCCTCAGCTGTTCTCACCATACCGACTTCCATGAGGTGATATCATCAGGGAACATAAACTGAGGTTCTACAGCTACACTGATGATATGCAATTGTGCATACAGTGGGGCAAAAAAGTATTTAGTCAGCCACCAATTGTGCAAGTTCTCCCACTTAAAAAGATGAGGCCTGTAATTTTCATCATAGGTATACCTCAACTATGAGAGACAAAATGAGAAAAAAAAAAAAAAAAAAAATCCAGAAAATCACATTGTCTGATTTTTAAAGAATTTATTTGCAAATTATGGTGGAAAATAAGTATTTGGTCAATAACAAAAGTTCATCTCAATACTTTGTTATATACCCTTTGTTGGCAATGACAGAGGTCAAACGTTTTCTGTAAGTCTTCACAAGGTTTTCACACACTGTTGCTGGTATTTTGGCCCATTCCTCCATGCAGATCTCCTCTAGAGCAGTGATGTTTTGGGGCTGTCGCTGGGCAACACGGACTTTCAACTCCCTCCAAAGATTTTCTATGGGGTTGAGATCTGGAGACTGGCTAGGCCACTCCAGGACCTTGAAATGCTTCTTACGAAGCCACTCCTTCGTTGCCCGGGTGGTGTGTTTGGGATCATTGTCATGTTGAAAGACCCAGCCATGTTTCATCTTCAGTGCCTTTGCTGATGGAAGGAGGTTTTCACTCAAAATCTCACGATACATGGCCCCATTCATTCTTTCCTTTACACGGATCAGTCGTCCTGGTCCCTTTACAGAAAAACAGCCCCAAAGCATGATGTTTCCACCCCCATGCTTCACAGTAGGTATGGTGTTCTTTGGATGCAACTCAGCATTCTTTCTCCTCCAAACACGACAAGTTGAGTTTTTTACCAGAAAGTTCTATTTTGGTTTCATCAGACCATATGACATTCTCCAAATCCTCTTCTGGATCATCCAAATGCTCTCTAGCAAACTTCAGACGGGCCTGGACATGTACTGGCTTAAGCAGGGGGACACGTCTGGCACTGCAGGATTTGAGTCCCTGGTGGCGTAGTGTGTTACTGATGGTAGCCTTTGTTACTTTGGTCCCAGCTCTCTGCAGGTCATTCACTAGGTCCCCCCGTGTGGTTCTGGGATTTTTGCTCACCGTTCTTGTGATCATTTTGACCCCACGGGGTGAGATCTTGCGTGGAGCCCCAGATCGAGGGAGATTATCAGTGGTCTTGTATGTCTTCCATTTTCTAATAATTGCTCCCACAGTTGATTTCTTCACACCAAGCTGCTTCCCTATTGCAGATTCAGTCTTCCCAGCCTGGTGCAGGTCTACAATTTGGTTTCTGGTGTCCTTTGACAGCTCTTTGGTCTTGGCCATAGTGGAGTTTGGAGTGTGACTGTTTGAGGTTGTGGACAGGTGTCTTTTACACTGATAACGAGTTCAAACAGGTGCCATTAATACAGGTAACGAGTGGAGGACAGAGGAGCCTCTTAAAGAAGAAGTTACAGGTCTGTGAGAGCTACAAATCTTGCTTGTTTGTAGGTGACCAAATACTTATTTTACCAAGGAATTTACCAATTAATTCATTAAAAATCCTACAATGTGATTTCCTGGATTCTTTCCCCCCATTCTGTCTCTCATAGTTGAAGTGTACCTATGATGAAAATTACAGGCCTCTCTCATCTTTTTAAGTGGGAGAACTTGCACAATTGGTGGCTGACTAAATACTTTTTTGCCCCACTGTATGTGTTGAGCCAAGTGATGTAGATGCCTTAAGCTCCTTCAGTGCCTGCCTGTTGGCAATAAATAATTGGATGGATAATAACTTTTTATCTGACTCCCCAGATCAAACCAGAAGTAACAAGTCTGGGTGTTATTTTTGACTCATAGGTTACATTCTTTCATCTCAGAAACATTGCCAAGGTATGGCCATTCCCGACCCATCATGATAGTGAAAAATGAATTCATGCTTTTATTACTGGTAGATTAAACTGTTAAAATGCACTTGTATCTGTCTTTTGAAAAAAGTCCATTAAGAGGCCACAACTTGTCCAGAACTCTGCTGCTGGACTGCCAACAAAAAGAGGAGAGGAGCATCACATTACTCCAGGCATAGCTACACTGCACCAGCTCCCTGTACCTTCCACAATCAATTTTAAAGTCGATGCTCCCTTTCCAGCCCTTGGACTCTCTCACACTGGTCTTCCTGATACTCAAACCCTACCAAAAAACAAAAACTCTTTTCTGTCTTTTCTGAGGTATGCTCCCAAACCGTTGAACAAGTTATCCAAAGAAATTACAGGGGCAGGCTCTGTTAAAATTTGTAAACAGCAATGAAAATCACACTGAGCCTTTTTCTAGCATGACCTCTGACAACATGCTGCACATGAAGTCCTACATGTTATTTAAATGACCTTTTACACGTCTTTTTATTAGTTGGTATTAAATGGCCTGCTTTTTCTGCAACCATAAGCACTTTATCTGAAACTTTTCCACTGTTTTGTCAATTTTTGTTTCTTTATTAAATGTAAAGCACTTTAAGCTGCTGAAAAGGGAATTGTGACAATTACCAGTGCTGTTGCTGTAAATTGAAACAGCATCCCCAGCATTTACAGTTTCTTCCCCCCTGATGAACTTGCAATAGCCTCAGAGTCTCAGGATCCATTGTGCAATAGTTCCACACCCCTGCACACTTTTTTGCACTGCAATTCTGCACTACACCTACCTCTATTGTACACACCGTTGTGAGAGAGTTCTATATTGTTTATATTGTCCTATATAGTCAAATTCCTTGTTTGCCTGTTCAAACTTGGCCAATAAAGTTGATTCTGATTCTGATTTTGTTACCCTGCAAAATGGGCCTGTTGGAAGTAGGAGAGGGTCAAACATGCCGTATCTGGCTGAATGAAGGAAGGACATTTTGTGGACTTAATAAAGCAATTTGTCTCCCACACAAAATGTTCAAAGGAGAAGCCCTCTCTGTGGATGGCTTTGATTACACCAAAGAAAATGGTGGTCATACTTTAATTCCTTCCACATTGCTCTCATAAACTCCAGCCAGATAGATCAATGTACGGACCTTTCAAGAGACACATCCACTCTGACTGTGACTAATGGATGGTGCAAAATCCAGGAGAAACAATGTCAATTAATGACCTTTCAGGAATTGTGGCTATTGCTTACCCATTAGCTGTAACTCCTGCCAACATTCAGGCAGCCTTCAGGTATCTGGCATCTATCCATTCAAAAGACATCTCTTTGAGGGAGCACAGTTTGCCCTAGTTGCTCATTGTTCAGACCCAAGTCAGTCCATTACTTCTCTGGCTCCTCCCACAGCTGATAAACAGCTGCTGTTGGCTCCTCCTACCTGCCACAGGCTCCTCCCCCCCGGTAGGCTAACTAACAATAGTTCCTCATTATGTTAATATAATTTTTTAATTCCGTTGGCATTAAGTTTCTCTCAAAATGTGTTTGCTGTTGCAAATTAGTCGTATGTGATGTAGTGACAGGGCAGGTAAAATATAAGATGACATTTCTTTTTGTTTTCATTTTTCCAACTCGCCTTTAACCCTCCAGAGTCTTGGGATAAAATGGAAATTTTTTACTACTTTTCATTTTACCTTTGTGTTTCCCATTAAAACTGTTTAGCTTGCTTTCTTTGCGTTTGTGTCTTTGACGCCGACGGGCGGTCCGAGACTCTGAAGAGTTTAAGGCTTAAAACCCTGTACCATTTGCTGCTAAGAAGTGAATCCCAAGAAGTAGTGTAAAGACAGCAATAAGAAAAACAAAATTTCTGAAATGTTTTTTTTAAATGCATTTTAAGAAGACACAGATGAAAGCCACGGTGTGTTTTTCTAACAATCCAATTGATGGTTATGCTTCAAGAGTTGCTTTACTTTTAATCCCTTGGCAGAATAAACATATTTTGGAAACATATATGATATGTGGTAAAAGTTTGATAAAATACTGCAATAAATACAATAAAACACTGCAAGCAATGGCCATCCTGACTATGCTCACTATGACATGATAAGAGTTGAATTTGTGAACAAGCATTGAGAATACAATGAAATTACTATGAAATAATCCAGAGTCTTTGCATCAATACTTATGTGACAAATGTAATTATTGGATAAAAAATAAACTGATTTGATCTTTTATAACCAATCATGTCTTAAAATACATAAATGGTAGTTCTGTTTCTTTTAAACATCAAAGATGAATCATTTCACTGCCACAAAATTCGCTGTCACATACAACTCTAGTGTCATATTTAGAGTGTAAATGTGACTGTTTCTAAAGTGGGTTTGATACTGCAGCTATTAAGCATCAGGGTGATGAATTCCCATGAGAACCACACCTGCTCAGATGTTTTGCTTTGTACTGACCTCAGTTAATTTCCTGACGCTATTGTGGAGTGAACAACTTGATGTTTTTAACTCAGATGTTGCAGACTTATGAGGGATGTTCATGATCTCAGTTACAAGCAAATACCATTGACCAGGAATAGGTGTTTCACCTGATAATGATTATGTGTGTGTGTGTGTGTGTGTGATTTAAGAATGATAGATAGCTAAAGACAAAACACAAAACGTCCAAACACAATTTGGATTCTGTGTGTGTAAGTGGCTATATGCAGTGTGTGACCCCTCTCTTTTTCCCTGTTGTGAAAAAAGAGCAATTAGGCAGCCTAAAGCTTTCTTAAACCCTCATTGCTGTGTGGTCAAACCTGACCATTAAATATAGCAAACTATACCCTGAGCATTATATACTTACCTTCTGTATTGGTTTATACTTCAAAGTATTTGGCCTGAAGTAGCAGTGTGGAAAGCGATGTTAGGAGAAGGTATGAAAAGTAAAGGGCTCATCCTCTTGATAGCAGGAATGTGCACAGTGAATGTTCTGGAACGATTCCCATCAGATTAAGACATATCTTATGTGTAAAGTTGACATTTTAGGCCTGAAAAAGTTGAAAAGGGATCATCCTCTGGGGAGTGTGTGCTCAGTAAATTTCATGGCAATGACCATTACATTTTGATATTTATCAGATACCTGTACACACATATATCGTACATACTGGTCTGATGATCACTGAGTCAACATTAAGAGCTCCTGAAGGTCATGAATATCCACTATAAAATGGAGATATCCTTTAACCAAAGTGTTGAACCAGCCAACGTCGCAATACACAATACAAAGCTCTACAACTAATATGGCAACTAAACCATTAATAAAGCTGAATAAAACAAACAAACTAATAATAAGCAATGTTCTCAGGGTTGAGGTGTACATTAATTGAACAAATCTTGGCAGTGAAAAGCACATACAGTAATTTCATCTTCCTTTGATCAGTTTTACAACTTCATAATTCAGTAAGAACCAGTTTAAGTGATTACAGCCATCTGGGTCAAATTAATTACTTTACGAAAATGATTATTATAATTAATATTGTAATATATATTATAATGTTTATCTTTTTATTTCTCATGGAGATGCACAGCTTAACTATTTACTGAATTTTATCACCAAGGGCTCGCTCAAGGGGGCATTATATAACTGGGCATTAGCAATCCTTCAAACACAGGCTTCAAACAGGCGCTTTCACATATGTATACCATGGACAGACCCGCTGATAATATCAGATGAAGCTTCGTATTGTGGCTTTTCATCATAAGAGACGTCAGCTGTACTCATTGTAGTTTTACTTTTTGTCTTCATAAACCTACATATTTTGTTCCAGGCATTAGAGGTTCTGCTCCTCTGCTGATCTCTGTGTTCCACAGGGAAGAACTAAACAAAGTTGTACTGTATTATTTGGATTTTTCACAACTTTTTAAATGTAAATTCTAATGCAGGAAAGCTCAAAAAAAGTGTCATATAAAGCAAATAAAGAATACGAGCAAACGGTGAGAGAATAGTGTTGAGTTCCCCAAACTAGTCATAGAAAGTGGGTAATAGTCATTTTGCATTTCTATTGCTTCATAAATATTTCTTGCAGTTCATGAATATCTTCCCCTGTATTAATAGTCAGTAAAAGATCAATTAACATATCAGTCAGAAGGCCCAATGAGAATTTTGACCAGCTGTGGTGTTAAAGTGTGGTCAGAGAAAAAAAATCTTATTCTTGTTCTTTTCCCTCAACCATAATTTTCTCTTAATGATGTTGTCAAAATCTAACTATGCCTGCATGGTCTGAACTTTGACCAGCTGGGTCAATTTGCATGTGAATTATTCCAAAGTAATTATAATTCTATGACAACAGCCAAGTGATATTAAGCTAAATCAAGAACCATCCTTATCAGACAGTGTTAGGTCTGGCCAAGTTTGTTAAAGTTAGTTTGTGTGTTTTATGTGTTTTTGACCCTGATCCAGTTCCTAAAGAACCAGACTATCCTGCCACCTGACCAGGTGATAGGAGTCATGTCATGGCTCATAGAAGAAAGAGTGAAACTTCCAGGAAGTTGGCCCCTCGGTTTGTTGGCCCTTTTCCCATTTTTAAAATCATTAATCCTGTCTCAGTTCGTCTATGGTTACCCATGTCTCGTCACGTTTGTTACAGTTAGTTTGTTTTATGTATTTTATGTTTTGTTGTGACGTTCAACTCTTCCTTTTCGTTTCAGGCCCCTTGACTTCCTGTCTTTGTGTGTTTGCCGCTCCTGTTGCCTGCCCCACCATGATTGTTTCCACCTCTGCTCCCTTCCCTGGTGTATATATTGTTGTATTCCCCTGTCCTGTGCCTTTTGTTGAGCGGTCCAGCAATCTAGTCAGTGTTAGCACCTTGAGAGTTTTCTTGAGTCTAGTCAGGTAGTATTTGTCAATAAGTATTTTTGATAGTGTCCGTTAGTTGGTGCCTTGTCTTTGTTGTTCTGATACAATAAACTGCACCTTTCTTACCATCTGTTTGCCTCGCGTCAAGTCCATTTTCTTGGGTGTGCTTCTGGTCATAACAACCAGACAGTTTGGTTTGTTTATCAGGCAGCAAGAAAAAGATGGACACAACCAAACAAAACCCTGACAACGTTATCCAAAAGAATTGTTGAATCTGAAGTTCCAACCAATAGCTGTGGCTAAAACAACAATTTTGCATTTCCTTAGATTACAACCAAAAGACCATAATGAAAGTGTCTAACGTATTTAATGGTACATTCTTTATGATTTAGAGAAGAAATAGTCCTTTTATACAAAGGTGTCAGTGAACTGTGCCACAGAATTTTTATGTTTATCTGCAATGCAAAAAAGTTACAGAAATACTGCTGCCACTCTGAACAGTCTTGTGTAATACAGGTATCAATCAAGTTATATTTTAAAATGGAAGCCCATTGAGTTCATTTGTAAAAATAGTGCAGTACAACAGTGAAATCGTACATCTTTAAACTCCAAACAGAGGTAGATGGTAGATGGACAGGTAGGTGACACTAAGTCAGTCTAACACTTCTGTAACATATGAAGACAACTTGTTTTCAAATACAGTCTCTCAAACTGCTGTGAGTTGTGATGTGCCAACATTTATCTGTTGCCCCTGAGCATAGTTGCAGAAGCATTATGTTTCATCATGTTCTGCCTTTGACTGCATTCTGTTTGTTTTCATATGCCTCCCTCTAGAAAAAGAATGAAAGAACACATTGTCTAATGTAAATCCTCCGAGTAATAGAATTATTGCTAAACTGCTGTAACCATCTCATATAATATTGCCTGAGCCAGGAAAACCAATGGTATTGCAAATAGTTTACATAGATTTGGTCTGGTTTAAAAGGATGCTTTAAAGGCAGTGATAGCAGAAAATACAGTAAAAAGAAAAGCCCCTATGTAAATGTATAACGCCTAGTTTGAGATGTGTTAATGGCACTGTGTAAAAGCAGGACATACAGTAAGCGACATGACTTCACACCCACATTTCTCTAGAGATGTTTCAAATAAAGTCACTTGGTTAGCTTTCAACACAGAGTGACAATAAGTGAAAAACATGAAAACATCAGTGTGAGGTGTAGCCCAGGCTCTAAATTAATACCTCCTACAATTCATTTTATTTTAAAATGAATAGATAATTCATTCAAGTTGATTTATACATGTTAGAAACTATTAAAAGTGTTGATTTACAAGAAATAATAAATAAATAAATAATAAATAATTTAATTAAGTCATATAAAAATATATACATCTGTTAAAAATTCGGTTAAAATGCATAAGTTATGTACATAGCTATGTAAGTTATGACATATTGAACCCATTACCATCCGTTAGGTAAGAGGTGAAAATTACCTTCTAAACAAAGTCATATTAATTCTGGATGGTGTTAAACAGTTGCTGATTGTTATATTGTTACATTTAAACTTTGTACAGCAGCGTGAGTGACTGGATGCTAGGTGACTGTCATACATTGACTCAGCGGTGAGTGAAACACTGTAAAACCTGCTAGGTTGACTGTAAGGCGGCTGATATTTATGTTAAAAATGTTAAAAATTGTTAATGGTGCTAGCTACCTGATGTGCTGTGACGCTAATAGCCTGTTAGCTTGAGCCTAGCCACTTAGCTGGTATTGCTATATGGTGTTATGTGTTAACTTCAACCTATTGAAGAGACAATTTGATTTATTTGTGTTTATTCCATGTTATAGTAATTAAAGAGGTTAAGCATGTTAAGCCTTAATGCCTCTAAATTACTAAGAATGTTTACTGCATTTAATGCAAATTGCACACTTGAATTTAAGATATATTTTTTGTTGTACAACTAAATCTCTTGAGAACATGATTTGAATTGATTAATACAAAAGTGTTATTAATTGGTAATAATTCATGTGAAATTGGAAAATAAGCATGATTTATACAGACAGTGTATGAATGTAACAGGCCATTTGAATCTTGTCTGGCCTATCTATAGGTCAGGTTTTTTTTTCCCGTGGAGATTCCATTTGAAAAGGGTTGGAGCCACACCCACCAGAAGTTGGCGTACTTCCTGCTGGGCTTGTGTGGAGTTCAGTCCCGGATCCAGGGATAACCCCCAGATTCCAAGACCAGGGATTCCCAGTGTGAACTGGGTGGCGAGCCAAACCGAACCGAACCACTGGTATCGAAGTGTGCAGGATTTCCTGATTTAGAATAGAATAGAAAGCACTTATTGTCATTGTACTGGGTACAATGAGATGGGTGGTGGGAGCCCCAAGTTAAATAACTTGGTGACCAGAATGTCCGGGACTATTGTATTAAAGGCCGAGCTGAAGTCAATGAAGAGCATCCTGACATAGCTCCCCCGATGTTCCAGGTGGCTCAGCACTGAATGGAGAGTGATGGCTATGGCGTCCTCAGTGGATCTGTTTGCACGGTAGGCAAACTGGTGTGGGTCCAGGGAGGGAGAGAGACAGGTTTTAATGTGTTGTAGAACCAGTCTCTCAAAGCACTTGGTGATGATAGGGGTGAGAGCTAGGGCATGATAGTCATTGAGGCTGGCCGTACGTGACTGTTTTGGGACCAGGATGATTGTGGCCGATTTCAGGCAGGGCTGGATGACAGCTTGTTCCAGAGACAGGTTGGAAATGTCAGTGAAGACCTGTGAGAGCTGGTGGGCGCATGCCTTGAGCACCTTCCTAGGTACTCCATCTGGACCCGCAGCCTTCCTGGGGTTCGCTGACCTGAATGTGCGTCTGACGTCCTGCACCTCTAGAGTGAGTTGGGGGGGTGCTGGAGGCTGGAGGGGGCTGCAGTGATGTAGCAGAGTGCTGTGTTGAGGTCTCGAAGCGGGCAAAGAACCTATTCAGCTCCTCTGCCAGCATCGCACCTTCAGGTCTTCAGGTGTCGCATCACAGCCTCTGTAATTTGTGATGCTCTGGATACCTTGCCACACCTGCCGGGGGTCGTTACTGGTGAGATGGTCTACTATTTTCCTCCTGTAGTCCGTTTTGGCAGCCCTGATGCCTCTTCTCAGGTCAGCACGAGCGGTGCTGTACAGGGCACTGTCACCTGACCTAAAGGCTGAGTCACAGGCACAGAGGAGCATGCGGACCTGGCTTGTCATCCAAGGTTTCTGGTTTGGGAACACCCAGATACGTTTATCCACAGTGACGCTCCCAACACAGTACTTGATGTAGATAGTACAGTCTCTGTATTTCTCCTCCCTCACGGTTTGTGTGGTAGGGTAAAATAAACACTGACATTACCGGTTAAGGGCCCCAACAGAGGAAAGTTTCGAACTGCCGGCTTTATTATTTTGATTTGTTAATTTCTGCTCATTATTAGTGGGCCGCTTGCAAGCAAGGCCCACTATTGTTATTCTCCATACTTATTTGACTTGTTCTTATTCCGCTTCCGGAATAAATTTCACGGCGCTTCTTCTCCCAGAGCTTTCGCACCACACACACAACTCGGCCCGGTGGCAGTCGAGTTGCTATGACTTTTCTAAGAGTGAATGAGGAGCTAGAGTGGGTGATGTCATCGCTAGAGTGGAGAGGAGCAGAAAATTTGTCAGAAAAATTCGTCTCTAGCTCGCTCTCACGCCCACAGCGTGCCACTCACACTCACGATTCATACATCAAAACGTAGGACTGCTCGGGCCGGTCGCAACGGTGTGACTTTGGACACACAGAAACGCACGCAGCTCCCGCTATGAGCCTCCAAGCGTTGGGAATTGAGACCAACTGCCGCATCAACTGCCATGTTAACTGACAGCACAAACTGAGGAGACTACACGTACGTGTTCAGCAGACCCTCTTCTGTCCACTGGTCCACACACCAAAGCTGTGACACTCAAGTAAAACCTGCATTTTCAGAGGCATATCACAGCTCAAGTCTCCATGAAAAGAGCTGTGTCACCCCAGAGTGGCTCAGCAGGCACCGTAGCAACCTCACCGTAGCAACCTCACAGCTGCATGAAATCAGGTGATCAGTGACCTCTGACCCCCACAGAGACACTGAGCATGCTCAGTTGTAGGAAATGAGGTGATTTGACCAGCAGAGATTTGAACTGAACAAATTGAACTGTCACACTCACACACACACAGAGACTTACACACACTCACTCACACACACACACACACACACACACACACACACACACACACTCACGCACGCACGCACGCACGCCGGACACACTCACTCACTCACTCACTCACTCACACACACACACACTCACTCACTCACAAATTTCATTAGATTGTTCATCTATACATCCTTCAACTTCAGAATCAGTCGGACTCACGGTTTTTACTGTGTCAGCCTGAAAGCAACAAGAGATCCCCTCAACTCTCTCATTGACTCCCATGTTATTTTCTCTCTTCACTTCTTTTTCACATTTCAAAAACAGAAATGTGTGACTTTTTTAACCTGTGATATCTATGCCATTTTTAACTTTATCTCCACGTATTACACATGTATGTCTTGAGCGATCTGTCGTGGCGCTCAAAGTGAGGTCTGTTTAGCAATACGGACGTCGCACGCACCACGGCGGCCCACGCCTAAAATTTCTGCGGGAAATTTTCTAGTTTCAATATACTGTTATATTAACTGTGTTGTTTATTTGTAATAATAACTGAAAAAACCTCAAACAATTGTTGTGTCATTATTGATGTTCAAACTACTGACTGACTCTGTTATTACATTGTAACAAGGGTTACAGAGGCTCTTAGTTTCTGGTTACATAAATATGAATTGGCAGGTTGGAGACTCAATATCACAAGTCAGAAATCAAATGGCAGCACCGTCTATCACCGACAGTAAAAAAAAGGATTGGATTAAGGAGGCGCAGACAAAAGCAAACAAGTAACTAAGTGCATGTTCTCAACAACTGTATTTAAGTACAATTTGAATGCTGAGTATTTCCACGTTATGCTACTTCGTACAGGGACTTTTATCTGAAATAAGAGTAAGGCGTACCATACACTGTTATACTGGTACATTTACTTAACTAAAGGTTCTTAGTTCTTCTTCCACCACTGTTATTTCTCATATTTAACTATAATTACATCCTAAACTTCAGGCAGGTTTAAACTTGGACCAAATAGTTTTATTTGCCATAGAATTTTCTCATGTCAAATTCATGGGTGAGAACAAAAAAGGTTATGTGTAGTAATGTATACCGACATAGTGTAATCTACAATAAACTACAAATATAAAAATATTTCACAAGATGTCAATGAGGCTGTATTATGTCTCGTCATGTCTGTTAAGTTTGTCTAGTTCACTCGTGTCTAGTCTTGTCTCGCACTTCCTGTCGTATTGTGAAAACTAACTCTCCTCTCGTTTCAGGCTGTTTGACTCCCTGCCCTTGCGTGTTTCCCGCCTTTGTGCCTTTGTGATTGTCTGCCCCGCCCTGACTGTTTCCACCTGTTTCCCATTATCTCTTGTATAAATAGTCTGCGTCTCCCTTTGTCCTGTGCCAGATCATCTTGTCTCGTTTGAGCGTTCATGTTGCCACTAACTCTAGCCCAAGTCTTTGGAAGTATTGTTTGCCATTGTCCAAGCCATTGTAAGTATTGTTTGCCTTCTTGTATTATTAAAGTGTTCAACTGTCTGGAAGTTTACTGGTGTCGTGCTTTTGAGTCCTCCCTGGTTCAGTGTCAAGACCTAATAGGCTGTTCTCTCACCTGTACTAACTGCATCCCAAACATATTCACAATAATAAAGAAAGCTTTCTTGGAGTTATTTCCATGGCAGATGGTCCTATTGTGAAATCCCTTCAACATGACAAACTTGCTTTTGGAAAAATCTCCTGCTTTTCACCTCACCTGCTGTGTCTTTTACAAACAGGCAGTAATTCCCTTTGATGATGTCAACACAAAGGCCCTTCTGTCAAAGTACTTATTCTGATTTCTCTGCAGTTTAGACTAACTCATGTTTTGACATCCTCTTGTTGCGTAAGGATGATGATGATGATTGTGGCTGTGAGTGTCTGATACACCACACACTAACAATCACCACCACACCACCACCATCATCATCATGACCTTCAGAGGACTAAAATGAGATACAATTGCCTTGATTCTGAGCGTACACATGCTATCAAAGCACACAATCTATTCTGAGTGACATATCATTCATATGGGAATGTCAATGTGCAGATTGTGGGTGATGCAAGTAGCTTGCAAGAAACACTTCCAGTCTCCTGCTGTAGCTGATGATGTACAAACAATATAGTATTCCATTGTGCTTCGCTGTACTCCATCACGTTTCATTCTTTGTGTCCATGGTGAGATGTTTCCCAAAAAATTCAATATACAGCTCATGGCATGTTTGGTGATCATCCTAATGAAACCAGAAAAACATTGCAGAAATACTTGATACAAAGGTTTAGAGTTGTGTTGTTGGAGCATGATTTTCATAAGTTATATCTTTCACGGGCACCATAGGGTTTTGGAAGTATCCCCTCCATGCCTTGATGCATCTTATGGGATTAACTGCACATTAAAATGTTGCTCACAAAAATCTTCTATCCAAAAAATACATCACAATCTACTTGGTTACACTGACGTATGAGTGATAACTGTATCATATTCATGTCATATATTTTGGGTTTATTTTGGGCTCATGATGAAAAAGTATTCTTCGCACACATCTGCATCAATCACAGTACAGATTTTTGAAATCCATTTTTGGCCATCTGTCGGAATCAATCAGAGCAGCTTGGAACATTAAATTTTGTAATCAGACACCACATGAAGTTACTTTTAACAATATAAGCTCTTTACTAGGCCATCCAAGTGTCCAGGGGCAGCGCCTGGGGCAGAAACCTGAATGATTCACTGCACCCAGATCGAGAAAAATGTACAAGGACATTTGCGATTATGCACACACAAATCTAAATCTCTGCTAATTCCCCCCAAACATATAGTCTCATCTCTATATGAAAAATGTCTTGAGGTATCGTTTGTAAGGAATTTGTGCTTTAAAAAGACGAATTGATGAACTGATTGATCAGCAATCTGTAATTTTTTACTGGAAATTTTGCATGGCCTTTCACCTGTTCCTATAGCTGTTTTTTTTATGTATGTGTAAATGAAAACATACATAATGTATAAACATTGATAACGTATTTAAACATTTAAATCTATTTAATAGCAATGGCTCCTCTAGAAGGGCAAATAAAACAAAATCTCCCTTTTAAGTCTGTGTGTCTGTGCCTGATGGTACAATATCATAGCATCTTGTTTCCTTTCAACATTATTATCGTATCTTTAATATCACACTCCAAATCACATCCATGATTTGAAGTGCAAAGCTTTGGTGAGCAGGCGTATGGAGAACAGAGATGTGTCAGATTTATGAAAAAGAGACAGTGACGATTTAAAATTCACTCTTCACTCATGCTGATAAAAGGGACTCAGAGGGTAGACATGCCACTTAACCAGAAATATCTCTAGAGATTAAGCTCATGATCCAGCAGCTGAGAACCCTGAGGGCAGTGAACCCCCGTAAAGCTGCTGGACCTGACGGTGTGACGGGGAGGGTGCTGAAGGACTGCGCTGACCAGCTAGCTGGGGTTTTCACCAGCATCTTCAACCAGTCCCTCACCCAATGCTCCATCCCACCCTGCTTAAAGTCCTCCACCATCATCCCTCTGCCAAAAAAGAACAGCATCAGCAGCCTCAATGACTACCGGCCAGTGGCACTCACCCCCATCATAATGAAGTGCTTTGAGAAACTGGTACGGAGTCACATCACCTCATTCCTGCCACCCACACTCGACCCCCACCAGTTTGCCTACAGAGCCAACCGGTCTACGGAGGACGCCATCGCCACTGCTCTGCACACCACGCTGACTCATGTGGAACAGCGAGGGAGCTACGTGAGGCTGCTCTTCCTGGACTTCAGCTCGGCTTTTAACACCATCATTCCGAGCAGACTGGTGAGCAAGCTGGTGGACCTGGGTCTGTCCCACAACATCTGCTGTTGGGTCATGGACTTCCTGACGGACCGCTCCCAGAGGGTGAGAGTAGGACCCCACCTGTCCCCAGCACTGAGCACCAGCACCGGCTCCCCTGCTAAGCCCCCTACTCTACATCCACGACTGCACCCCCACCCACCCGAACAACACCATCATCAAGTTCGCGGATGACACCACGGTGGTGGGTCTCATCTCCGGAGGAGACGAGACAGCTTACAGGGTGGAGGTGGAGCGACTGTCAGTCTGGTGCACCACCAACAACCTCATCCTGAACACCTCCGAGTCGAAGGAACTGATTGTCGATTTCGGGAGGTGTAAACCGGACATTCAGCCCATCACCATAAACGGGGACAGGGTGGAGATGGTGCCAGACTTCAGGTTCCTGGGCACCTACATCGGTGAAAACCTGACCTGGACTGCTAACTCTACAGCGATCCTGAAGAAGGCCCAACAGAGACTCTACTTCCTGAGGATTCTCGGGAAGAACAACTTAAGAACTGAGCTCTTGGTGTCCTTCTTCCACTGCTCGGTGGAGTTGGTGCTGAGCCATGGCATCTCGCTGTGGTTCTCCAGCTGCACTGCGGCAGAGAGGAAGCAGCTCCAGAGGGTCATAAACACCGCCCAGAGACTGACTGGCTGCCCTCTTCCATCTCTGGAGGACATCTACAGCACCCGCTGCCTCAGGAGAGCCCGCAGCATCATCAGGGACTCCTCACACCCCGGACACTACCTCTTCCAACTCCTTCCCTCAGGCAGACGTTTCAGGGCAATAAAGTCTAGCACCAACAGACTAAAGAACAGCTTCTACCCCAGAGCTGTCATTGCCCTAAATAACAACAACACAACCTGAACAATACAAAACACCTAAATACAACCAACCAAAGAAATGTGAACCTATTTATATTTTTGTATATATTTTCTTACATATATTCTTTTTCTTTTGCACTATTTTGTATTTCTTTTGCACTATTCTGTATTTTGCACCTTCCGTTGTTTGCACTGTCCATGAGAGCTGCTGTATTTAAATTTCGTTGTGCTTCTTGCACAATGACAATAAAGGAATTCTGATTCTGATTCTGATGATGCCAGTTGAGTAGTGTCCTTCAGTGTGGCCCAGGACACACGTGGACAAATTGCTTAAAGAATGTGGTCATATGTGGCCCAGACCACCTTTGAATGTGGTCTGAGGATTGGATCTCAATGCTCTTCAAAGTGTCATGGATGCATTCACACCTGTACTTAGAGCTGTCCATTTGTTATCACAAAAGATGCATGCATGCAAATGGAAGGTCTGAACAGGGCCATTGTTGTCTTCTCTCCTCACAGGAGTCTTTCATTCTGTCTGCTAAGAACTCATTCTGCGTGTTGGGAGCAGAAGCTTGATCCAGGCCAATGAGATGAAGCCAGGTCTCTGTAAAGATGTGGGCAACCGCAACCATAGCCCTGGTGTATTACAAGCGCTCTTCCTGCACCACCCGGCCCTAAGCAAAAGTCTGCTAAGGGGCCCTCCTACCTGACCTGTGAGCCATGTAAAACCTTTGCCACTTCCACACACTCCCACCTGACACTCCAGTGCTCTGCTCCCATTACAATCTACCCTCTTGCTTCTTGTGACAGTCTAAGAATAAGTAGACCTAAACAGAACAGAATGAGGTAAAAACCAAAAAATATTTATTGAATTGAGTACTTTCTTTACAATCTTGAGATAAGTCTTAAAGGTCTCATATTATACAAAATTTATTTTTTAATGTCTTTTCAACATAAATATGTGTCTAGAGACAGTCAAACTTGGAGAAAAGACCGTCCTCTCCCCTTTTCTCCTGCTACATCTTTCAGTAAATATGTGTGAAAACATGACTTGGCTCCCCTCATGATGTCAGAAGGGAATCTGTTGATCATGTGACTTCCTCCTTCAGCAGGCTAACTGTCCTCACCCACTGAAATCCTTCTGAGTCCACTTCACTCTCCGCCATAATTTTTTCCACACTAATGCCAGCAAAATTGTCAAAGGTTTGTGATGCAAAATTGTCAAAGGTGAGAACAAAGCAGCAAATTGCTCTGTTTTTCTAAAACAGGGCAATCAGAGGCTGAAAACAGCTCCAGCAGGTATGTCAGCTATCAGCAAAATAATGTGCTTAAATCATGTAAACCTATTCAAGCAGGACCTTCAAACACAAGTATGAGCTTTAAAATAAACATAATATGGGACATTTTACATTATCATAGATAAGAAATTGTAGAAAACATTGGTTCTGTTGCCTGGTAATTAGTCCAGTCCTCACAATATAATATTTTTAGCCTTGACTTTAGAAATGCTAACATAAGCTCATAGGCTATGGCTGCAGCTGTAATTCTCAAAATAGTATATAAATAATAAAAAGCCTACCACAGGAGCACAAGGATGCACTTTATCTGCCAAATTCAACCCTTGCCTTGAAATTGTGTTTCTGACACGCCACCCACTGCTGTGTTTGGTGCGAATGCTGATTGTTTCAATGTCCACTGGTCTTTATACAAACCTAAAAGATAGCAAAAAAAAAGAAAGACACAACAGCAATGTTTGAAGGAGCTACAGCCATTGCATTTGGAATGTTTTTTTGGTACAGTTTGTGTTGGACTGAGGGCAGACTAGATGCTACAATGACTCACTCATTTCCCCTCAAGTACAAAGTGGTATTACGTGGAAGTACAGGCCAAGGCTAGCTGGTGAGCATGCTAACTTCAGTAGATATCTCTGCAGCACAGTACTTAGATGTCTTCAACATAACGTCAGTGTAGTGGAAATTCCAATTTCACATGACAACAGAGGGCCATAGAATTTTGTGTCTGCTAACTGACAGTTTGCTTTTAGATTGTGTCTTGGCCACTTGTAGCTGTGGTTGGCAAACTGAACTCATAAACTTTATCTGAACCTCTTTTTCACACTGCTTTTGCTAAAGTGCCTTATACAGGCTGATACGCCAACTTTAGCTCCTTCCAGACTCCTCATAATCACATAAAGATCTAATTTATTCTTTGAATGGGGGGCGGTTTCCTCAACACAAAAGGAATGGGGATTGCCATGTGATGGACATCATTACATTAGAACTCATGCTTCACATGTTACAGATTGAAGCAAAGTACTGGACAAAGGCTTATTCAATGTCTTCATGCGTAAAAGGTAATGCTTATGATTTTTGTCTCCTGTGTAGATTCTGTGTAATTCTGTATCAGACTTGATCCTCTTACATGCAAAAGCTCGATCACACCAGACTGAAGACAAGATTTGTCAGATTTCTTCATTTTGTTCAGATTTCCACCACAAAATTGGGGGGTTTGGCCATGTTCACTTCAAGGGACTGAAACCTGTGGATGCAGTCAGGGTTCTACCCTGGAATCTGATTCCTCCCGTACAAACACAGGGTAAAAAGAAGTAGTCAGAACTCATTGAGGACAGATCACCGCTATACAGTGGACCAAAAGGTAAGGGCACAGTGAGATCTGAACAAAAATTGATTCTGTTCAATATATGTATAAGCGTATGTAAGCGTAAAGTAAACAAATTGCTGGGTGTTGACAGATGTGTCTTGGTTAGAGTAAGGTGTAATTAGTTTCACAAATACACATGTGAGGTTCAGAGATGGGCACCAGTGTGAGTTAAGTATGACCTGGTGTCAATAGTAGTCCATCCTCGGCTATGGCTGTTATGGTTGGATGAAATTTGCCTGAATCAAAAGACTGATTGGATTGAAATGGGTTTTACTACAGAAGGCAGCTTGAGTCTCAATCAATTAGATCACCTGAGATAGGGATTGGAGGAGAGAGAGAGAGAGAGAGATGAGGCAGAGCAGCATGTGAAGCTGACCTAGCGTTAACAAAAGAACAATAGATTTGATGCTGACTGTAGGGCTTATATGGTATGGAGCGAGGAGACAGACAAAGCCAAGTGAAACCAGGTGACACCATGGTGATGCCCATGCAGGGGCTGCAGGATCAGATGGTGAGCAGTTTGAGACACAACTCCTGCAATTTGTTCAAAAATACAGACCTAAAATGACTGAACTGAGACAATGAATGGCAAACTTGATACAGACTATCACAAAGTGAGCGCTATTCCTGCCCCAGAAAGGCTGGCACTCCAGCTTACTCACAACTACCCAAAGGTTTCCGTTGAGGCAAAGGTGGACACTGGAAGAAGGACTGTCCCCACCACATATCCACCGACTGCAAGTGGCGGACTGAGGAGGGAAGGGAGGCCACGTCCCAGGGATGGATCCACCTCTAGGTCAAACTTTCCACACACAATCCACACAGGCAGACTCATTCATGACACCATGCACACTGCACTGTACTGCATATGTGAGTGAGGGAGAAGATGAGAATTTTGAGTGTTGAATGAGAAACACATACAAGTTGAAGGAATGTTTTTAGAATGTGTCTACTGGACGGCTACAATTGTTTTCTCTGTTTTGCTGTCTCCCTCCCAGGCAAAATTGTTCACGGGCATCCAGCCACATATATCCTTGGCAAAATCTATGTTTTTGGATGGGATGGGGATGTGGACACGATCACAACAACAACTCACTGACTGGGCGTAGGTTATGTGGATCCCAGAATGGATAGCGTTAAAGGTAATGAGTCAGTAGTTACAGTTAGATACACATCTGAGCTCATTTCTCACACACAACACAATACTACTATTTATCTCAGCACTGACAATGGCATGCCGGCTGAACTAGTTGAGTTTGAGCTGAGTGGGCACGTCACAAATAGTACATGGGCCTTATGAAGGATGCTGCATCTCAGATAATTCACCCCAAATCTGATTCTGAAATTCTTGTTTGTATTTCAGTTCAATGGATGTGTCTACACGTGTGTTAATCACGTACCACTTTGATCACCATCTGAAGAGACATGCTAAACAGATATGGTCACTTTATTGAAATTTCTAAAATGGCCATGAAGCTAGTCTTGGTAGTCTTGTTAAACAGAGCTTCATTGTTTTCCTTGGTTTATCGATAGAAACTGGCAGCAAGTGGCAAACTCTCTGTGATGCCTGAAGCAACACATGCATTCCTTGACTTGAAACTTCTCTTATAGACATCTCCAACTTCAGGGAACCTTGACCCTTACAGACCTTTTGTGCAGTTTGCTGATCAGAAGCTTACTTCTCATCTAAATTGGATGGAGTACCTACAGGACTTCCATTGTATTTGAGAACTGTGGCTGCAGCAGAGAAAGCAGTTGCAGCATCACATGATTTTGTTGGCTATTCTGACTTGACACTCATGGTTCCACATGCTGTGGCTCAAATTCTACACTCAGAGAAAACTTCACACCTTTCTCCACAGCGGTGGCTGATATGCCACATATCTGTGTAAAGCGTTGTAATGTTCTTAACCTTGCATCCTAGCTTCCTCTTCCAGGTGATGGTGATGCACATGACTGTCAAACAGCAATTGACCTTGTCTCTTCTCCTAGATGTGAACTCTCTGATAGTCCTCTGCAGAATACTGACCTTGAATTGTTCATGAATGGCTTAACTTCTCGCAGTGGTGACACTGGTGGCATGCAAGTAGGATTTGCAGTTCTCACATTGCTTAGTGGTAGGTTACTATCCCTGTCTGCACAATGTACTGAACATGTTACTATCATTGAAGCTTGTATACTGGCAGAAGGTAAAACTGTCAACATCTACACAGACAGCAGACATGCATTTGGAGTGGTACTTGATTTCAATTTTCTTAGGACGAACATAGGCTTTTTGACCTTGCCAGGCAAACCTACAGCTCATCGCCACTGTGTTTCTGTGATTGCTGTTGTGAAATGCACTGCACTGATGCAGCAGCAAAAGCAGTCGCTTGCTCTTCAAATCATTTCACCTTACAGATAGCTTCACTTTCACAGGCTGAACTCAAATGTTTGTAATGACCATGCTGCAGGACCTCTACACACCTGAAGAGTGGAGAGTGTGGAGGACTTTGGGTTGTGTTATCTCTAATTCCGTGTGGCAAGGCCCTAATGGTAAACTGTGTTTGGCTAACCTTAACCCTAAAACTTGCACATGGTAGAGAATGCACAGCAAAAGGGGGGATGTCATTGTCAGTTTGGAATGCACAAGGGTTTTCCACTTTTCAAAAATACAGCCAAAAATGTAATATCTGTGCTGCACACAGTGTATAGCAGGTGCAATACACATGCCAGTCATTGTAAGAAGGTTCTAGAGCCAGCTGAGGACCCTTCACTTAATATGACCCCTGACAACAGCAGCACTGGCACCTCATTAAAGCAGGCGGAAGAAGCATACAGAACAAGGATGAAAAGCAGACGACACAGGGACAGTGATGAACAGCTTCCTCCAACAGTAGCGTGCCAAGCTCCATCGACGTGATGTGCTAAGTATATCTTAGTGTCACCAGTGAGGGATTGACATTGTTATTAATCCTTTATTTAAACAGGTTGTCTCATTGAGATTGGGAACTCTTTTCCAAAAGAGTGTACAATGAAAAACAAAATACAATTTAAGCAAAGAAGATACACAAAACAAAGAAAAACAAATGCAAGTGCGATTGCGAGCACATAAATATAACCTTTAAAAATGTTCAAATGGAATGAGAGAATGTAATTTCATTTGCTTTTGTAGCTCATCCCATTTATACACAGCATAGTATATGAAACCTCATTTTTCAATTTCAGTGCGAACAAGAGGTACAGCTACTGTTAAAATATCCTGACACCTGACATTTTAAGTGTTGTGTTTAAGGGTAACTAGAGAACAGAGGTAACTAGGCAGTTTTTGCAGTAGAGCCTTATAAATAAATAGCATACAATGCTGCTCCCTCCTGTTAGAGAGGACCATCCCACCTTTTCATCTAAGTAGAAATGTGGTGGAAACAACATACTCCAACTTGTGGATAAGCTTCCACAACACTGGACTGGACTGTGTGCTATGCTAATTCAACAGACTAATATCATACCTTATGGTTCTGATGAGACTCCGAAAATCAATCATCTAACAAAGCACAAACGATTCCTAGATTCCTTTACTGATGATGGTATCTACACAGATGCTGCAGGAGTCCCATGAGAGGTACCAGATGAATTTAAAGCCAGAAACCAAATTCCACTGTTTGATACTATAGTGGAGACATCAAAGAATACAAGGTGGATAGATTATATATGCTGTAACTAACAACGACTAACAAAGTTTAGTAAAGATGCGTTTAAAGCTTTAGGTGAACAACTACTACTACCCAAATGGCCTGGCAAAACAGAATGGCATTGGATCTGTTATTAGCAGTTTGTGCTATGTTTGGAAAAGCATGATTTACTTTCCTTTAAACTAAACCTCACTTAATCATGGGTGATACAGAAGTTGCGACACAGTACTATGATCTTCTATTTGGCCAGTGTGTATTTGTTTGACTCCTCCATCCTCACATCTCTTTGTCCTCATTGTACTTGGGAGGAGATAATAAGTAAGGAAGGGGTGCAACAGGAGGCACAAGAAGCCAAGACTGGCCACTCAGGAAACTATTTTGTCTGGGACATGCCCATCCCCTGACCTTGTACTTAATGCATGAAAATACTAATGAACCAATCAATAGTAAACTAACCAAAATATAATATAGTCAACTGGGTAGGATAAATTGATAGCTCAGAATTACACCTGTCTGTTTCATATCCCTCTTTGCTGGATGGACCGGTTCCTACTCATTTCAGTTAGCAAAGAGCAATACAAAGGAACTGCACCAAAACTAGCTTTATGAATGTCATTTTGACACAATTTCTGTTATGTTTCTACTTAACAACTGTCATAAAAGTTACAGATATTAACACCCATAGACACAGATTTGAAAAAAGCAATCAGGATGTGAATTTTTACACAATTTTCAAACAAGCCCAGCAATTAAAATAAAGGAACACTCATTTTAATAATTACATTACAGATAGGGATTAACAGTTTATACACAACAGATGGCCCATTGTTCACTTTGATAACAGTAACAGTAAAAGACAAAGTTAAATGCTGTATTTGGATCACATTGAAGTAAGTGAGGTTGAAATGATAAGCCTACAGGAACAGATATTTTCATGGCAAACTGCTGCCAAGTATCTAGTACAAGTATCTGTGTGCCAAACACTTAATGTTGGGCTTTGCCTAAATGTGTGTAAATGTACAAGTAATAAAAAGGTATGTCACTAATGACATACCTTTACATACATGATTTTTCTCTATAGTGGAATAAAAACTGTGGTTAACTAAACACTGTTTGTTCAATGTTAACCTGAAAGATGGGGTTCCAAATGTTTGCGCAAACAAAAATGAACAAAAAAGGATGAGTTTCTAATTTGTGAATAAGGGGGAGATGATATTTGTTCTCAATATGAAGTGTTTTTTTTGGAACTTGAAAGGAGGCTGATTTTGTGGATATCTCAGAATTTTATTATAAGCAAGCTAAATGTGAAATAAGCAGCTTATGTACTTTGTGTGTGCAAACCCTGATAATGATAAAGAGGTCAATTCAGCACTTTTTGTCGGACAGAGCAATTGATTGGCATCACAACACTTGGATTATGATGAAGTTTTTTTTCTCTTTTGGAAGAGGAAATACAATCCCCCATGGAGATGAATCTACACAGACGCTCACTTCTGCTGTCTTGGAAAAGGCTGACCCCCCCCCCCCCAGCAGGCAGGTTCATGGCTCCATACCCAAGCCTCTTTCTAATCTCCCAGTAATACAGCTTGAGTCATGATAAAACAGCTCTGATGGAGGCAAATCCTGTTATCCAGGGGGGTTTGGTGGTGGTGGTGGAGGGAGTGGCAGCCTTTGTTACAGGTGGTGGATGAGTTCAAGAAATGAACCCGGGTGAGGATTTTAGGATTAAATACACCAGCACAGCATCTAAGAGGTAACACAATCTGTGTGTGTCCTTTTTCACATGTAGAAAGAGACTTTTTTTTCCTTCTCTCTCTCTCTCTCTCTCTCTCACACACACACACAAAAGCACAGTAGAACACACATTTTAAGGCCAAGGAGGTTGGCTCCTAATGGACATGCATTTCAGCTGCTGCCACACCTCATCTTCTATATTGCTTTTACATTGAAAAGAGGGGCTCTTTGACAAGAGGAATACAGTTTTTGTAGGCCTTTGTTCCAACACTCTCATCTCTTAGAGGGACACATTAGGCCTTTATCTTTTAGAGAAATGCTGGCACATTATTTTTCCTTTATCCCATTTCATATTGGTCTCGCACATTCAGAAATAGTCAAAAGAGATATGAGGAAAGCTTCATTGGATCCCTTCTTTTTTGTGTAACTCTCCTAATAGATGGAAAACCTATAACGAAGAACAGACCATTATTTCTTAGTGGTGTTTCTTTTCTTTCTGAGTAATATTGTTCCAGCTGAATTCAAAACGATAGCTGCTAAATATACTGAATAACTTGTACACAACTCGATTTTACATTTTGCATAATTTGCTCAAATGTGAATTTTTAAGATTTGTTAATTCTTTTAATTATCATTTATTTGTGGCAGTTATCAGTTATAATGAGAAGGGATGTTTCTAAGGTTTTAACATGCCTAGAGCTTAGGCAAGAAGTCTGAAGGGAGGTTATGGGAGATCTTCCCATAATTTTATTTGATAAAAAGTCTGTAATTTGATGCTTTTTTTATTGCACTCTGGCACCTTACTTACATTCAAATTGCATGTTTCAATCAGGGAAAATTTTGAATAGGTATGTTCCCTAAAGACTGTTATGTGGTTTCCCAATTAATTAAGAATAGAATCAGAATACTTAACAACAAGCATTTAACATTAATTGAATAGAGTTGGGAAAAACTAAATAAATAAATGTCCATCCATCCATCTTCTGTTTATCCGGGGTGGGGTTGCAGTGGCAACACGTTCTCCTGAGCAAGGTTTTCCAGCTCCTCCTGGGGGTCCCCAAGGCGTCCCCAGGCCAGATGAAATACACAATTCCTCCAGCGAGTTCTGGGTCTGCCCCAGGGCCCTCCTCCTGGTGGGATGTACCTGGTAAACCTCCAAAGGGGTTCCTCAACTGGTTCCTTTTGATGTGAAGGAGCTCTACTCTGACCCCTCCTGGATGTCCAAGCTCCTCACCATATCTCTAAGGCTGAGCCCACTGTAGGATGGGTGACACCCTACAGAGGAAACTCATTGTGGCCGCTTGTATCTGCGATCTAGTTTTAGTCATCGCCCAGAGCTCATTACCCTGACTCATAAGCTCCAGCTTATAACGCTCCAACTCGAGCTGCTGTCTGGTCTGAGCATGGGTCATTTCAGCTTCTTTGAGTCGGGCATCATGTTTCAACTTCTCTAATCCTAGGACAGTACTCTGCTCCTGTTGCAGCTGTAACACAAGAAGCTGTTTTTGCTGTTCAAATGTCAATCCAGCCCCAAGACCAGCCAGAACAGGAGCCATAGTTGACACTTTTTTCTGTGCTCTGGGGGAACCTACATCAGAACCCCTGGACATTTCTACCTGCACACTTGATTTTTCCACTGAAACCAACGGAACCTTTTTTTCTACCAATTTGCCCTTTAATGTGACAACTCTTCTTTACTGAGCTTTTTAGAAAATTCAACACCGTAGTATTCAGCCACTTTCAAGAGCTGATCTTTTTTGTAGGAGTTGAGCAACTCTTCACTTGGGCACAGAACAAAGTCTTCTATGGAAGCCATGTTAAATTACCCCCAGTTAGAACAGCTGTTGTACCAGCACACAACAGAGAAGCCAGAACTACAACTACCAATTTTCCATCCCCAGCAGACAGGACAACAGGCTATTTAAGTATGGAACCCCATCCCTCTGACTAACTGCCTAACCAATTCTATCTGACTTACTCAACCCTAGACTTCATGTAGGTTAGTGGCAGGATAAATTAAGCACAGAGCCCAGTGACCCGGTTAACTTTCAGCATGCTGAAAATCACCTAGGCAGTCATGGAAGTGCACCCGAGCAACTGCTCTAACCACCTACTACACAAAAACAACTAAACAACTAAAACAAAAAAGGTCAATGGAGACAGTGTTTGCCCCACATTGACTGTGCCTAACAGGAATAAGGGTTCCAAGTAACTACCAGCCCATACCTTAATCTGGCAGCTCAGGAAAACTAGTATTTTTATAGCCAGGCCACAATGTCTGAAAAGCCCATTTACTGGATAACAAAATGCTGAACAGTTAAAGTCAACCTCTACAAATTCCAGAGCAATCCAACTTCCATGTGAAACACTCCCTCAAATGAAAAATACATTTACCAGTTTCCCAGCACTAATCATCGCGGACGAGTCCCCATTTGTTACCATCTGGCTCAGAAATGGCAACAAAGAGGGAGGCCTCACACAGATTAAGCAGCAAAAAGTTATTTTATTCAACTAAAATGAATAATCTAAACAAGTCATCAATAAACTGTGTTCATATAAAGGGATCAGTCATGTAATTATGTGTGGATGAGTGAGGATGTGGTGTGGTGCATGTTGAATGGTGCAACAAACCAAACAAAGGAAAAAGGTAGGTATGCTGCGGGCCCAGGAGAGAGAGAGAGAGACTCCCAGAAGGGGAGGGCTATATGCCTTTCTGGAGGCTGCCGCCCTGAGAAGCCTCCCAGCTCCACCTACCAGGCCAGCTCCCAGGATCTACAAAATAGAGCATAGCACAAAAAGCAGGAGTGGGAGGGTTCGTCACAATACACACATAGAGACAGACAGACAACCATTGACACTTACACACAACCTGCATGTCTTTGGACTGTGGAAGGAGGCTGGAGTTCACAGAGAAAACCTAAGAGTTTGCATGTGGAGAACATGCAAACTCCACACAGAAAGACTCCAAACTACAAACTACATTTTTTTTGGTTTGATCCTAGAACCTTCTTGTTGTGAAGCAGCTGTGCTAACTACCACACTACCTTGCTGCCCTGCTAACCTTTATTGTTAAAAAATTCCATTCTAAAAAGTTCAAATTGTTTTTCGTTAAGATTGTCTTTTTTTAAGCCAATTTCTGCAGTAGATGTTGTGTTGTCGGGTCATATGACCTCATAAACGTGGACGTGTTCCCAGCTTTGAGAAATGTAATGTAGACTTTTGAATTGAGCTTTACATCAATGGGCAGGCTGCACGAGGCCAGTATCTGAGAATATTATTTGGCCCAATGTGCTAAAAGTATAGGAACACAATGTGGTGGGCAGGTTGTTTTAATGTGTGGTGCTAGAAGTATCAGTTACTGAATTTATTTAAGCACTTTTTCATGGTTTAAGCAAGTCATGCTGGATGATGAAATGATGTTTGTAGGAAAGAAAGACAAAGGCAAAAAAACAAACAAATCAGGGATTCAAAGAAACAAGTTCTCCTAATCCAGCCTGATTGCAGTGGCACAGTCAGCTCAGTTTGTGTAGCTGGAGGCTTTTTGATAGCCTATGATTATCCACATGCCCTGTCATTCACTGACACAGGCTGAAGGCCAGCAAATTAGCCTTTGGCCTGCAGAAAGCAATGCTCAGGCTGGTTTTGTTGTGGCGTGGTTATCTATGATAGCTAGCAGTGAAACCCACACTTATGGTGTCAAGAGGCTGTTTGGTTCGGTTATACATCCTGACACTGCTGATAAGCTGTGACTGCTGAAGAGTTATGCTTACAAACACAGAGCAAACAGGATGATAATATGCTTTGTCATTCAGTTAGGCCTTTTGTCAGTAAGATTTATGTATACAGAGTATGGAATTGTAAAATCATTCGCTGGAAATTATTCAGTGAGTATGTACTGTAGGTCTGCATTGTGAAAGAGAGGGACTACATTTTTTGAGTTAAACATGTCCAGATGAATCAGTGGAAAAATGGTTTATCATTTTAATCCAGTTGTGGCACAAAAATGAAAAGCAGCTTACATCAAACACAATTGTTTGTATCGTTTGTGATTTTTCTTTTTACAGTAATCCTAGATCAAATATTGCTGCATGCTGTGTTTGTACGGATCCTGTTTGATGGAGTGAGCTTGAAATGAAAATGTGTCACCTGGTCCATAATCCTTGACAGGGGAGTATATTAAATGTTAATCCCTCACTATTAGAAATGGTGACAATATGAGGAAGGAGGGTTGAAGGAAGGGAAGGAGAGGGGGAGGTTAAAAGCTAGAGGAGAATGAGAAGCACTATTTCCCAATGTATGACCGAATTCTGAGTTAATAATGACTTATGATGATTGAGCTATTCCACCTATTTCTTTTTTTCTCCTCAAACACAACCACACCATCACAAGTATTGTGTTATTAGCCTCCTCTTTTGTCTCTGCGTCTGCTGAGAATGTCTGAGATTAGTCTTGGATCGTTGCTCAATGTTGCTCCCTTCTGCGGCCAAATCGTATTCACTCGACAGCAGTCTTACAAGTAACGGCACAGAAAAAACAATTAGAGCAATAAAATCTGATAGCTTAGGGCTCTGCAGACCAACTCTACCATTACTGAGTTATTAGGCAAAGAGGGGTGGGAGGGGGATTTAAATAAAGGCGTGAGTTGGGAAGAGGAGATAGAGATGATGAATGAAAAGCAATACAAGGGGAGAAAAGAACGAAGGGAAGGAAAGGAGAGGCATAAATTGGAAGAAAGGAAATGGGGACACGAGAGGAAAGATGAAGAGAAATGAAAAGAAAGGAAGAAAAGAAAGGAGAAGTGACATGGGGGTTGTCTATCAGTGGGACATAGTGGGAACATGAGGAGGGTTGGAATGAAGATAACATGACAGATCAAGGGATGAACTAACTCATCCCACTGAGGCAGCATACAAGTGACTGCAGACACAGAAGAACAGCTGTTGAGCAACTTGTTTCACATGAAATCCCCAACAGAAAAGAGGTTGAGAGGAGTGGAGCGTATAGAGGAGGGAGAGCAAGGAGAGAAGAGACGTACCATAGACTCTATGATGTTTATTTTGAAATATTTATTTCATCCAGGTAAATGAAATATGCTTTGTACTTTATTGACGCTGCTGCTTATCCCTGCTTTTTGTGTCTATGTCAGTAAAACCACACAGAAAAAGCAGACACAGAACATCTAAAATGTGTAAATGACCAAATCAAATATATACACCCAAAATTACAGTCACCACATGTGCATTCAGGATTAATTATGATATTGCTGAAAAGGCAGTTAGGAAGAAGGCAGTGGCAAATTGAATACCATTTTTCCATTATTAGGTAGCAGTTTGAGATTAGGTAAATTTATATTGTGGAGTGGGGGGAGATATTTAGGACATCCCTTGTTTTGGAAATAAAAGTATCATATCACTATGTTTAAATGCACAAAACATTCTGTTTTTTTGCCCTTTTTCCAAATAAAACAGTATTCCTACTGAGCTCTTTGCATGGCGAATGGAAATGAATATTCCGCTATACACACACACGCACACACACACACACACACACATATATATATATATATATATATATGTGTGTGTGTGTGTGTGTGTGTGCGTGTGTGTGTATATATATATATACATATATACATATACATATATATATATATATATATATATATGGAACAGCTGGAGCCACTTGTGCTATTTTGCTTCTTTTTTGCTTCTTTGCATCTAAATTGGATTTTTTAAAAGTTCTCCACTGGTGGCAGACTTGTTTGACTGTGCAAATATAGCCTCCTTCTTTCATTCCTTCAACCACCTTCTTTATTCTTATTTTAAACAATATTTGCACATATCCAAAAAACTGTTAATAATCTTTCAAAATGTTTAAAAGTAAATGTTTCTTTGGCCAGAAATGAGTGCTTTTCTTTTGGCCGTGCATATCTACCGTAGCCTTGCAACCTCTTGGCTAGTTTGTTTGTGTGCAGTGCACAGAGCTGACTGTATACAGACAAGAGGCCATGTGTTGCAAAGTACTGTAAATTATTGCACCACCCAGCTTCAAATTCAAGTGGTCCAATCAGTCATTACAATTAAAAACACCTTGGAAATTGTGTGTTTGATAGCACCTATTTGTTATATTAAATTCATTCTAGGGTAATTTAGTGATGAATTATTACTTATTTCTTTATGTACCTAACCTTTCAAATTGCCCCAACCTTGGTTTGCAATTTACCAAAATCCCAGAATTAACAGAATAAACCAGAAAGAACAAAAGGGTTTATAAAGTATGATGGCAGCACTGCTTTGGAAATGTTTGGCTGTTTGTTCCCTTGCTTGTTTGTACAATTTGTCAAATTCCTGTATAATCATATAACTATAAAATCCATACTCTGCTGCTACATGAGCATGTGTTACTCCAATAAATAATCAGCAAGAATGAATTCATCACTTAAAATAATACATGTGCTTGGATGTTAATTAGCTCAAATCTATGATGGTGGTGGCATGGCGGTTGGCTGAAGCTTCTATCAATTTAAATTTTTCCATGAAATTGCGCAGCCTAATTTGTGCTAAGATATAGGATGCTATTCTCTTTCAGTGCCTCATCAAGTACTCCCTGGTTTTGTTTTTTACAGTATTATGCCCAAAACTGCAAGAGAAGATCAGGTTTAGACTCTCTTATCTGTAAATGGAGTGCTGCCATAACAGCCATTACCCTGGTGTGCACTCTTCCATGTGACACTTCACAGCGTTAATTACAATCCACTGCCTGTTTGTTGGATAAATACGGACCTCTCAATCCAGTTAAGTGTAAGGGGAACAAATTGTGATTACTTGATAATAGACACTGTTAAGTTTGCCCCATTAACCATGCCCCATTAGTGTGGCTATCCATGAATCACCATGGTTTTGCTGAACTGCTTATTGTAATGAAGAGTATTTCATTGTAATGTAGTGCTATTGTAATTGCTATCACCTAAGTATGCAAATAGAAAGAGTGTACTGTGAATTTTTCTGAGGACCTTCTGATTGTAGTTATGGAGTTTGGAAACATTTTATTTTACTTAAACACTGAGTTCTCTGTTTATCTGTGTGCATACTGTGAACAAAATCCCTGCCCTGTTTAAGCAGAATACAAATATTGGCATAATGGCTTTTGCAATCTTTTAAAACAGACAACACTGAAAAAACTAAAAAACAATCATATCACAACCTTGATTCAGCTCACATTTATACTGGTAACATGCAGTAACAAGTTTTACTATGAAATTACAATAACCTTCTCAAAAAGTTATCTGAAATCAACTCAGTTTTACATTTAAAAACACCTTGTGAAAAAAGGGGATGAGAATCAAAATAGGAATTGGAGTCATTATAGCCTAATAAGTTAACACATATGAGGATTTTTTTCTTGGCATTGTGTTGCATCGTGTACACATCAAAAAACATAAATATAAAAGGGAATCATTTACAATAAGAAGAATGTGTAAAATGTCTGTTTAAAATGAAAGAGCTGCTCAATTGTGTAGGATTGTGCAAAATATGAACCACTGATTGTACACATAGTCATGAAAATGTGCAATGTGCAAATATAAAAGTCCAGAAAAATTTTCATTATTGTAACATATTTAGAGCAATTTGAGGACTATACCTTAATGTAAGGTGTTGTGTCTATGGGGATGTAATAAGAGTCTGTGTGGGGGTGGGGGTCCCAGGTCTTGTTGATGAGGCCAGGATTTTGGTCACAGTGGACTGCAACCTCTTGCTGGAGGGAAGTGTGTCAAAGAGTTTGTGTCTGAGATGGGACCCGTCGGCCACAATCTTTCCTCCTGTGGGCGCACAAATCTGGGAGAGATGGCAGTTAGCAGTCAGTCATGTTGTTCAGCTCCCACTTCAGCTCCTGGGTGATGACGGTGGCCAGGAAGTGGAAGGTCTACACAATGTCAAATGGGGAGTCAGAGTAGTGGGGTCTTGAGAGCATTGTGCTCCTTGTTGTTCTGACTGCACCCTTTCACCAGATGATCAATCTCCCACCTGTAGGCAGACTCATCCCCACGAGAGATGAGCCCAATGAGGGTGGTGTTGTCCTCATACTTCAATAGGTTGACAGAGTGGTGTTGGTGCAGTTGTTGGTGTACAGGGTGTTGGTGTTCTTTTAACTCCATAAACTTTTTTTTAAATAAAGGCAACATGATGATTCACTGTGAAAGCCCTCTTTTGGATGAGCTTGTCTGTTCTTTGACATTACTTTTCCCTAAAGGGCCTATGTTCCCCTCCCAGGGTTAATCCTAATGAAGTACCTAAAACAGCATGCGATACTTGCTACCATATCAACTAATGGTAGGTAATGCATCCACATTATCTGCTGGTTGTTTTCCTAATTGTATGAACATATTGAGAGTAATTACAAACCAAAGCTTCTTAATGGTTTTTGAATTTTTGTTGTTGATTGTAAATCAGTATTTAGGAGAGCATCAACAGCATAAAAGCATAACATGTAAATGAAATGTAATTGATGAGTGAAATGGTGAAAATGTCAGATGAAAATAACATTCCTGGAATTCTATAGATACAGTTCTTTGTGTGGTGTTAGTAAGTTGACCATGAAATAGTCGTACTAAACTCAATGAGGTTACAGTTGTAACCACCCAGCAATAGATGGATTTTAGAACTCTTTATAGAGCAATCAACAGTGGTTTGTTTGAAATAAAGCTGCTGGAAATGGATGTTTTCCATTGTTTATTACATTTGTAGGGTTGTGTTGTACTGTATCCAAAGCTTCAGCAATGGTGTATTCAGGGTCCTAGTTCTGTCCATCAGTTTTGAGGATGTTAATATCTGGTACACTCTTCCCCTCTGTCTCCACCTGTCCCCACGTGAGCCTTACTACATCTGCCTTTAAATTGGCTGTGTTTCAATCCCCGCAGTGAAATTCAACACCTCATTAAAGCCTTTGGCAAAACCTGAATCATTCAGTGAAGAACAGGCAATTAATGGGATGTTGGCATGGAGTTCGTGTTGGCTGATTCATTGATTGGCTGGCTATGGTTGGTTACTTGTCTGTCTTACATACATCGTGTTTTTTAGAGGGGCATTTAACATGTGATGTATCTCCAAATGGCATTTTTAGAAGCAAAATACCATCTGTTCAGGTCATGTGGTGGTGAAATGTTTGTGTTTTACACAATACTGGTATACTCATTTAGCACACTAACAAATATTTAAACAAGCAGACCAAACACCTATCTCAAGAAAATCACTAAAATAAATCTCTAGGCAACCATGAAGCACAGTGGACATAAATAAGTGATTTCCTGAATAAGTTAATGATAAATTACTTTACAGATTGAGTTCTAGATGCACATTAGAGAATGGACAACATTACCAAAATTGGTCCAAGTACAGTACACCACAACGGACTGTTTCTCCACTTTAGAGTCAAATCACTTCCTGCCCTTATTGGGATTTTTTCATCATCATGGAGTCTGAAATAGTGACAAGAATTGGGATTTGGTGTTTTCATTACTTAGGAACAAAAACCCCATGTTGGAGAATGAAAAACTCAGCCACCTGCGGAAAGTGGAAAGCATTTTTCCTTGTGGCTTGTTTGCGGTGCCTGTGAGTATGAGGCTTGGTCTTTAATTTGAGCTGCACCCTGGCAAAGATGATTAATGGAATTCCTATGCACTCAGATAGGTTCTCACAGGTGATTTAAAGGCATAATAATCCTTTACGATATTGCTCTGTGGTTTCCAAGCCATTAAAATAACACCAAATATGTCAGGGGAACACAAGCAGTTCATTTAAAACAGATTGCTGGCCTAGTGTGGGACTGGAACCCAGACACTGGGGAGCTATTGCCAAGGTGTCACTTCTCTGCTGTTTGCATGGAAGAAAAATGGAAAACATTTAGTGTGGTTCATATGTCAAATTTCAGGGGCAATCCCCATACTTATGGAGGAAGCATAGCATATCTGTATCAGACTGATCTTCAAAAGCTGTATGCCCTGGTATGTCTGCATGTGCTTTATTTTAGAGGGGGAAAATGCTTAGCCTTGCTGTTTTTTTAAACACATTCTTCTCTACAACTGTTAAGTGTTTACATAATATATGGCTTTTTACTGGATAAAAATATTGGATGTAAATCATCCCATTGTTTTTAACCTGAGGAGCTAACCTAGACTCTGCCACATGGAATAGAAAATATGTAATTTACCCCTTGCTTCAAGTTCTGGTTGTGTGCTCTCTTCCCCTCTTGTACTGTAGGCCCTATTGGACTGGTGCATGCATCTTGGTTGATATCCTAGAATTAATTTAAACACATAAAATCCTGTGTCACAGATGCACAAAATAGGAACTGAAGCATGAATGCGCCACTTTCCACTTAAACTGGAATTTATACACATTTTACAATAGTTTGCACATCCACGCTCTTCAATGAAAGATAGAAGAAACTGAAATAAGGTCCACCCACTAAAACTCAATTTTGGAACAGACTACAGTGTCTTCACTGACTTCAGCAGAAAATTGTTCTCAATTGAAATTGTTCGCATAAGGTTCTGGGGGCCCTCTCTTTTTTTCCAGGTATATCTATATATGTTATATCTATATGTTATTTGTCAGACAGCCCTCTTGATCCTTTAATGATACTAATTTGATTAACTAACAGCTATCTATGACAATAGACCTTTCTCCTTTCTTTACTTATATATTTATAGGGTTGTTTATTACTCCTCGTTTTTGCTGTACTTTAATGTACAGTTTACTCTAATGCAGAGGTGTCAAACTGCCGGCCCGCGGGCCACTTGCGGCCCTCAGGCCCACCACCCTCCGGCCCGCCCCAGATGTCAAAAACACAATGCAATCCGGCCCGCGAAATATTTATTTTTTATATTATAATAATATATTTTTTAATGATGCTTAAACCATTGTATACTACTCATATCAAATTAAAAAAATAAATCATTCTACAATAACGTGTTTTGACGAGATAGCAAAAGTCAAAGGGCAAAGGTGGCGCTCATGTCCTCACAGGTTCGACATGACGGAGAGTCATTGTTTGGCTGTGAGCGGTAAAAGTGTCACTTTCCAAGGCAAAAAAGAAAAGTGGCAGAAGAACACAGGCAGTTTCAAGAAAGATGGACATTTCAGTGTTTATTTGTGGAGTTCAATGGACACGCAGCCTGCCTGATATGCCAGGAAAAAGTCGCAGTTTTAAAGGAATATAAGCTCAAGCGGCATTACTGGACTACACACGGAGATCAACATGAGAAGTAGCAGGGAGAGGAGAGGACACAGCGGGCCACAGCTGCAGAGAGGACTCCTGTCTCTGCAGAGCCGAAGAGGATGCAGACGCTGCCTTGGAAGTTCAGTGACATGGTGAGTGAATGAATTGCCAAAGCAGGGAAACCCTCCACCGAAGGGCAGTTACTGAAGGATTGCATGCTGCAAGTTGCCGATATCTTGTGTCCAGTGTCTTCCTCTTTCAGCAAGCAGTGGTTGTGACTGTGTTCACTTTGTTGCTGGAGAGTGAAGCTTTGTTAGATTAAGATATTTTAGTTTAAAAAAAAAAAAAAAGAAGAAGAACAAAAGACCTGTACTAGAATTTGAAAACAACTGTTTGGAAAATGTTTCTAAACTGCAGTTTACATGACAAATTATATATTGAACTTGAATTTTGTAGTGGCCCTCCTGTAATATAACAGTGCTGTCAGTGGCCCCAAGCCAATTTGAGTTTGAGACCCCTGGTCTAATGGGATGCGGTCAGATTGTGGGTAGGTAGAGCATGGATAGGAGGAGCTGTAATTTCATTACACTTTAATTAATCATGTGCTCTTGTTCTCATATTTATTCTGTAACATACCTGTATGCTGTGTCTGATAACATTGCCGCAACACTGCTGCTAAGAGTTTAATCTTTAATCTTTGACCTGTTTTATTAGCAGACTGTTGCTGAGATTGTATTGTACTATTTCTAAGGTGCACTGCATGGTTGTTCTTGTTTTCATTACAAGATACAATTACATTTTAGTTATTTTGTGAGATTCTTGGACTGCACAAGTATTCAGTTGTACGATTTCTCCTTCAAGCATACCAGTAAAGTGGTTATGATATTTCAAATCATTTATTGGATTTCACTATTTAGGGTATTGAACGCTAATACATTTTTAGCCTTAATTTAATTTTAATTTAATCTTTTATTTAGGCCTGTTGCTGCTTCTTGATGCTGTAACATTAATCCCATGCACTAATTTGACACATTTTAAACTTTGAAACTATCTTAAGGCTTTTATTCTAAAATGTGGTATGTAGTGTTTCCATTGTCTATCTCCCAATAAATCACAACGTTAGGACCAAGCTTGTATCCCTGCAGGTGCTCTGCTTTTGCACGACATGTTGCATTAAAGACTAATACATCTCACAATTTGGATCCCCACTTAAATTTCAGCAATCAAGATATATCCTAATTAAAGCACTTGCCACCGGTCATAATACTCAGAATAATCCACGGTCATCATTCCTCCTCCATGTCTTCTTTTTCCTGCTGAGAATTATAATGAAGCCTAGCAGTAGATATCTTCATGGTGGGCATACATCTGTACTTCTTGTTTCAGACTGCTGAAAGCTCTTCCAGGCCGATTTGCTGCTTGATCTATAAAAAGAGGATGGAAAGGTCAAGTTTTCTCCCTGAAGACCTTGAGAGTGTTGTGCTGAACTTCATTTAAGCCCTACATGATACTTTGCAGTAATTAGGCATCTTTGTCAGAGACAAAGTACATTTTACTGAACATGTCCTCCTGTTCATGAATTGCATATGCCTTTCTTCAGGACTAGCAGGCCTGGGTTTGTATGAAATTCGGATATAATGACAGTAACCAGAGGAATCCATTTCCCCATAATCAGACAGCCCTTTTGGCTGGACAAGTAAATAAAGATGAACTATATAGTATTTTATTCAATTACTAAGGTGGAGTTTTATGAAACAATTAAAAAACGCTTCAACTTAATCATTGTCTAACTTCATTAAGAAATTCAGATTTTCTTGAGGAAAAAAAAATTCTGTGATCATGATGTGTGACTTCAGTTTGATCAGATTGCGCTTTATAGTTAGTTGTAGTTGTAGAACACACTTATCATAAACTGGAAGAAAACCACACAGTCAAGATACTGTGCGATAGGTCAGCGTATCATCTTTGCATGTCAAAGTTCACCATGATTGAACAAAAAAATCACAATGGAAATTGCTTTTTTCCAAGAGTTTGACATTATTAGGTCAATGTGTGAATTGCAGAAGTTACTATTTTTGTGGTTACGAGGAAAAATATTGACTTGTGAGAAGAACCTGTGTTGATAGACACCACATCACAGCTGACCAAACACCAAAAATGGGGGCTGGTTGTACTAGAAGTAGAAGTTTTACAGCTGCTGGCAATATGCTGATCTATTTAGCTTGTGATGTGTCATCTCTGAATTATACTGTACATTTCTTTTAGATCTGTAATTGTTAATTAAAGGATCAGTGTTTAGGACTTACTGGCAACTAGCGGTGAGATTGCAGATTGCAACCAATTGAATACCCTTCACCTCACCCCTTCCTTCTGAGAAAATACAATGGCTGAAGGATTCCCACTCCAATAAGTATGATCCTCCATTTGTCACAAAGCAAAATGGTAGTCTCTACTTTCTTCTTTGTCTTCCAACTGATGCATTTCCGTCACTAAAGCCAAGCTGCCACTTCTACGTAAAAACATGAAAGGCCCTTATTTGTGCAACAAATATATATATTTTGCACATGCACACATATTTAGCTAAGCTAAATTCGGCTGCTTGTTTCATTATTGTTTCAATTGTTTATATCTTGTTCTCCATAGATGTGTACATTTTATTTTATTCTATATAGCTTTTTTCCCTTTAGTACTTCTACTTTATATAATACCTCTATTTATTATATTTTATTCTATATATTTATTGCGGCTTAAACTGGGACCTGAGAGCGCAATTTCGTACCACCCCATGTCCAAATGTGTGTTGGTATGACAAATAAAGTTCCTTGATTCCTCTGAAAGAAGACCTGCTCCCTCTGGAGATATAAAGTGCTCATTCTATGATAACATTAAGTGTTAGTTTCATGTGATAATACATTAATTATTTATGAATACTATGTATTTGCTAATAGATCCCCCCTAGATCCTAAACACAAAACCTCCTCGGCCAACTATGCTTCCTTAATCCCAAGTAAAAGACATCAATATTTGGAGCACATAACAGTTAAGTAATATTTACCCCTCTCTGACCCTTCCTCCACATGACAATGTGAGAAAACTGTCAAAAGCAAAGAAGTTAAAATCCCTGTGCAAACCAGTGGTGTAGAGGGGAGAAGTGATATGTAGTGTACTTGTGGCTGCCAGGCACTTAAAACACTAGACACAGCTCTCAGAGAGCAGGGAGAGACAAAGGGGCTAAGCCAAAACAAAGACACTCTGCTAAGCCATTGTCAGACTGGAAATCCTGGTTGAAAAGTCCCTCAAACTCACACACCCATGCAATAGTTGGCAGTGTTTACTTTTAAATTTAGTGAATTCAGAATTTAAAAGTCAAATATAGGATAAATATAAGATATAAACACGTCACCATGACAATGACCAGTGCTCCTCTTACAGGATCTTCCTGGCACAAAGTTAGATGAAACAGCGTTCAAACAAATTGCTTACCAGCACCTTTAAAGCTCACTAACTGATGATCCATATCTTGTTTAATTCATACAAAAACCAAAGGTTTAAAATGATAAATCACCATTTTGGTGTGGACGGTGCTGGTTACTGAGGGACAGAGCTATGCTAGCTGTTCTCACTGTTTCCAGGCTTTGTGCTAAGCTAAGCAAAGTTGCTGCTGGCTTCAGCTTTACATTTACCGTACAAATACAATAGTAGTATCATATCAATCCTCTGGGGTATTTCCCAAAATGTCTTTGCTTTAAGGAACAGCTTTGGTGTTCCAGTAGATGACCCAGAGACTGAAGAAAGATGAGGGGCCATCAACAAAATCAAAGTCTGCATGGCATCCTCTTTTCCCGTTGAGTCCTGCCACATGTATCTAGTTGCAGATTAGTTTATTTCAGGAGAAGTTCATCCTTGCTTGTTGTGGTGAAGTCATAATTATTATGTGTGAATTCAGATTTATGTTCACTTTACTTTACTTCTCTGCTGATGAACCATGATTTCCAGACAGACAGACGGACAGAAGGTTCAACAGATGCCAGATGTTTTAGAGAGTCTCTTGAGTGTGTGTGTGTGTGTGTGTGTGTGTGTGTGTGTGTGCGTGCGTGTGTGTTAATTTTTCAATTGGAAGCCCAATTCCAAAACTTGCAATGCAAGCATGTCCAAACTGAACAGAATATCAATAAACCACATTTTAAAGAAGTAATGGCCACCTCTGCTTGCTCTGAAGGTGACTTTGTTTTAGTAATGGCTGTCACAAGGACCTATGTTGAAACTTGAATTGATTTGCAGTTATATTTTCCCCCTCTTGCGCTTAAAACCCATGCATCAGTTATTGCTGTATATGCTGATGCCAAGGTCATTTTGAACGTAAGAAAGATAGAGGCTGACATTAGCCCCATTGCCTCTGAATGGGCAGATGCTTTGCTTCGGAAAGTAGGTTGCCAAGTGTCTTCTTTGATAACCCATTGGGGCTGGCTGAGAGGAGTTGGCAGGCTTGTGGAGGGAAACTCCCTGTGCATTTATTCAATGTAGATAGACTCTGCTGCATTACCATTTAGAGCACAAAGAACACACAATACTGTATGGCTATATTTCACACACACACACACACACACACTTGAAAGTGAAAACACACACAGCTCCTTGAACATGTAACCTTAGTGCAGCTTTGCAGTACACCTGTGAATGTGCACATATGTTTTGTTTTAACAACTTCTCAAGACAACTCATTGTTACACCCAATGAATTAGTGATTTTAAAAGTAGAGACAATGTGCAGAACCTGATTTTTAGCAATCAACTTCACAGCAGTGAAAAAGTGAAAAAAAAAACATGAAAGCAATGAAAAAGGATTTTGCCCAGGATGATGGCCAATTGTGATTTTTCATTACCTTTTGCTCATTACGACCCACTTGTTAATCCACTGTAGTTTTATTCCATCTGCTACTTTCAATAAAAAATGAAAAGATTATTGCCTTAGCTCACTTTCTTAAAAATCACCTTTGGAGCTACACAGTCAGATAGTAATCCGCTCATATCGTGAGTCATTCCACTCACTTGAACAAATAAAAGCAGAGAGTCAGGCATTTAAAGCATCCAACCTTTTCCATTGATCCTGATGTGCTCATTCAGGGTTGTTAAGTTTGTTATTTTCCTGCCTCTCTATGAACAAGTTATACTTCCTTTCATTTTCTTGTGTCATTCACAGCACATTCTCCACTCTTTTATTAACCTTATCGGAGCAGATATTTATAACTTTACCCTTTTCTTTTTGTCTTTCTCTCTTTTATTTTCTCTTCTACAATTGCTCTGCCCACTGTGATCCTTTACACACTCATGGTCCTGTTCCATACTCTTTAATTTCTGCACTCTCACTCATTTTAAACCTTCTTCCTGCCTTCTCAGCTCTGTCCTCCTGTGTATGCTGACCTTTGTTTCAGTGGTGGCAATAGGTAGCAGCAGTGAGTGCGGGGACAGAGACGCTGAGATAATGAGAGCTGACTGGTGGAGGGCAGGCCTAAGCCTCTATGATAACTGCCTGCACTACTGCCGCCTCTGTTATTCCCTTCAGCTAAATTCATAAATCATTATAACAGAAGAACTCCAAGAATCATACTATGTAGTTCACACAAATGTTACCGGTAAGCAACCCAATGTGAGCCCTTTTTAAATCACATAGCTGTGAAGGCAGTGTGAAGGCAAATATAGTAGATTCAGCGGTTAAATTGTTTTAGTATTCCATTTGCAAGATATCATTGTCAGTATTAGTGTTTTGTGGTGACTAGTGTAATCTTCTTTACGTCTGTGTTCTTCTTTTAAAAATCTGCATGGGCTGCAGGCTGCAGTTACCATGCAGGAAGTGTGGATCCAAGCATTCGGTCTACATTAATCTTGTATTTCAGCTTTAAAAGTACTTAAATGATATTCTGCTTTTTTCTTGTTTGGATCACTTTCATAGTTTAAAACAACCATCAGGTCCATCGGGTTAAGCAGGATCATCAGACAGGTCATAAAACCATCTCAAGTTACCTCAACCTAACCACGAGCAGGACACAAACCTTGGTCTCCACTGACAGCCTCTTCTGGTTTGTACTCCGTCCAGTTTGTTTCAAATATTATTCGGCATGGACATGTGTAGCTATATGAATGTTTATTAGTATTGTTACGGTATTTTTGGTATTCAGGATATTTTTCTTTAAATCGCTCATTGTTATTATGCTTTCTTGTACATGTCAACTTTTTTGACATGTATGCAATTGTGGAAAGCCACCCATGGCTGGTATATAATTCAGGCTGATTAGTTGTTTGTCAGACCCTGATGAAAACCCAGGGTCGATACGTGTTGGTCTGTTTAATTGCCTGTGCTCGCAGAATAAATGTATAAAATATGTTTTCACGTACAGACTGAATGCCTTAGTTTTAATTTTTCCATGCTGGTCTACACTATTTAATGACAATTGATCCAGCAAGACCTCCTGGATTTTGTTCCTGGTATAAGAACTTAGTATTTTGTGGAATGGAAGAAAAATGTTGAAAATATTAATATTGAGTTCTTTGGCATCGTCATTGCTCATCTTGCTCATTCTCTCCAACCTTACACACATACATACTGTGTCCTTTGAACATGGTTCCAACCTAAAACTTCACAAACAGTATTTGTGGGCAGATGTGTGTGCTGTTGCTACCTCCAGGCTGTGACATTGAGATACAGATCTTTTGTTGTGTCAAATTAATTAGCTGGGCAGCATGCCTGCTTCACTCAGTATGACCCTTGGTTCTGTGTGTGTGAGCGTGGATGTGTGTGTGTGTGTGTGTGTGTGAGAGCGAGCGTGTGTGTGCCTGTGAGTGTGTGTACTATGTTAGGGTGCTTATCTTTTGTGTTCTTTGAGTTCTCCATTTGATTGAACTATTTCCTCTTAAGGTTCAGCCTTCATGGAGTGACAGCTTTTACTGCTGCTCTAAAATACTGACAATCAAGGGTGTAACATTTGGGGGTGGGTGGGTGGTGGTGGTGGTGGGGGTCACAATGAAGCATAGGGTCTCAGGTTCCTCCCTAAGAAAAAAACGCAATAATCTGAATGCCATTTACTGCATTTCTACATGCATTTATCAGTTACTTATCAGCTACTCCCTCTTAGCAGGTACTTAAGAGCAACACAGCTATGATGCTTAGTTTAGTCGTTCTGCCATAAAAGTGGTAAATATACATCAGAAAAAGCTTCTTCCTCTCTGCATATTTAACCCATAACCACAGTGAATATCTCATGCAGTGGTGCTTTCTTGGGTCCAATCTGCCCCTGTTTTGTGTGTGAGGTGGGTGTGATGCAGAGATCCATTCAACAAACTTTCATGTTACCATTCTAGTCACAAACTGTCTGCGACTCCCTTGATTACTAATCATTCGTACACTGATGGTGCAACAGCTTTTGCGGAATTTGCCATCAAATTAATGTAAAATAAGCACATCGGGGGAATAACGGGGTAGTGAACTAATTAGATGGACCCAATGTTAGAATATTGGACAGTGGAGAACTAATATGTTGTTTCACTGGAGTCAACTGTGGGTTGACAAAAACTGGATCCCGTGGGGGAACATGCCCCCTCTGTCCCTCAGGAATGTTAAGCCCATGCTCGATACATTTTTGCTTACTTGCTATTCCAGAACCACGGCCATTAAAAACTGCAGCCCACCTGGCTTTAACCTCTGCAACAACCTGGTCCACAACAACACTCGTTCATTAAGGTTCTACAATTGGACTCATGGATTTTAGACTAATTAATTTTCCCTTGCCTTAACAAAATGCTGGTTGGTAGACACATCAATATTCTCACCAGTCAGCTACATTTATTAAACAATTGTGGTTAATTTGTTTAGCTAAGAGAAATTATATTTTTTCTAACAAAACACAGCTCTTGAAAAGTCCTAGTGTATTTTCACTTTCAGATTTCCAATCAAATCTAAAGTAATATCACTTGAGTTATTTAGACACATACCCAAGAGGTCAAAAATTAAAGAGCGGCCATAAGGCAGGTGAATTAAATTTCTATAAAGGTTGTCTTGTAAATGCCAGGTCACTGTGATAAAAATGAGTTTGCTTGGGGCATTATTTGTTTTTCAGAGCTCTGCCGATCTTATCATATTTCCACCTCCTTAGAGAATCTCTAGCCAGGTTAAAACATCTCCCAGTTCCTTTCTCTCTTCCAGATCTCTTACTTTGCCGGGAAATGACTTGTAGGAAAAATGCGATTTTTTAAAAAAAGACATCAAAAGTATGAATGACCACATATGGTACTATGTAGTGAATAACAAAGAGTGAAACAAACCAGAAGATGTTTTAAATTTTAGAATCTTCACAGTAGCCACCTTTTGCTTTGATGACAGCTTTGCACACTCTTCTCTCAGTGAGCTTCATGAAGTAGTCACCTGGATGGTTTTCCAACAGTCTTGAACACTTGTTGACTGCTTTTCCTTCAGTCTGTGGTCCAACTCATCCTTAACCATCTTAATTGGGTTTACGTTGGGTGATTGTGGAGGCCAGGTCATCTGATGCAGCACTCCATCACTCTCCTTCTTGGTCAAACAGCCCTCACACAGCCTGGAGGAGTGCTTGGGCTCATTGTCCTGTTGTAAAACAAATGATGGTCCCACTAACAACAAATCAGATGGGATGGCATGTCGCTGCAGAATGCTGTGGTAGCCATGCTTTGAATAAATCACCAACAGTGTCACCAGCAGAGCCCCCCCACACCATCACACCTCGTCCTCCATGCTTCACAGTAAGAACCACTCATGTTGAAAACATCTGATCACCTTTTCTGCGTCTCACAAAGACAGGGCGAGTGGAACCAGAAATCTAAAATTTGGACTCATCAGACCAAAGCACAGATTTCCGCTAGTCTATTGTCCCTGGCCCCTGCAATTCTCTTCTTCTTCTTCTTGTTCTTCCTCAGCAGTGGCTTCTTTGCAGCAATTTGACCATGAAGACCTGATTCACTCAGTCTTCTCTGAACAGCTTATATTAAGAGGTGTCTTCTACTTGAACTCTGTGAAGCATTTATATGGGCTCTAATCTGAGCTGCTGTTAATTAGCGATTTCTGAGGCTGGTAACTCTAATGGATTTATCCTCTGAAGCAGAGGTAACTCTCGGTCTTCCTTTCCTGGGAGGTCCTCATGAGAGCCAGGTTCATCAGAGCGTTGCACTTGAGGAAACATCAAAGTTCTTGATAATTTCCGGACTGATTGACCTTCATGTCTTAAAGTAGTGATGGGCCGTCGTTGCTCTTTACTTACTAGAGTGGTTCTTGTCATAATCTGGATTAGAGGGGAATATTCACTGTATAGAGCTGTGTACCAACCCTACCTCTGCACAGCACAACTGATGGTCCCAAACACATTAAGAAGACAGGAAATTCTACACATGAACTCTTGCTAAGGCACACGTTTACTGAAAACCATCCAGGAGACCTCATGAAGTTGACTGAGAGAACGCCAAGAATGAGCAAAGCTGTCATCAAAAGGTGGCTCCTGTGAAGAATCTTAGTGTTTAAACCTCACAGCAGCACTCAACATTGATTACTGTCAAACTTTTATCAAAAGCTCCTCACAGCGGCACGGTGGTGCCCGGTTAGCACTGTTGCCTCACAGCAAGAAAGTTCCAGGTTCGGTTAATTGGTGACTCTAAATTGCCCGTAGGTAGGAGTGTGAGTGTTAAATCAAACTGGAGTTTCTGTGAAAGAAAGAAGCTGTAATCGCAAAGGAATGAAGAGGAGTAAACAGCCACAGACAGGTGCGACAATTAGCTGAGCAGAACTAATGTGCGGCTGCAGGGTTGCTACCTGGGGCACAAAGAGGGACGCACACAGCACCTGAGGGGACTGCTGAAGTGAGTGAGGTCGCGCGCAAACAAAGTTGCCAGGAGTTGCCGTTGAATAACGCTGTAGAGATCTGCGGTCAACTGTGCAGGACTGATTCTTCTACAAGTTCCGGGGGGCAGCCGGTAAGATGCGGAAACTGTTTAACCTACCGAAGTGTGCTGCTGCGGTTTGGTGTTAGCATTAGCATTAGCATTAGCCACGGAGATCGGCACCTTCATGAGCGGCTCCCAGTTTGAACTTGTTCATGTCCATGTGTGAATGGAATCGCTTTTGATAGAAGTTTATTGCCAATGCTTTTGAGATTTGCACTTTATTGGGGTTTGGAAAAGATTAATCACTTCATGCACTTTAATATTGATAATTTAAAAACAAGTTAAAAAGTATAAATATGTTAAAGTTTCTTAAAAATATTAAGAGTAACTTAAAGTTAAAGTTTGATTTAAAATTGGCTTTTAAAATGCAGTGAAGATCCATGTGGTACATGATTGGGCTAAAATTGAATTGCTCATGACATCATTTATTTGCTTTAATTTTATTTCATATGTAAATTTACAAAATATCAATTGAGTAAAATAGAATTTATGAAACGGTTTACAATGTCTGTTCCTATTTGCAATAGGTTACAGTAATGTGTACATTTTTCCTTTGTGTTTCTGTTCAAAGGTTTTTCACCTTGGTACCTTCTCACCTTGTTACTTTTTTTTACTTTGCTTCCACTTGATGACCACTGTTACAGCTATTTGACACTCGTGACCTGTGAAGTCCAGAAATATGCCAAAATAAGGAATTCCTCCACAGATCTGAAGCAGTATAATTAATGTTATATTGTACATATAAAGAAGTAAACTTTTTATTTCAATTATAATACATTCAGATAATAACCCCTTTTGTAATTATCATCTGCGTCGTCAACATCAGGCCTCTGGGGCTTTAGCTGGGGTTTTTTGACTAGCCACGAATCTCGGTGACAGAGGAGAAAATCCATAATCATCACCAAATGTAAATACTTTGATTCCTGACTACCCCAGCCCTCGCTGCTGTCAGTGTGTGGATGCAGAGAGACTGAGAGAGTGGGTTGGGTAAGATCCTCCTGCATACAAGCTCAGTCAGTCCATCTGCTGTACAGCCCTCTTTTGGCATGGATACACGGCATGCAATGCTGCTTCTGCCTGACTGTCGGGCTCACACAGCAACAGTAGCAACCTTGCACCGAGCATAGTGCTGCTAGAGTGCACCGGGATGGCAGTCCACTGTTCTTTGAATTAATAAGATAGTCGTAGGTTGCATCATCTGGTTGAAATTCATGTATATTTTGTAAGGCAGTCATCACTTAAGCACATGTTGTGCAAGACAGCCAATAAAAACCAATGGAATGGTCAAAGTTGTCATTGACACTTCATGCATTGAGAAACATGCAAGAGAACATTCCACCTTAAAAGTTGCCGATGGCTACCAGTAACCTGTGAGTGGCATAGTGCATTAAAGGATTTTTCATTCATTCAGAGCTGGGGTAGCTAACATTATCTTGTAAAGATGAAAAGGTGGCAAGACAATCTTTATTTTGTTGTGGATTGCAGAACAATCAAAATGGATGATTTAATTAAAGTCTAAGACTGTGTGACATTAGAGACTTTTTTTGTGAGTAAACAAGGAAGAAATCATGTAGGAAATAGAATGTGAACCTGGGTAAAAACAGAAATCTCTTTAGAATGAGAAATGTACTTTTAATACCCTATTTTCTTGGAATTACATGTGTGATTTATAATAGTGCTCGGCTTAATGTCTTTTGAAAGTATGACAATATTGTTTCTCCTCGGTATGTACTCTAATTGTTAATTCAATGAGATGAGAATAGCCAGTGCTTATGCTGGTGCTAATGGGAAAGAATGGGAGGAAAAACTCTCAACAAATTCTTATTTTCTCAAGCATTGCTCCAACTTCAATAGAGAAGGTCATGTACTTCATATATGGCCAGGAGAGCAGCCAGACTTCCAACTGTCCTGCCATGCTCCGGCCATACCCAGATAATCCTTTGCGTGGCTCATTTTGAGGTGACCCTCCAGTGACTGTCTGTAGTAGTGAGCAATAATAATCAAGGCTACAGCAGAGGGGAATGAAAACAACCACATGGATGAGGTGGAGGTTGTCTTTTATTTGCTGCGAAGACCTGAGTGCTCTCAATAAGGCTCAGGTAAGACCAACATTATTAGAAAAGCTCAAAAAGGAGGCAGGCCAGTGTCACTCAGATTTACAAGGGGCAAAGACAATCACAACCAATTTCATCATTCTTGTGGGAAGGTACGTGGTCATCTCGTGCATGAAGGACAGAAATCTGTGTGTGTGTTCTGTGCGCGCTTGTGTGTTGTGTACCGGTGTTTGTCTTTACAGTGATATGCATGCTGGGCAATGCACCGATCCCTCCTGGACCTCTATTTAAATCTTTGGTCTGACCCATCCATCTGCCTCTTGCTCTGAGCTGACTGAGTGGACTGTTGGCTCATAACTCATGCTGGATGATATAATATACAAAGCAGTCACATTATACTAGATTTATACTTGCTTACCAATAGTATTGTGTGACAGCAAACACTGCAAGGGATGCCAGAGGAACAGCTGAGCACTCTCACAAACAACTCCTGTTTCTGATAAAATAGCTGTTTATTGAAGAATTTGATTTAAAAAAAAACAAACATATGGCAAGATAAAAGCAAGAATAATTTTGGTCACATGTGCAATCACACTCAGTCACTCATTCACTAATTTGCAATCACAATGCTGATCAGAGAAATATCCCCATTGGAGTATTTGGAGTTAAGTGCCCTATTTAAATTAACAAAAAAACATCAAGAATTCAAACCTGTAAACATTCATGGTTATGAATGCCTACTTGATCTTTCTTTATCTCCCTTTTGTCTTGTCTCTCCTAACACTCACAGCTTGATCTGACAATTAAATCTGCCACCATATGCTGCTTGTATCTAACCCCGTCCTACAGTCCGTTTTTTGCTTATCTTTTTCCTCCATCGGTTGTGCTTTCTCCTTTTCATTCCGACTCTGTTTCCTCCTTCATTTCGTGCCACAACATTTTTGCCAAAGGATTTTGGCATGGCCGCTAATTTGTGACTCAGCCTGGAACAGCAGAATATCAAAGAGCCGTTGTCACCGGGATGTCAGCACAACAGGGAGACCATCTCACAGGGAGACCCCAGTGGTATGATTTTAAAGAGAATGATAAAGATTTGTGAAGGACGAGTAATTGACATTTTTCAAGGCTTCTTTTTCAAGTGTGCGTGAATGGCAGCATCAGTGTATGTATCTGCCCCTGCCACTGATAAGGAATGACTTTTATTGACACCTTGCATGCTGACGAGCAGTTCTGTAAATCTACGAGCTGTTACCCAGACAAGCAAACATATGCACACAAACACACACGCATACAAGCTTTTCCCTACTGTTCTACTGTGAGATTACATCTCCCTCTGATCTGGGGAAAAAAGTGGCGTCCCCTCCCACGGGCCAGACGGTAAACAAAAATCAAAAATGCTGTCACACTGTCACACAACAACAAACAGATGATGACACGTCTGAGAGACCAAACAAGCATCTACAAATTATTCATGCTCTCTGTTTTAGATCAGTCATTTTCCTTCTCTCATTATCAGTTGTTGAAGTGATTATAGAAGAGGGGTGGATGGTAGAGAGGGTCGAGGGCTGTAGAGAGATTTGAGGAAAGAGAGAGAAAAGTGTGTGGTTTGGTAATGTAATGTACTCTGTATGTAGATGGTATCAGGCTACGTGGTCGTCCCTGATATGAATTTACTAGTTCTGATTATTGACAAGAGAGCTGAGCACACAGGACTGATTAAAGACATGTAAAGTCATTTAAAAGCTGTAAATTGATAGTATACAGCATAGTATTTATGGTATAATTCAATCATTAAAATTAGTCTCTGAAGTCCTTTTAAATCCAATATTTAGCAAACGGTAGTCACTTAATGGATCACTGACAATGAACGGGGCTCAGTGTCTTATGGACCTGATAAAATATCCCATTTTACCCAATCACCGCTTCAGTTCAAGAGCCTCAGCATGCTGCAAACTAGCATCGACCTCAGTTATGGTGATACGAAATGTCTCCAATAAATGCTGATGGTTGCCAGCTATTTAATCAAAAGACGCTGCTTCATCTAAAAAATGGAGAAGGGGACAAAAGGAAATGTGTCAGCCTTACTAAAGGTAAAAACCTGCAGCGAACCACTTAAAATAATGAAAATACACTCCTGAGTTATAAGCTATTTATTTTAATGACGCCATCATTGATGCATCACATTGCCCTCTCTACTCATTCCTTTCATACAGTGAGAATTAGGGAGGGAAACCCTCTGATTCTCTGCCTCCAATGCTCAGTATATACTGGATGTACTAAGTACATATTCAACTGATGCTGATGGAATTATTATATCTGACATTTGGCTGTGCAAATCTGTCCTGAATAAGGATATTAGCATTGATGGTCATAATGTATACAAGACTGGCCGACCCAAACGGGCAGGGGTTTTGCAATCTTGATTAAGAATAAGCTTCTCGAACAAAATTTCAAATTTTTTCATAGGACTTACTTTACCCCTGTTCGCCTCCAAAGGATGTTCCCCAACAGCTCAAACCTTTGTTATAAATGTAAAGTTCATAAGGGGTCATTTATCCATTTGTTCTGGTCATGTGATCACATCAAAATGTTTTGGAAAGGTGTACGCTCTGTTATCCAGGAAGTGACTGGTAAAATGTTTCACAATGTCATCCTCTTTCTATTTGTTAAACCATGCACCTGGTCATCTTTTTGACACAGATACAAGGTCTCTATTAACAATCCTGTTATTCCTTTCTAAGAAATGCATATTACTGCGCTGGTCGGCCCCCCAGGTCCCTACGGTCAATATGTGGATGTCTCAGATATCGGCTCTTCTTCCTTTGGGAAAAATTGACCCACGATCTGAATCACAAATCAGAAAAATTTTGGAGACTCTGGACACCTCTGCATACATTTCTGCAAAAACTCTGACTGTAGCTCCATAGCATAATAATTCAGTATCTCACTGAAGGATGCAATGTTTTTGTTTTTTTTTTGAATACTGTCTGATAAGTATATGTGGTTGCATTTATTTCTGTAAAATTCTGTATATTGTATTGCAGCACATGAAGTTAGTTTTGTGGTGGGTGGGATTGTTTTGTTTTTGTTCTTGCATTCCTGTTTGCTTGTTTGTTTGTTTTTTAGTTTATTCTTCTTATTATTACTATTATTATTATTTGCGCATACCATAAAACTCAATAAAAGGAATATTAAAAAAAAAAAAAAAAGAATAAGCTTCTCTCTGCATTCATGAGTAAGACATTCTTGAAGGTCTTGATCTTGAGGTCTCTAAAACCCTCCATATTAGTGTTGTTTGTTGCTATAGGACAGCTTCAGCTGTCAGTGGTGCTCTGCCCTCTTTGATGCAGCTTCTATTAGTATTTGATTTGAATGAAATTGTCATTATTGGTGATCTAAACTGGAACTGGCTACAACTAATATAGCATATTATGATTCACTACATCTCTTTCTGATTGTTTATAGTTTCACTAGATCAAATCTGAAGTGTTCTGGAAAATCATCTCTGATTGATCTAATCATAACCAATGTTCCTTATACATAGGCCACTGCTTCTGGGTCTGCAAACATTAGTGGCCAGTGATCATTGCCAAATTTAGGGATAGGAAAGTTCCCAAAACCAAGCGCAACACATCATTATAAAGCACGTCACGAAACATTGTATGAAACCTGCGGTTTCTTCGTGACCTGTTTTATTCTGCTTGAGGAAATGAACCTCATTGCTGACATTAAATATGCCTGGAAATTCTTTTATGGTGGTTTATTAAATTTGTTAACAAGCATGCTCCCCATAGAAAGTACAGAGCAAAGGCCAAAACAGTGCACGGTGCACTTCATATTTATCAAGCTTATTTCATGAACACAATGTGGCATTGTAAGAAGCCAAGTCTTGATTCAGGGACACATTTGACACACTTGCCTACCTGAGCAACATCTGTGCGTCACAGAACCTGTTGTAACCAAGTTAACAGGTTAGAGCTGCAACACAGCATGCATGACTGGCGTGGCTCAGCTGCAGCTCAGCTGGGACCCATCTAGAGAGTGGGCATCTCACCGATTCTTTCCATATGTGCATTGTTTCCAACAAAAACAGACAGTGAAATTGATCTGCGATAGTCATATTGATATCATACCAACAATAATATTAACATAACAATTCCTGAATCAGTGTCTTATTAAAAGCCATGTAGCACTTTTTTGATTCCTTCATTTATTAGCAAGGCTTTTATTTCATGGCCATTATCAAAGGCAAACTCAATGTAGAAAGATAGGTTTACAGTGCAGTAGCCACACTGTCTGTGTGGACACGCACGCACAATTGTAACTAGAAAACCAAAGCTGATAATTTCATTAACAAAACTTCAAACAATCCCTTGAAATGCTGGAATACTATTTAACCCTTAGCTGGAAAATGGCGTAGAGCTTCCCCCATGCATTGCCAAGGACTTCCATAGAATCTCTCATGAGGCAGGTTGGCATGGTTGTTTTAATGAGCGTTTCATTGCCTGTGGTCCCGTGTTAGACTCTCTCAACATTGCTCATGGAAATTCTTCTGCTGCTTGTTCTGATAGTCATGTTACGGTGGGTCAAGCCTCTTGTTTTTATCTGATTACAGAGGTGTGTAAAGCCCTCAAACTTAAAACACTAGGAAATCAGCAGATCCTGATAACTTCAAATCTTTTTAAAGCTAGCAGACGATTTTATCACACTACCTTTGACTCATCTTTTTCATCTCTCCCAGAACACACATGATAATTCCCCATATATGGAAGTCTGCTTTTGTTCTTCTCCTGTTAAGAGGGGGTGACTTTACTGTCCTAAACAACTACTGTCCCATCCTGAAATTGTCAGTCCTGTCCTGTTAAGGCTCTGGAGTTCTTATTTACTAACTATTTTATCAGATTTCTATGAGGTTTTAGGAAAAAACAGGACAACAGCCTTAAAAGTAGTAAATGATTTTGAACTTTGGACTACAACTCTCTTAATTTATAAAATATGTATATGTATAACAGGTACAAGTACTCTGACAGCCACTATTTATACTTAGTTTGCTCATGTAGTACAAAAAATGGCAATTCCTTAAGTTGGATGAGTCTGTGGTGGCAGAATGGTTTAGGTACAGGAGTTTAACCAGGAGATCAGGCTTGGACATCCATATGAAGATAGTTGTCAGTATTGATAGATTTATTTATCCATCATCAATCAAGGTGGGGAAGGGATGCACAACAAACAGCAACCAAAATACTAACAGCAACTATAGCACTGACAAAAGGAATGACTAATAATTAGCAATATGGTAACAGTGAAAAACATGACAATAGTTATAATAATATGACTAATATCAGTAAAAAAGTGTCAGCAGCAGTGATTCATGAAGCCAGAGAACCACAGCAGGAGAACCAGGACCAGGATCCACAGGAACCTGGGAGATGAGAAACGCACAGAAAGGCTCTGGGGAAGATACCAAGTTAGTAACAGACATTAAAGAGACATGAGGCATCAGGGTGGAGAGGAAGAGGAGGAGAGAGGAGCCCAGTGCATCATGGGAGTCCCCCGGCAGTCTGAGCCTATAGCAGCATAACTAGGGGCTGATACGAGGCCTGAGCCAGCCCGAAACTATAAGCTTTACAAAAAGGAAGGTTTTTAGTCTACTCTTAAATGTAGAGAGGGTGTCTGCCCTCCGAACCCAAACTGGAAGGAGATTCCACAGGAGAGGAGCCTGATAGCTGAAAGCTCTGGCTCCATCACTACTTTAGAGGACTTTAGGAACCACCAGTAGGCCTGCATTCTGGGAGCACAGTAGACTTATAAATTACTTTGATATATTTGCAAACTTGGAAACCCAACATCTAAGCTATCCACATAAGAAACAACGGTTAGCTCAGTATTCCAACAAGCAGCTGATATACACCACAGCAACAGTGATCCTAGAGATGCTGCAAGATGAACATGGTAGGCAATGCCACAAAGAGCATTACCCACCATGAAGGCAACATGGAGAGAAGTTAGTCAACTCTCAGAACTACAGAGGGGTGTGTGGGGAAGAAACAGGTGCCTAGGAAATACAACAAACTGCCCATACCTGAGGCACTAGAGACTGCCAAGCAAAGACTCACAGCCCTGGCTGCTCGGCTGAAGAGATGCACAGGGGAAGCAGAAGCCAGGAGAATAAATGGGATGTTCTCCAAACTGTACTCTCAGTGGCAATGTAATACCACAAGAACAAATCCGCCCAGGGCTGAGAGTGAACAGTACTGGAAAAGGATTTTGACGAAGGAGGCATCGGATAACACCAATGCTCAGTGGCTAGTGGCTCTAAGAGCAGACATCAGCAGTCTCCCAGAACAGGAGGCTTGATCCAAACCTACTGGCTGAACACTTGGCAGCACAGATGAACCAACTGCTGATGGATGGGACCCAACCAGAATGGTTAACCCAACGGCGGCTGGTGCTGATCATGAATGGCCCCCAATTCCATCCAATTACCAGCCAATTACTTGCCTCTGTACAACATGGAAGCTCCTGTCAGGCATCATAGCAGCTAAAATGAGTAGGCACATGGCCCAATCCATGAGCAAGACCCAGAAAGGGGAGCCAGGCACCAGCTACTGCTCGATAGAGCATTCACCCAAGACTGCAAGACCAGGAAGAAATAGTACAAATAGTACATTTTACATATTATGGAAACTTTAAATTACTTCTAATGCAGTACTGAGTGACAGTCTTCAGTACTGAAGCAACCGTAGCTTTGGGATGTGGATACTGTCCTTCTGTCTTTTGTGAAAAAGGACAGAAAGGCTTTATCAGGATCCACACAACTGCGGTCTGATGTGCATGATGATAATTAATTTGGCATCAAGATATAACATTTCTGATGCATATTCAGCTACAGCAGCCAGATCGCTATCTTGAAGTGAGATATATTTTTTTTTATGGGAATTAATAATATTTAGCAACAAACAGTGGAATAGCAGCCCTGCACATTAGCTTACCATGAAGGGCCAAATCTACTGGGAAATAAAGTAAAGTCTCATTTAAGAGGCAAGCGTGTCTTTACTGCAGATCACACTCTTGTTTAAAATTCATGAATATGTAAATCAGCCAGGAATTTTCCCCCAACAATAACAAATTCATCAGGTAACTGGTTTAATTTGATGTACTTTTAGTCTTGGTAACAACAGAAAATGCATTATTTCTGCTTTTCTTGCTTGTAGAACAGAACAAGGATTTTAGTTTGAATCATTTTAGTAAGTAACTCCCTAATTGGCTTTTTAACAATAGAATAATTAAACTACTTAAAATGAATCATGTCTTATTCACATGAAGGTTTTTACTCAACATTAGTAATTTACATTAGTCATACATTAGTTAAAATAAATGTCACACATATGTGACCAATATATAGAAACATTTGTAAACATATGTTATTTTAAATAACATTTGGCTATAGGTTTTCCTTTCTTTGATTGAGAGGAAGTAATTGTCTTTAGAGGGCTAACCTATACTGATCTAAAAAAAGAATTCATATTTATGAGCTGTGGTATCATGTCATATGTCAAACAGTTTGTGTTTATGAAAAAGGAGAACTGAGTTGAGAAAATTAACGCAACTTTTGTCCAACAAAATAACAAAACAGACAACCATTTTAGAGAGCAGATGTTAAAACTAAAAAAGTAAGACACAACGAACAGAAAATGTATTATATTATTATACAGTTTAGAAACAAGCATAGAACACACAAGCATAGAACACAAGTACTAAAAGTAGTAAACAAGCATAGAACACACAACAGCCTTTTACAAACTAGAAAAGGCATCTTTGCCCTGATTGGATGCCAATGATGTCACTCAGATAGCTAGAGGATTTTAGTACTGTTATGTCTCATCAAGTTTGTTAAGTTTGTGTTTTCTGTTATTTCCTATTTCAGTGTGGCATTCAAATGTTCCCACTTGTGTCAGGTCCCTTGACTTCCTGCCTTTGTGTGTTTCCCGCTCCTGTTTTGCCTTGTTGAGCTTTGAGTCCATCCTCCCTTTGTGTGCTTCTGGTCATAACAAGCACCACAGGGCATCATTGCTTTGTTTTTCTCTTTTCTTTTATGTGTGTGTACTTTGTTTTGTTTGTATGACTACACTTGAATGAAACAGTATTCATCACTGTGAAAGTTATTCTATTCTATTACCCTTAAAGGTCCCATATCACACATCATCACTTTTTAATGTCTTTTCAGGATAAATATGTGTCCCTGGTATGCCTACAGACTACCACCACTGAGTGAAGACTGCCCTCACTCTGTTTCTCCTGCTCCAACTTTCAGTAAATGTATGTGAAAATATTCTGTTTAGATTTAGCTTTCTTTATGATGTCATTCAGGGGTCTATATATCACCTGACCTCCTCCAGCCTCTCAGCAGGCAGACTGTCCCCACTGAATCCCCCATGAATCCACCTTGCTGTTTACGAAAACTTGAAAGGATATGACGTGCCACCAAATTAGAAGAATCACGCTTAATCTGACAAGACAGTCTTAGAACCTATGGAAAGGCTCCTGTTCAGCACGTTAGCCAGGCTGACAAAGAGCCAGAACTCCATTGATGCTTGTGTTCCTTTAGAGCTCAGTAGCAACGACTTCATGAGCTTCTTTAATAATAAAATTCTAACTATTAGAGACAAAATTCATCACATCTCCTGCCCTCAACAGGCTCTGATTCAACCTCAAATTTAGGATGGAAACAGCTGTTGGGCTTAATGTGCATTTGGACTGATTTTCTCCAATTGATCTTCCTGAATTGGCTTCAGTGATTTCCTCATCTAAACCATAAATATGTCTCCTAGACCCCATTCCTACTGGGCTGCTTAAGGAAGTCCTGCCCTTAATTAACACGTCCTTACTGAATTTGATCAATCAGTCTTTACTAACAGGCTACGTACCACAGTCCTTTAAAGTAGCCCTAATTAAACTTCTTCTGAAAAAGTCCACTCTTGATTCAGGTGTATTATCCAACTATTACCAACCTTCCCTTTCTCTCCAAGATCCTGGAGAAAATAGTAGCCAATCAGCTGTGTAACTTTCTAAATTCTAATAGCCTATTTGAGGATTTTCAGTCAGGTTTTAGAGCGAACCACAGCACAGAGACAGCTCTGGTGAAGGTTACACATTTGATACCATTGACCATCACATCCTATTACAGAGGCTGGAACACTTAATTGGCATAAAAGGAGCTGCATTATGCTGGTTTAAGTCCTATTCATCAGATCGATTTCAGCTTGGACCAATATTATTTACCTTTTATACATGCTTCCTCTGGGTAATATTATCAGGAAACACTGCATTAATTTCCACTGCAGATGACACCCAATTATACTTATCAATGAAGTCAGATAAATCCAATCAGTTGACTGAACTCCAAATCTGCCTTAAGGACATTAGGACATTTATGTCCTTAAGGCTAAAATCAGGCCCATCTTGTCTATGAATGATGCAAAAAAAATTAGTCCACACATTTGTCACTTCTAGGTTGCACTATTGCAACTCGTTATTATCAGGCTGCCCCAATAAGTCGTTAAAGACTCTCCAGCTGGTCCAGAACGCTGCTGCTCGTGTTCTGACGAGAACTAAGAGAAGAGACCATATTTCTCCTGTTCTGGCTTCTCTTCAATGGCTTCCAGTAAAATCTAGAATAGAGAGAAATCCTTCTCCTTACCTTCAAGGCTCTTAATGGTCAGGCTCCATCATATCTTAAAGAGCTCATAGTACTGTACTACCCCACCAGAGCACTGTGCTCCCAGAATGCAGGCTGACTGGTGGTTCCTAAAGTCCTCAAAAGTAGTGCAGGAGGCAGATCTTTCAGATATCAGGCTCCTCTCCTGTGGAATCTCCTTTCAGTTTGTATTCGACTGCTGCTATGGGCCTAGACTGCCGGGGGACTTCCCATGATGCACTGGGCTCTTCTCTCCTCCTCTTCCTCTCCATCCTTATGCTTCGTATATCTTTAATGTCTGCCACTAACTTGGTATCTTCCCTGGAGCCTTTCTGTGCTTTTCTAATCTCTCAGGTTCCTGTGGATCCTGGCCCTGGTTCTCCTGCTGTGGTTCTCTCTCATAATGGCATTCATGGGTCTGTCTCATTTCTGAGTGGTGCAATTTTACATGTTACAGTTGCCCCTGGTCTCCCTTAGTCAGCCTGTTTTTGGTAATAGCATAATTTTTTAAATAAAATCACGAGATTTTTTTTAGCAATGCAAAAGTCATCCCTCCATCTTCCCTGAAATAGTAACAGTTACTGTTGTGATAGTAACAGAATAGGTACCCAGTAATTGCATAACTACAGTACAAATTCTCTCCAAGTTTCTCCCAAACATCCAGATTATTTTCCAGTAACTCATACATATTCTATAATAACAGATTAGGTAGCCATGGTATAAAATCTTTTTATGGTCCTGGGTTGTTACCCTCTTATTCCATAACTTCACATCTTGTCATTACCTAAATATACTGCACGTATTGGTACATACTGTAGTTGAACACAGTTGGTACAAAAGATTATACAATGACACCAGAGTAATTACGTTGCACTTTATGAGCTGTAATTTAGTGAAATTTTATTTCCACTAAATAAAAGGTCTTGTTTAGTGTTTAGTGATGGGATATTTGATACCATGTTTGCTTTAGTCTCTTTCCTTCAGGAGTTGTTTTCAGATTACCCAGTAAGAACTGCTTTCTGACACTATCTACAGATGAGCCTTTGGAGTCTGCCTTTTTCCTGGCTCAGTCTGTCTCACTCTCTTTTCCAGTGACTCAGTCTTTTTTACTGTGTCTGCCTGTCATCCTTACACATTCACAAGTTCTCTCTATCTTTCCTTCTCACTCTGTCTCTCTCTCTCTCTCCCTTCCTCTCTTTCTGTAGTTGTCAGTCAGTCGTCCTCAGAGGGTCACACAGAGCGGTCACTGCCAGCAGGGCCTGTTGACAGCTTGGCGCTCATTATCCAGCGCTGATACTCGAGACAAATTAGAGCCCTGCAGTGGAAGGAGTTGGTCAGAGACTCCAGGTATGACTGTGTAGACAGCGAGGGTGGTAATCAAATCTATAAACCCATTGCCAGACAGAACACTGGTATTGGATAGTTCTGCAATTTCATTGATCTTCAGGGAAATGCAAGAAGAACATATCAAATCAGTCATTTGTCTGGAAATTTTTTTAGTAATATTGGGATGCGGCTTCAGCAGCAGCTCACAAAATGAGATGTATGTCAAAAGCTATTGAGGTTTTCCTTGGTAAGAAGATGGTTCTGTATTATATCAGGATAAATGCTGAGGGATCCATTGGTGCAACTGCCCATCAAAGATGATGTCATTCTGTGAATCAGTGCCTTTAACTTTGCTTTAGACCTACCTTCCCTTCTTTGTTACAACGAAACTTGTTTGACAGCATATAACATTGTTGTAGCTTCCCCAAAGTACCTGAGGAAAACATTTCTCTTCCCAGAAGGAGGGCTCAGTGCTATCCAATAAGGAATGGAGCGATTTGAAAGCAAACAGGACAGAGAGCAATGGGTGCACCATTAAGAAATAGCCCCTAAACTACATCTGACAATGGCCAAGATTGCACTTGAACCCAATTCATCGAGGTAAAGTGGCCATTTGAGGAGGCAAGGTGGGGAATTGGTGTTCCTGGATTGAGATAGAGGAATACAGAGTGTGAGTTCTACGCACATCCATACATCTCTGCTCTTCACTGCTACAGTCCAGTGTGTTAGCTTAGAAAGTCACAGCACCACACCGACACACCAATCCACACATATGCACCTGTGCAATATGTAATACGCCAATGAAAAAGGGCTGTGCACAAATTCAGATTGGCTAATTTAGGGGGGGTGGGGGAGACAATGAAACACAATACGCATGACCACTAATAAATAGCTGCCTGATTTTGTGTGTGGTTATAATAAATAGACACAGTTAAAGTTAATGATAAGAAATCTAATATCAGGCTGGATAGAAAGCCATCAAGCTGTTAAAAGAACTCCAGTACAGAAAGGAAAAGGAACAGAGAAACAAAAATACATAAAAATGACAGCTTTGCAGGTATGGAGACAGCTGGGGCAGCACATGGTCCGGATTCTGCTGGGAGAGAAGGAGTAAAAACAAAACACATGAGCACATCACCCTCAGAAATGGAAGTGAAATAATGGAAGTGACAACACAACCTGGCTAAAGCATCTAACACAGTCGCTCAGTGATGAGCTAAATTTAACCTTCCTGATATCCTGGGCCTACCAAAGAACTTTGAGAAACACTGATTTTTAATGTGAAATTGCTTCTTTATTGTTCTAAGCAAATGTTAACATTAGATTGGCTCGCACCCCCGTCTGACGACCTGTCTGAGAAAGACAAAGAGCATTGAGAAACACTGATTTTTAATGTAAAACTGCTTTATTACCTATTTTAATTACCAGGTTGTTTGTTTTGGAGAGGGGGAGATATCCATGAATAATATTACTCCAAGTTAAAACCTGAACAATGGACACTGAAGGAACTCCTAGATAAAAATAAAACAGCAGTGACGCTACTTCATGACGCCATCAAACTGGTTTTGTTCAAGAGACAGAACAGTATTATTGTGCATAAAGCCCGTGAATTTTTTTCCTGTCATGTTCAAGTACAGCTGCATCATTTATATTAAGGATTAAAACATCAGATCATACACATGGGCAAAAATACCTATTTGGTATCAGCGTATGTAATAGTGGGTGACTAAACAATACATTTATTTTTGAAGATGAATTCCTTTTTTGCTTTTAAACGAATCACAACAACTCTCTTAAATGTAGGCTGTTCCAGAGTTACGGAAATGTGGGGTAACAAAAAAATTGCTCATTTACAGTTGCACTCAAAATGATTCAACCCTCATTGCAGATTAGATGTTTAACTTTCAGCTGTGTTCAGTGAACAACTCAAACAAGAACACTTTTGCCATGCCACTTTTAATGACCACCGCAGTTTCAAAATGATTCAACCCCCTGAACAGAATCCCTCATAAGAGATCTATCAGGTGTTGTCTCAAACACACCTGATGCAACTAATCAAGGGCCTCATTAGTTGCATCAAACAACACATGAAATACCCGGACTGGCTACAAGTTTGTTCACAGTGACGTTTGGTTGCGTGCTAGAAATATGTTCAAAGCTAAAGGAACACTGGCTACACTGTGGTGAAACAGGAAAATATCAACAGCTACCACCAGATTTCTGAGGAGGCAGGAGGCCAAAAACCCTCGAATAACTGCAAAAGACCTGCAGCAACATTTGGTGGCAGCAGGCAGACCTGCTGAACTCCAAGACGTTCACCTCTACTGACCCAAAAGCACAAGACAAATTGGCTTCAACATGCTTAAAACCATATAAATAAGCCACAGAAGTTTTGGTACTCTGTTCTGTGGAGCAATGGAACAAAACTGGAACATTTCAGGTCTATGGATCAGCGGTATGTCCGTAGGATGAAGAATGAAGCAGACTCTGAAAAGATGGATTCAATCAAGTATCAAGTATCAAGTAACATCATGCAGTCTGTGAGGAAGCTGAAGCTTGGGCATCACTGGACCTTCCAACAGGACAATGATCCCAAGTATACCTCAAAGTCCACCAAGGCTTGACTTCAGAAAAAGTCCTGGAAGATACTACAGTGGCCATCATAGTCACCTGACTCTCTGATGGGATTTGAAGAAGGAGGTTGCAGCACGCAAACCCAAGAATACGAGATAGCTGGAGGCTATTGCCCATGAGGAATGGGCTAAAATTCCTCAGGAACACCAACAAAACCTGTTGTTTGGCTATGCATCACATTTAAAGCAGTTCACAACAGCAAAAGGGTTCTCTACTAAGTACTAAAGATGTTTCTCAAGAAGGGGTTGAATAGTTTTGAGACTACAGTGGTCATTAAAAGTGGCATATTGTGTTGATTTTGGGAAAACACCTGTAATATTATTTGTGTTTCAACTGTGCTTGTTAGAGTTGTTCATTGAACACAGCTGTTTGTAAGTTTGTACTTTTTGGTAATGCATCTAATTTGGTCATTCCCACTGACAGGACTGACCTGCTTGTGGTATATGCCACCCAGACCTGTATTTGGACAGCCTTCTTACTGGGGGGGGCTTGAGCAGGAAGTTTTTTCACTGTAACCAGGGCAGCAATGATGAATGACAGACAATGTGCCGGTCATTCAGATTTAGAACTTCTCCATTGTGTCTCATTCCATGCATGGGGAAACAGTGTGTGCTTTACAGTAGGGTGTGCACAAGGGGTATCATGATAGACTGGTATCAACCATAACCAGGATATCATGTTAAAAATACACATTACACACACAGACACACAGGAGCACGCAATGATGCAGTAACTATCATGTTAGAAGAGATGACATTCAACCCTAACCCCCCAAAAAGTTAGCTAACGAAGAACAAGGTGTTGGTGGAGCGTGTGCATATCAGGATGAAACCATCACTCAAAACTTGCTCCTCTTTTGCCATAAACAGAGAATGTGAAAAATGGAAAGAGGAAAGAAGCATGTAAGGACATGGTCAGTGGACATTTAATCACAGTATATAACAGAGCGGCTGGTTGTCAACCTGTGGTCTTGCATTTGCCATAAAATAGAGTAATTGCAAAATTGGCATCATTATTATTATTATCATTATTTCAAAATGCCAGTAGACATTACTGTACAGCTAAAGTGATCACTGAACTCAAGTTTTAGTGCTTACATGTCATTAATTTTGAAATAGTTTACAGCAGGGGCTCTAACATTGAAAAGCTTGTAAGAGTAGGTAGATTGTGAAAAAAATCCCAAATCTCCAAAGCCTCTCCTCCACACCACTGGAACACACGCTGCCTGGCTACTGCTAGATATTGACAGTGATGAGGTTTCCCATTCATTCCCTACACAAACGGACTGATAACCTTTCTCAGCTTTTTCCAGACTGATAAATAAACTTTTGTGAAATCCCACATATAACATCATATAAACACAAGGAAAAAAACACTAATGTCACTAATCACTAGTCACTAATGTACCCTTACGTTTAGCTCATAGTTACAGCTCACTTGGCGTAGAGGGTGTGTGCTTTGTACTGTTAGCTCATTAAACAACAGTCTGACAGCCTTGTGTAAAACTACAGTCACTGCACAGTGAGGGCACTTGCAGAGTGTGTGCAGGTACGATGGTACATATGTAGACAGACAGATGATTTGGCCCAAATGCAATGATTGGATGGGTTTATTACACACCTGTTACAGCCACAGACACCAGAATTATATCTTTTTCTGTCTAACCATTTAGTTTATTGATTGATGTCAGGCTGCTGCTATGAGAATATGAACAAATATAACAAAAAATCTTCTCAAGTTACATACAATAAGTGACATACCCTGCCTTTAAGCAGATTTTTGGTCTTGTGTCTGTGCAGCTACCACTGACTAATGGTGGACTGAAGCTGCATGTGCATGTGCTCATGCATGCATTTGCCAGCATGCAAATTACTGCCATGACACAAACGTCAAAAAAACATTTTTTGTGTGTGTGTTTCACTGGCTCTGAGGCATAACAAAGGCCACTGGAGCTAGTATATTGGCAATCACACAAATCTGCCTTCACCTCAATATTTAATGAGCTGAGCAAATTAGCCATACGAAGCAATCTATTGAGCCTTTCTTCACTACTTTGCTGATACACACACAGAGAAAAGCACTTCACAGAAACCTTATTACAGCTGAGCCAACATTTCTGACACTGAATTTCTGAGAACTACACTCTCACTCACTCACACACACACACACACACACACACACATACACACACACAAATAAGCCTGCTTTTATGAATGCACACATTGCATTATGCCATATGTTCTTACACCATCATGCCATCAAATATCAGTCTAGATAAAAAAACTACCACAAGGCTCAAACATTGACTTAATAACTACTGTAGCACTTCAGTGTGTGAAAAGGAGACGTTTAAAGAGATGATGATAATGGCTCCTTCAGTCAATCAAACACCACAAACCAAGATCAGTGATCCATGTGTGATGATGGAGCCGTGCGTTTCTTGACTGTTAATTAAAATGTAGCCTGAACCTTGACAAGCCTCTGACTCAGAGAGTGAGTTAATTAGCTTGTTAAAAATCTGGTTAAGGAAACATTTAATGGCACCATACAACGTGAGAGGAAATTGGATTGTGTTATGTTTAAGGTTTATTGGTGGCTATCACATACTGAAGTACTGAATCTAGAATCAAGAGATTTTTCAGTTATCATGCTCAGCGAGTGTTGACCTGACTGGCCCATTGTTAGATCCTGAATTGAATGCTTCTTTGAAAAATGTTTCTTTAAATTGGTTTATACATCAAAACTGACTTGGATACCTGACTAAACAAAATGAACACAGACAGAAGCTGTGCTATGTTGTTTAATTAGCTTCAAAACCATTGCACATAAAAACCAGACGGAGTGCACACAGTACAGTATCTGCGAGCAGAAAACCACCTGCAATGGAGAATTTCCGCTCCACCTGCACAAATGCAGTCACTGGAGAACAGGGCTGTGAAAAACACGGGCTCAACCCTCCCTATGTGCCTGCCACTGTTAAACACTCGATTGCTGGGGATGGAATAGACAGTGGCTCATTTGATTGGTCACTTTCAAAATCCACAGTCTCTGGCTTGTCTCTGAGCCCTTCAATACCTTCAAACACTATTAAAATGAAAGATGTTAACTTAGTTTAAGACTTACTTGGTCCAACATGATGGCTGCATGAAAATGGCCTGTCTTCTACTGAGTCAGGGAATATGATCAGTCATGATCAGAGTTCAAAGTGACCCGTCAAAGCAATGGAGATGTCAGCAAATGTCTATTCCATCAACTCCAAAGTCTCAAAAGACAACTTGACTAGCAAACATATGTTGCAGAGTGGCAAGCAGAACTACATTTCTAAGTAGATAAGATAATTATCTATTTACATTTAAAGTGTAGCTTGACTTTTGAGTATAGGTTGGATTGTCTATTGCTGACTATGCAAGGCTGTTTGACTTAATCTGATCTTATTTTAGGTGATACTTAGCTAGATAAGATAAGAGGAGCACGTCTGTCACAGATACAGATTTAAAGAATGTACTTAATGCGCTGATAGCCAAATATCTATATCTATATCTATATCTATTGTTATATATCTAGAAAGCTTGGCTTTAAATTTGACAGGGCATTTTTGTAGTGCTTGCTCTCATCACAGCCACATGGTCAAATGACTGCATTTGTGCAGGTGGAGCAGAAATGCTCCCTTGGAAGGATGGTTCTCCACTTGTGAATACTGCTCTGTGCATTTGCATTACATGCACGCACTTGGGTTTTATGTGCCTCCGTTTTGAGAACAATTGAATGCCGTACTTAATTTTACGAATGAGTCACCCATATGATAAATCTAATATTTGGAACAATTTAATCTACTTATAAAATCAGGGAAAGCCTTTATGTTAATGATAAAAAGATTACATTGGACAGGAGAATTGAAATAAACCTACCAACTTTTGAAAGTTGTTCTGAAAACTAAAGTGACAGGAAAAAAAAAAAAATAGTCTGCCAGTTCATGTACCATAAGCTGAGTATGGTGTCATCTCCATCCTGTGCGTCTGTGTGCGCATGTGTTTATGCAAATATGTGAACCACTGTGTGTCTACGTAAGACAAAGAAGGTCTGGCAGAGAAATCCCTCTGTTTAAATATTATATCCCTGTCTAAACAACTACTCCATTTCAGCCTGTGGCGTAATCCCTGCACTCACTCAGCTAAAGCTAATTCACAAGGCTCAGGGGAGGTTTCTCTCACCCCTCACCACCTAGTCCCTTGCTCTCACTCACCTTTTATAGCATAATTGGATCCTTATACATATTTTTCTTTAATTTCAACAAGGATATAAAGAATAAATAGAGAGATTCCATATGTTGAACTGATGCAGAGTTAAGATTGAGAACGATGAGAAGAAAATCAACTTCACCACTGTTCATTACAATTAAGAAAGTCTTGAGACACTTTGAACTAGAAACATATATGATTATCTTAGTCTTTGGGAGGTCCCAGTGATATATTTTGGTAAAAACAAACAAATACAAACCCATATGAATTAATGTAAATAAATAAATAAATACAGAAGAAAATAAATGAATGAATAAATAAATACATAAATAAATAAATACCTTGTAGTTTCTGTTCCCCAGCCTTCCCCTCAGGTTTGATATACTTTTCCTTCTCATTATCATTTAAGTCCAGAACTGAAAGCAACACTCACTCTGTCCCCTGATGGAGGACACATTTGCATTCTCTGCCACACCATAGATTCTGTGTATCTGCCGTATATTGTTTTCAAAAGATGCATAAAAATTGTATGGCAGCTCAAAACTTTGGCCCCAATACAACCCGTCATCATTCTTCCTATTTTCCTCATCTCTATCTGGCACTCTGTTGTCTCCCTGGCACCCTTGTTCCCTCTGTGCCACCCCAGGTCTTGGCGGTAGCCCTGCTCACTGTCTCACCCATCTGTTTCCATTCATTAGGACAGGATTCGCTTCTCTGCTCTTCTGACACCTTTTCACATCAGGCTGCACAATGTAATTAAACAGGGTTAGGGGGAATGATTTTTGAGCTGCAGCTAGCTCCTTCCTCTTCCATCTACTTTAAGTCTGCCTCGTTTGTTCTTATAGGGTGGAGACAGAACTGTGCTACTTTGTTGAGGTACCAACTGTCTATAATGTCTCCCTTGCAAAAGTGGCAAAGTCTTGACAACTTGACAAAGTTCTTGAGTCATAGGACGTAGTGCCGGTCCTGTTCTCCAGCCACTGCACAAATAAAAGAAAACTCCCTATATTACCACTTACTGGTAATAATTTACTAATCTAGTAAAACAATTTACTCCTTTCAGTAAAAGAAATATATTTTTCTGTAAATGTGACAGTTTGATATACTGTAGTGTTTGCCATTGCATGTATAATGGGACTGCTCTTAAGTCCAAAGAAAGAAAAGAGACAACACCTCATCAATGCATTTTACTGATACAATAAGAATATGGGTTGATTGATATTTGGCTCCATCAGAGAGCAGACACAATGTCTGATTTGACTAATGTCTATTGTATTTAGATTGTTTTATTGCTCTTGTAAATTACATTGTGGCTTACAAACCATTTGATTGGTATTGGAGGTAACAAGCAGCAATTAACTTGTCTTGCGATATAGATCAATGGTTCATTCAATACCTACACAAGCGTGGTCCACCCACACAGGTGTTTCAGGTCATTTGCCTGATTAGAGCTTTTCCTGTGACTGTGTGGGCATTTACCACAGCAGAGGTCCTCTTGTGAACAAAGACCTCGTGTCAAAATCTATTATACTGTTTGTTTTTGTACAGCATGGTGTGTGCTGGGAAAATCAGACCTCAAGGAACACTTATTTGTGAACATTGTGCACAAAATCACTCCTCAAATTAGTACATTTGAAGTTGAAGACAATAAAATGATCATATTTTTGAATCCTTCCACCCAACTGATCCACTCAACTTTACACAAAAACCCAAACACCACGGGGTATATAGAAAGTATATAGAAAGAAGAGCAAAGGACAGATAGCTCTTGCCGTCACCGCAGATACACTGACAGATTAACAGAAAGAAACATATTTCTAATCAGATACTGGCCATTGAATGGTGACCACCGGCCAATATGACAGACTGGTGAGAGGGACTCCTGGGACAGAAGGGCAGCTTGTGACCGTGGGAGCGCTCACTGACTTGATTTCTTCATCAGCAGGTGCCAGGTTCCCCTGACACATGGTCACATACAACCAGCATGCACACATAATGACACATATGCATGCACAGGCACATAAATACACACACACATTTAATCACTTCCAAGTTGAGGTCTGGGACCTCATGTCAAGATTACACACTGAGGCAACCCCTGAACTGTCCATATGATCACTTGGATATACACCTGACCTCGTATTTTCTGCTCTCTTTTATATTGTGACCTTTTACATTGTAATGGTAATAGTCACTGGCTGCTGCTGCATTTGCTATGTAAACTTTACATGCATGTTATAGATAACAACAAAAATAAGTGATGTTTGTATTTGACTTTCTGCTTAATAATTCAGCAGTTCATAAGGAAGGTAGTTCATCTCCTGACATTGTACATATTAGGTCAAAGTTCATGTTTATGAGGAGACTAGTTTGTTATCAGAGCATGGAACCAAACATAAGGGAGATTCTCATATCTACCCCAAGTGCCTCTTCTCTCCTCTTGTGGGCTCAGGGGCCCTTTGTGTGTGTATGTGTGTGTATCTGCACTTATATGTATGCATGGAGTTATCTCAAGAACTGACCTGACACTTGGTTATCTCCTCTCTCCTCTGGCCTCCCTGTCACATACAGAATAGGGAGTGATGAGTGGCATAGGGAGTCCCTCAAGTAAACGATACGAACCATGCATTATGGATCCTCACGTAAGTAAACAGGACCCGCTGACCTTTTGGACCAATGGAGAGGACAGCAGAGAAAAACTCCCACAGTAAAAAAAAAAAAAAAAGGAAGGTAGCCTTTATTCCTTTATTACATGTGATGGGTGCACCAGGAGGAAAGATTGGGAGTATTGAAACTTTTGCCCCACGTATTTCTTTTCACATTTTCCACCTAGTTTACTGAAGACTATGTGTACTAAAAAGCTACAGTAGTAGTAGTAGTAGAACTACAGAAAAGGATACTGTACATACTAGCTCCAATATGATGTGTGTGACATGATTTATGGCTATATTATTATATATAGTGACAGAAACGTGATCCAGCATCTTACATTTACACACATTTCGAGTAAACTACATTATTCAAGGAAACATGTAATTTTGACTACATTTAATTGGTGGAGCCAGGGGGGGTTGGGTGTCACATCTTAACTGCTAATACCACATGTGATTTTTAAAAAAACATATTCTGATGATGTTACTACTAGGAGACCTATTCTGCTAATTTTCAGGTTCATTCTTGTATTTGGAGATCAAATAATGTCAAGGAACATCTGAGGTTTAATAGCAGTAATAATGTTTGCGGTTGTATAATTTAGGCCTGGGATTATCAAAACCTGTGGTTAGGGTTACATAAGAATAAAACACTATATAAACAAAATAAAGTCCAGAACCAAACCATTTAATTAAAACACTTTCTAGTTTCTGCAAGACTTGGTGATTACTGTACGCTTGAGGAGTAATGCACATTTATATTATATTTATTCCCCCATTATTTTGCATTCATACATACTTTGTCTGGTTTTAATTGTACATACCTTTTTAGGGTGTATCTCTGTCCACTAGTTCTATTTCTGCTGTTCTTTTACTTTTGCTTACTTGCTGCTGTAACACTGTGAATTTCCACTGTGAATATCTCATCTCATCTTATACAAACAATATTTTTTGCTTTTTATTTTTTAAATTTCATTTCTTATTGTTTAGTCGTTTTATTCAAATTTTCCTTTATAGTTTACTGTTGTTTTAGTAGTTGTCTACTACCTTTCCACTCTCTCTGTTCTCTCATTTAATCTATTTGTTCTTCTTAATTAGAAATTGTAGCACTTGAAGAATGGAAAGTGCTGTACAAGTTAAACCATTGGTATTATTGTTGGAACTCTTATCCTACAACAGTAAGATTTACAAAAGGACAGAAATAAATGGATGTCCACTCACCAGAGAGAGAAGTGACCGCTATAGATTCTGACAGTCAGCGTGCATATTAAACATATTGGTTTACCATTGTCATTGTCCAGTAAAATAGAACAAAACTCATCAGCCCAGTCAGATTTGAACCGACGTCAAATGGTCAACTTTGCATTTTTTGTACAGGCCATGTTCTTGGTTTAGGAGAGTAAATGGTTACATTACGAAGCAGGTGATGAGCTCGATACAGTGTTGTAGGTCAAGTGTATGGTGTGGGGTGAAGTCAAAATAAATATAGAACAGCGAGCACTTTATTTGTTACATTGTTGTCCTTATTTAATTGTGCTCCTTTTGCCCTCTTTCTGAATGCTCTATTTTAGCTCCAATCTCTTCAAAGCCCCCCTCCCCGAAAGTCCAGTCTGCTCTGATTGGTCAGCTCCCTAAGCAGACAGCGCCCGACAACTCCTGCATCAGCTCTGCCATCTCCAAAGGGAAACACATTAGCTTAGCAACATACTAATGCTGCACAAGGTCATACGATCAACAGATCCCTTCAGATCTGCAGATCACCCGCAGATCACACCAGTTTACTTAAATACAGGTCGTCACTTCCTCACTTGGTGGGAGGACATTAAGACTATTGCTTGTTTGCAGCCAACAACACAGCATGTGTGCCTTCAACATAGTTTTACCAGAGCCAGCGGTAGTGACATAGCAACAATAGCGGACAGCAACATGGATTCAGATTTTCAGTCGACAGGACAATCAGCCTGCTGAAGGAGGCAACATCCCAGGTAACAAGCCCTGCATCTGGGGTCACAAGAGGGGCCAGATATAAACAGCATGGTTTACACGCATTTACTGAAAGATGAAGCAGGAGAAAAAGAGGATGGTTGTTTCTCATAGTTTGAGGGTCTCAAGACAAATCAGAGACGTATTTATGTTGAAAAGACATGAAAAAGTGGATTTTGCATTCTGTGTTCCCTTTAATACGGAGTTAAGTGTCAGCTTTTCTACGAGTGGTGTGAAATTAGAGATTGTGTATGTCTCGGTCAGCTCTGTTTTTTTTAAGAATTAATATATGCATCCCTATCTAGCATCCACAACAACAGCTGGATTTCAGCTGTCAGCCTGTGAGCCCTGCTGGCTTCCCACCCATGAACACTGTCAGTTGTTCTACTGACAGTGATGAAATGGGCTGGGTGTTTTGCCTCTATGGCAACATAATGCTCAGACCTTAAAAGCATAAAGAAATATTCCTTATATTTCTTCTTTCTTTTTTTTTTTTTTTTCTTGCAAACATCCGTTATTATTTCTGAAATCTGATTTAGGGAAAAAGTCTGATTTCAAGCAGATACTGTTATTAGAGCAGCCAATACTGCCAGCTGATTTATGAACCCATGTTGGGTTGAACAGTATGCCAGTTGTAAATACCAATAACAGCAATGTAATGGTACTGGTTACCCACAGGCAAACAAAATACATTTAACACATTTAGTGCTGTTGTACAATTCTGCTTGGTAAAACAGAAAGGCTGTCCATCCAGGAATGTTCAGCACCTCATCACAATCATTTTTCTGAGATGCCACAAGAAATCATCCATTATAAACATTTATTGGGTTTTTTTTACACATCAGTTTACCTGAGTTTGTCCCATATGAACAACATTGCTCCCAGCAGTATCATTTACAAACATGTTTCTCAAAAATATAGACCCATGTCACTTGTATTCATGTCCTCCAAATTACTGAAACAACAAAGTAGAGAACCTTATAGAGATTAGAGGAGCCGCGTGAATGTGACTAAATGACCACTCATGAGTCACCTATAAACTTTTATGTTGGTAAGATATTTTCAGGCTTACCAGCGGTTGGCCCTTTACTGAGACTGTTTTTTTTTTTTCCAGTGTTATGACTTGTAAGGAACTGTCAAATATAAGAGCAACTCATCTGAGACTTTAAAATGGACCTGGACAAAATCCATGTGGACTACTAACCCAGTTCCTAAAAACATACTACTTTCTGAGGTAAATTTAGAACAATGGGTCCCATATTAGAATTATAGAAGAAAAGACAAAGAAACTAGCTGTGGGTATTTGTCATTGTCATCTATGAGGAAGCCCCAGATCCTGGGGATTCATCATTGTTAGGACAGACTCTGGTGGATACATTTCCTGTACCCTTATCTGTAAGAAGTAACCCACAACAGCCTGATTTCACAAGACCAGTCCTCCTTTTTAACATTAAGTATTTTTCATTTTACAGAGTTTGCACTGGGGAGTGTGCTTTGTTGCTGGTAAATTCTGGTATGGGGTGCCCAAATGTAAAAACGTATCAGATATTCCTAGCTGATATATTGTGAATATTGAGCTCACTTTCCTCACATTTTAGACAAATTCATATTAAACATCATGTTTAATTTAATCTTTAACAGTATGATTATGTTAAAAATAAAATTTAAATCTAAATTGAAATGTCAAATGTTAAGTCCAAATCTTAATGTTCAGTAGGTGACCTGCTGATCCATGTCAGTAGTGTGGGCAGGGCTGTAGACACTGTTTGAGGTTAATCCAAAGAGTGTGGGCTATTGGCACATTTTCTAATCATTTAGCTTTATATTTGATGAATCATTTATATTTAACATTTATATTCAATATTTAGATTCATCATTTACCATCTAGATTTATACATTTTTATATATAAACATATTGTTAAAAATTACATACCACATGTATGTCTGTCTCAAACATGAGGAATTAAAACTAAATGTGAGGAAAGACTGCTAAATATTCACAATATATCACCTAGAAAATTGTATTTTTACATTAGATGCCCCACACCCTCAATCTAGCTCTAAACAGAATGGGAAACATGGTATATTTACTGACTAAGAAAGAGAAATCCACTTGCCATACCATATGGAATATGCGTATAACATATTTGAAGTACAGAAACATAATCATTTTATTTCAATTTTTAGCTACAAAAGCAATAGCAACATGGTGGCCCAACTCTTTACTCCAGAGAGATTCTAATCTATCCAGTGCTCTGATTTCTGACCAAATATCAGCAAAACTAATGACATTCCCTTCAACCATAGCTGTGATAAGCAAGCATGCTGACATTAGTATTCAGCTGCTGCAAACGGCCACTGTGCCAAAGTTACATTCTTGAGACTTCCAAACACACACTTCTTGTCATTGGCCAGCTATAGCAGCACTTTTGAGAGAGACTGTTTCAATGTCTCTGTCAAACTGTCATACCAAAATGCCCCAACAAAGTCATGTTTAAGTTTCTCTCTCTCCTATCTGTTGAAATATCTGCAAATCTTGAAAACAATGTAATGTTTTTCTTTCATGTATCCTTGCTGACGTAACCATAACTAATATTCGAGCTAGCCTAAATCCAACTTTTGCCACTGTAGCCAGTCCATAACATAAAACATTTTTATTATTTCCTCACCATAACAAAACTCCACTTCGTAGAACATTGAGCAGGCATATTTATTATTCGCAATAAAGGAATGAATGGCCAGTTTGTGTCATGATTGCATAATGTTAATCTGATTTCTACCTGCATAGATGTGACCGGCGTATATCAGGTGTAATCATATACACATTGTTAGGTTAAGTCAATTTTTTTTATATAGCACCAATTCATAACAAACGTTATCTCAAAACGCTTTTCATATAGAACAAGTCTAGACTATACTGTTTAATTAACAATGACCCAACAATTGCATAATTTAAAATTAGGGATTCCATATTCCAACATGAGCAAGCACTAGGTGACAGTGACAAGGAGTTACTCCTCTTTATCAAAACTGCGCTTGGAGGTGGACATCCTTCTGCAGAAACTGTGTTAGGTGAGAGGGAGAGAAAGATTACAATAATTGGATTGTGCCAGATACTTGGTACTGACTAATAATTCAGGATAATTAATAATAACTGTTAATAGTTGTAGAAGGAAATCATGCAGGCCCAGAGCAGCAGGCTGTCTGCACCAGAGATCCATGGAACCTCGAGACCCACAGCCAGGCATACCATGACCAGGGTCCACAGGAACCTGTGAGATGAGAAAGCACAAAAGCTCCGGGAAAAATACCAAGTTAGTGATATGCATTAAAGAGACATGATGCATACCAATGGAGAGGGAGAGGAGGAGAGAGGAGCTCAGTGCATCATGGGAAGTCCCCCGGCAATCTAAGCCTATAGCAGCATAACTAGGGGCTGGTCCAGGGCCTGTGAGGCAGCCCTAACTTTAAGCTTTATCAAAAACAAAAGTTTTAAGCCTACTTGCAATCATAGAGTGAGGGTGTCTGTCTCCTAAAGCAAAATGGAAGATGTTTGCACAGGAAAGGATAGTTGAGAGCTCTGCCTCCTGCACTACTGTTGGAGACTCTAGGAACCACAAGTAAGCCTCCTTTCTGGGAGTGCAGTGCTCTAGTGTGGTAGTACAGTATTATGAGCTCTCTGACGATGGTGTCTGACTATGAAGCTTTGTAGCTCAGGAGAAGTCTTATCTGTTCTGTGGCTCAGAGGTGGAGTGGGTTGTCCCTCTGTCAGAAGGTCGGTGAGTCAATCCCAGGCTCCTATGAGTCAGCATGTCTAAGTGTCCTTGGGCAAGACACTGAACCCCAACTTAGAATAGAATAGCAGCTTTATTGTCATAGTTACAGGGACAATGAGAAACAATTTCGCAACATCTCTCTCAGCACTGTAGTGCAAACAGCAAGCAATAAGTAGACAAAAAAAGAACAATGTGCAAACTGTATATACTAATTATAAAAACTGTCAAAACTATATGTATGATAAGGAGCATAATAGCTTATTGTGGTGAGAGCAATTATGGAGGAGGTTCTACACATTTGACAGCCTGTGGATGGAAACTGTTTTGCAGTCTGTCAGTATGTGCTCTCAATGTCCTTGTGGGGGGATGGGCTGGTTTTGAGCTCAGGTGCAATGGAGAGAGGTGTAGGGCTGGTCCAGGAGATGGCGCGGGAGAGAGGTAAGTAGCACCAGCGCACCTGGAAACAGGTGCAGTAAATTACCTCTCTCCCTATTTAAGCAGTAGCACGCCGGGACCCGAGGAGAGGAGTGAGAGGCGTAGCCGCGAGTAGCTGACGGAACCGGCCTCGGGGCAGCGGTACGGCAGGACACCGCCCGAGTGAAAAGACATTGTGGCGTTGTCCAGAAAAATAAAAACATTTGTGTTGAATCTACGGTTGGGTGGTCATTGAGTGCTGGGGAAATCCATGCGAGACGAGGTCTCTTGCTACACTGGCGCCCAATTCCCAGCACTTGCCAGCATGACAGACCATCACGAGGAACACCATACCCAGTCTTTGGGGATTCTGGCCCAGATGTTGGGGCAGATGGCCCGGATGAGCCAGGAGCAGGCGGTGGGGCACCTGCAGCACCTGGAGGTGCAGGCCCAGGCCCAGGCGGAACGACAGACCGTGGTCCTTGAGAGCCTGTTGGCCTGGTCGGAGGCTGCATCGCCGCTGGCTGGCCGGCAGCGGTTCGGGGGCGATATGATGCTGTCAAGAGGGCCGTACTAACGCAAACGGGCTGTTTGCCAGAGGACCACCAGCCAGCAGCCAGCAGCCAGCAGCACCGTCCCTCGACTCTCCCCTCCACGGGTCCCGGCTGCTACAAGCACCCTCTCCCGGGCACACAGGGAGGTGGGCCAAGTGATCCTGGTTCAGGTGAGACGTACCGCGTTCCGGTAAGAATCCAAGGGGGTATACACCAGGCTGTGGTTGATTCGGGCTGCACGCAGTCCATGATTCACCAGAACCTGGTTCGGCCCGGGGCTTTGGTGGAGGCCAGGTGGGTGGATATCAGGTGTGTTCACGGGGATATTCACCGCTATCCCATTGTGCCGGTGGAAATTAAATACCGGGGGGAAAAGCATAGCGTAAAGGCAGCTGTAAGCAGCCGCCTGGCGCACCCCCTGATTCTGGGGACTGATTGGCCGGGTTTTAATGGTTTAGTGGGGCAGTGTGCGGGGGTGCGTTCACGACCGGTAGGGACATGTAGTGTCTGTGCTGTGCTCAGTGGTGACGCAGGGTCGTCCGACGCTGCCGAGGGGGCAGCCCACGACGCCTCCGCCGGAGACGCCGAGGGTTCCCGAAATCCACCCCACGGAAGATTTTCCACTCGAGCAGTCTCGTGACGACACCTTACGCTCAGTCTTCGACCAAATGATAAGTATTGATGGTCACTTGGTGCGCCCTGACGCAGCGCAGACCTAACAGCACTTTTCCTTGCGGAGGGACAGGTTATATAGAGTGAATCGTGACACTTGGACAAGACTGATAAACACCCAGTTGTTGGTGCCGAAAAGCCGCCGGGAAACTGTTTTCCAGGTGGCTCATTATAACCTGATGGCTGGTCACATGGGATATGACAAAACACTAGACCGGATAATGGCCAGTTTCTATTGGCCTGGCATTCGGGGGGATGTACGCCGATGGTGTGCATCCTGCCCAGAATGCCAGTTGGTTAACCAACCGGCCATCCCAAGAGCGCCATTGCGCCCATTATCACTGATGGAGGTCCCATTTGAGCGCATTGGCATGGACCTCATCGGGCCATTTAACCGGAGTGCACGCGGCTATCGCTTTGTGTTGGTCCTGATGGACTACACAACGCGATACCCGGAAGCAGTGCCGCTGCGCACCATCTCTGTAAAGAGTGTGGCGCAGGCACTGTTTCAGATAATCTCCCGAGTGGGGATCCCGAAAGAGATCCTCACTGACCAGGGCACCTCGTTCATGTCACGAACACTGAGAGAGCTTTACGGATTATTGGGCATTAAGTCTGTTCGTACTGGGAGGATGGTCCAAGCCCCAGTAAGAATGAGATTCAGTACGTCCTAGACCTGAGAGCAAAACTCCACACTTTGGGAAAGTTGTCACGTGAGAATTTGCTCCAGGCCTAGGAACGTCAGCAGCGCCTGTACAACAGAGGATCGCGGCTGAGACAATTTTCACCGGGAGATAAAGTACTTGTATTACTCCCATCTTCTAGCTCTAAATTAGTCGGCAAGTGGCAAGGTCCCTTTGTGGTCACATGGCGACGTGGACTCTGAGGTGGAGCGTACTGACAGGGGAGGAGCCACACAGATATACCACCTCAACCTCCTCAAAATATGGAGAGAGGCGGAGCCTGTTTCTCTGATGACGGCAATTGGAGAGAGAGATGAGTTCCCAGCAGGTATGGGGGGGTCGACCGCCCCGTGCTGTACCTGAGCAGGAAACTCTCGGAGCGAGAGAGCAGGCACAGCATGGTGGAAAAAGAGTGCCTCACCATCCGCTGGGCGGTCGGCGCCCTGTGTTACTACCTCCTGGGACGCCCATTCACCCTCTGTTCGGACCATGCCCCGCTCCAATGGCTCCACCGCATGAAGGATACCGATGCCCAGATCACCCGGTGGTATCTGGCTCTTCAGCCTTTTAAGTTCACGGTGATCCATAGACCGGGGGCACAGATGGCTGTGGCCGAGTTCCTCTCCCGCCCCTTGGGCGGTGGGGGGGTGGGTTAGGCCAGATGGTCCCTGGCCTAAGTCGGGCGGTGGAAGTATGTGGGGGGGTGGGCTGGTTTTGAGCTCAGCTGCAACGGAGTCTCGGGGTCTCAATCACCCTCTCTGCTGCCCTCACCACCCGCCATATGGTCCTCCTGTCTTCTGCTGTGCAGCCAGCAAACCACACAGTGCAGCAGTAGGACAGGAGACTCTCAATGGTGGCCTGGTAAAACCTGACCATCAGATGTTGAGGAAGGTGAACCTGCTTCGGTTTTCTGAGGAAGTACAGTCTTTTCTGGGCTTTTCCCACCTGATGTGCAATGTGTGCTGACCAGGTGAGATCAGCCGTGATGTGTACTCCCAGGTATTTGAAGCAATCTACCCTCTCTACTTCTTCTCCACTGATGTACACTCCAGAGTGCTCAGTCCGTTTTGATCGTCTGAAGTCTATTATGATTTCTTTGGTTTTTGATGTGTTCAAGTCCAGGTTGTTATGGGAACACCACTGTAAGAGGTGATGGATCTCCTCTCTGTAGGCTGTCGCGCTGTTGTCATGTATCAGACCTACAACAGCTGTGTCATCAGCAAATTTTACAATGGTGTTCTTGGGATGGATGGGTGAAGAGAGTGTAGAGGAAAGGACTTAGGACACACCCCTGAGGAGTTCCGGTGCTTAGGGTCAGGGTGGCTGAGGTGTGGCGTCCCATCCTGACCCTCTGTGGCCTGTTCGTGAGGAAGTCCAGCACCCATGTGCAAAGAGAGAAACTTGCTCCTGAAGCAGCTTCAGTGTGTGAAAGACTAGAAAGGCGCTATACAAATACTGACCATTTACTATATTAACATTCTTACAGACAGTGAATACAGGGAAGCTAATATGGCCAAAACTTCTTTTCCTTATTTTTGTTGGTACAGGCACAGCAGCATTCTGGACCAGTTGGAGAGTCTTGCGTAACGAAGAATTTCAATAATCCAGCATGTAAGAAACTAATGCATGGACCAGATTTTTTGCATCCTTCTGAGAGAGGATGTGTCTGATTTTTGCTGTGTTGCATAGGTGAAAAAAGGTAGTCCTTGAAATTTATTTTATGTTGGAGTTAAAGGACGTATCTTGTTCAAAGATAACTCCCAGATTCCTTACGGTGGTGTAAGAAGTCACTGTAACAAAGGTAGGTGGAGTAAAATGTGTTTGATCCAGCCCACTTTGAGCACGGCCCTGAACTGTCCACTGCTGTCAGGGGTACTTCAAAGTGCAGCCTCACAGACCTACTACACTAGCACTGTAGAATCTTGTTTCTACTACTGGGCTAATATACTGACAGCAACACAGCCCATATAAACAGTAGTATCATTTCAGTATCAAGTTCTTAAGATCAGCATGACACGGTGCAACATTAGTATTCCATTGCAGAAACATGTCTGGTCACCTTACAAATATATTCACTTACTTTTGAGCTCGTACTTAGTCATCAGCAACTTCTAAGGCTCTATTGTCTTCACTACTGACTTAATGTGGACTCTGCTGTTTTGTGCTGGACAAGTGCAGGCTTCGGTACTTCCTGTTAGATCCTGCCAAAAAATAATGGGACATTTTCATATGAAGAATATTTCTTTGGTTTTTTAGTTTGGTACTGTACTAATATTGAACTAACGTTCAAGGCATATAAAACTGCATAATAGAGAAAAAAGAAAAAAAATGTGATGGTTAGATGAACTTTCAGTTTTGACTTAAGGGCTGGAGAGCAAAGTTTTGTTTTGACTTATAGAGAAGGAAGTGACAATTTGAACTCAAGAAGCACTTTTGTCTGACATGTATTCTGCCTGTTTCCTTCATGTCTCCTTCCTTTAGCTCTGCTTTTCATCACAATGACCTTTATGAATAATGAGATGCTCCTAAGGTAACCGTGACAACGGGCCTACCTTGGAGGCTGCAAATAGGCACTGAGATAAAGTAATTCAACACCTGACAAGGAAGTGCAGTAGTGTTCGCTTCATCCTCTGAGCAGGGGGATGGAAGTCTGCTGATTAACGCTGACAGTCTGAAGAGCACACTGAGCCAGCACATTAATAATAAACTCTTTAAATGCCTGTGTATGCTTTTAGAGAAGGTCATACAGCCATGAAAGGAAGCTAAGATGTAGGAATAAAGGATAAGCAAGGACTGACAGCAGGGTTAAAAGATAACTTGGCTTGGTTTCACACACTTTATTTGCAGCACTTGTCCTATTTAAAGGTCTTACGAAGAATATTCATAATTTTTTGGGGGGGAGTTACTAATTAGCTCATTTTTTCAGCATAGGAGGATATTTTAGTATGTACAAAGTGCATAATTAATAAGCCAAGAAACTTAAATGGCTTCCGGGGTGTTCAGCATTAATTGCCTTGGCAAATTAACATATCCGCCCCATCATTTTTTCCAACTGTGATTTTAACACTTCAGTAACTCAGTGTGAGGAACAGGCTTCCTCATAGGGGGACCAGAGAGGTCACGAACCTGGAAGTTTCAGAACCTGTGGTATATTTATCCAGTGAATGGTATGTCCAACAGAATGTTATCTAAAGGCAGGGTAATGGCCTATTTTCTGTTATGTTTTAAAACATGACAAGGTGTGTTTTGATGTCTGTATTTATCTAGGTATGTTGGTCTGAGTGCACGAGGGACTGACATCTCAAGCACAAAGCAGTGGTGTGGTAAATGAAGCTGTAGTCAGTTAACATAATGACCGTAACAAATGGATGATTGTGTTAATTCCTCCTCCGTGTGTCAGATCATATGAGGTCACCCTTTTGACCACCTACTATACAGCCAGCAGCAAGATGGCTGAAGCCACACCCACTTTTTCAGTGTATTTTATACCCACTAAACCAATACCTTCTAATCTAGTAGTTTGTACATCTATAAACATACATATTGTAAAGTTTCATTTTCTGATTTTGGTTCATATAAGTAAGGCTGTATTTGTTCTATAATACCTACTTCTGTCTCTGAAACCCAAACCAAAATGTCATAATCAGTGTTTTTGCCTTGTTAGTATCAGCAGGGGATTTTTTGCATACCTCGTAGAATGATTTGTTCAAGACATGAGAGCACTATGAAAGCTATTCAAATCAATTTGTCAAGGGCTTTGAAAATATTTACAGAAATGACAGTTTGGGTTAAAAATTAGCTGACTTGTACCCTGCACAGACACATTGATTTGTGCCCAATGTGCCAAGCCAGTGTGCCAACTCAGTGGGTGCAACTCTCCCAGTGTCAGATGACCAGGTTGTGAGTCATTGATCTGAGCAAATCAATAGTCAGCACGTCCATCTCCCAGACACTCTCAGTGGGTCGCCATCTGTGTGTGTGTCCATATCCTGTCCGAAGCCATCGCGGGAACCTATCACCACACACCAGGTGGCTGCCATCTGGGTCCCGCCGCTTAACACACAGCATGGTTCCCTGTGTAGGAGAGTGTTGTATGTATGCATGAGTTTGAGAGATAGAGATTGACCATTAAATGTCACATTTGTGGGCTCGCATTCACAGTGACTGTGCTGTGTGTAAGAGTTGCTGAACTGAGTCAGTGTGTGCATGAGAGAACATGAAGGTGGATTGCATGTCCGTGCAGAAAGCTGAACATGTGTGTAGACGGAAATACAAAGTGACAGAGGCGGTGTTGGCCAGCAGTGAAGAGGGTGGGGTGATAATGGGGGTAACAAGGTGCTTGCTGTTTTGGCATTCCACTGTCATGATGGTGGGCTGTGAAATCTTTTGGAAGAAGGACTTAGCTTGCGTGCATGTTTCACACTAATTGTACAAACATGGAAGTGTGGTGCGTTGGTGTGAGTTTCTGACACTTCTTGACAAACTCCTCTTCTCACTTTTCAGACTCACAGGGCTCTTTGTGTGCGTGGGCTTGAGTCATGACACTCTTGACAATCAATGCACATGAGCTCACATTTTGCTGTTGAATGTTGGTCCTTCAGTGTTATATTAATATTTTAATGCCTTAATGTGTTGTGTTTGAAAAGGTCCTGTGACTTGAAATTCACACACTGCAATTCTGGAAGGCTCAGTTTGTTAAGTAGCACATTGACAATAAAAGATTCCCAACTTGAACATCACATGGTATCGTGTACAGTTTTTGGCAGTTATAGATTTAAAAGTACAGCTTGATATTTTATGTTTTTGTGGGTTGCAGATTGGTTCAATACCTGCATATAAACAGTAAGATCTGCGAAGGATCCTGCAATTTGTAACCCCTCAATGCCTTGAGTTAGGTGTAGGGTGGAATTTACTGCCCTGAGTTGGCAGACAGCATTTCTGGTACACACAAACTGATAGACCAAACCACAATCCATGACTCCAGCTATAACCTCAAAGACCCCGCCACTCAAGCTACAAGATTTTCGAACAGTGGTCCAGCTAGTATTGTGACTGAAGCAGCAGATACTGTATGGTATGAATATATGCCCTACGGGTTCTGCTTTAACGCGGCATTGGTATACAGTACATAGTGGGTGTACTCAAAAGAACATTTATGCTGAAGAAGTAGGTATGCTGCTTGTAGCTGCTGCCAACCAGTCTAAGTATTTTATTATTTGGTCACATTTTACATCCACACATACACATAGTCTTTTGCGTTCACATATTACACATAGTTTTTGACTTTTTACTTTTGTCATTTGTGATACATTTTTTTCAACTTTAAAACATTAACATCATAACATAACTTCAACATTAAAGTACTATTCCTTTTTTTCACCTTTGGTCCTTAACACTGCACCACTGGTTTCAACCCATATAATGACTTAGATTTACATCACCTTCTCCTCCAAAGACCATTTAGATCATTAAATAAAGCAAATGTAGACATAATAAACCTGGATTTGGTGGAGGAATTAAATGCTACTCAGAACTTTCCTTTTTCACTGAACTACGAGAAGAAGCAGATTTGAGGAACAGTTTAACCACAGCACTACTACATTAAACAAGACAACCTATATAAGTGCAACACATTTTCTTGTTTAGTTGCATCTACACAGATACAATGTATTGTGTGTCTGAACGATATGAATGTGTGTGCATGCACAAGGCCATTTATTACTTATAATCCAGCTCCTGGCCATAGTTTGATTTACGCATGTGTTGTAGGTACCCAAGAGGCGTCTTACACATCCTTTGTGATGATGTTCATATCTGCAGTATCTGTCACTGCCACAACAAGCACGTAGCAACACACACCCCTGCTCCAAGTGTTTGTATGTGTCTGTGCCCATACATACATGTGCTTATGTGTGTGTGCATTAGCATGCACGTATAGTGTTCTTTCAGAGGCCCTGTTCCAAATCCCCAAACAGGACTATCTGCTATCGGAGTTACAGTTACACAGGCTGCGCTGTGGAGCAGAAAAGTAAACACACTGTGAAACACTCTGAGTCCCTTGGTAGAACTAGCAGTGGCTATACATCACTAGAAACTGACCTGAAAAAAAACAAAGACAGATTCAGGTTCATAGGCAAGGGTTCACCACTAACTGAATGGAGAGGAAACTCTGGTTAAACTGTGATTACAGTAAACAGTTTCTTAGGGTCGCATCTGAGTTAAAGACAAATAAAACATGCAATGCAGCTGTGTAATGCAAGTCCACTTCAATACTGACAACGGTTACTGGACACAATAGTGTAGTATTTTCGCTTCGTTAATGTTTGTTCAGTACCAGGCGGTATTTTTAGCCACACCGGCAGTATTATTAGCTCAGGGAATTGTGACACCTGGTCAGTCAGGCAGTCAGTCCACCACTTTGGTCAAGACAGAAGTATCTCAACAAAGATTGGATGGATTGCCCTGAAACACACATTTATCCTCCTCAGGATGAATTGTAATAACTTACAGTGATCCCTTAAGCACTATCACCGGGTCAGAAATTTAGTTTGCCCAGTTCTTTGGTTTATGACCAATGACACTCCCATTAATGTCATCTGCACTTTGTTTTAATGTTACTTTGCAGGTATTACCATTCTAACATGTGAGTTTGTGTAGTGCGCAGTTCCACTGAATTGCTATAATTTGATCCTCATCTATCTTTGTAGATTTATTGGCTCATGGGCAGACTATCTCGGAGAGGTAGTACATTAATATAGGTACAATACAGTACAGGTAGTATATTACTGCCACCAGCAGTTTTGAAATGAACCAGTTCATGAGAGACATGTCCAAGGTGAGTTGCCAAGTGCAGCACTGTGGACAAAAATCCAAATATCACAATTTAAATATTAAATCTAAATGGTCACAGAATATAAACCTAAATGTTTGGAGAATATGATCCACTGACCACAGATCAATAGGTCACCTACTGAGCATTTGAAGATTTAACATTTAGATTTGATATTCAGATTTAACATTTATTTTTCAAACATAATCATATTAACAACTACATTCAACATGATGTTTTACATGAATATCTGTCTCAGATGTGAGCAGAATGAGTGAATGTGAGCTAAATATTGAAAATACACCAGCTACAAATTGTAGCCAACCCCATATGTTCATAGAAGGATTCACAATCAATGTTTACATGTAATTGCATCTCTCCACATACATATTTTTCAATGTGCTCACACTAATATTACAAATAAAGGTTGAGAAATGTATTCTTTGATGCACACAAAGAAATCCACTTTCCAACTTTCATCATAAACATATGCAGATCTTGTAACACTTGAACCTGTTGAACCTGCGTCTACAAAGTCCTTGTTATATGTGAACTTCACTGCATTGGTGTGGGGATTTGTTGAAACTCCCCATAACGTGGGTTGATTCACAAATGCATTTTTTTCCAAGACTGATTTTCATCAAGACTAATCTGACTCCACACATGTGCTTTGCCACAGCGTTGCTTGCCTAGGCACCGCCTTTTGGAGCTGCTACCGCCTCTGTAGCCACTGTAACCACGTATCTTGTGGTGCACGTGTGGTGCATCTTGTGAAAAAGCCTTTGTTTGGGTTATTTAGTGTGTTCTATTCAACATGTCTTTTCATTAAGATGATAGCATTTACAATTGCACTCAATCATCCTGCTTGATTGAGTGTAAGAGGATTGTACACTGCCTATGCCTATTTTGTTTTTTGAGGAAGAAAAAAAGTCTTCAAAAAATAACAGGTGGAGGATTCACATGCATCTATGTACAGTATGAGTGTGTGTGTGTTTGTGTGGATAATTTGCATCATTTCCCCCAGCTTCACAAGCTGTTCTACCCTATGAAGCTGAGATGACAGGGTCGTATGTCATCTCTCCGCTCTCTTCTTCAGGTGTCAAACTTGGACAGGAAGTCAGAGGATTTAAGCCCTGTGCTTCCTGCCATAGTATGACTCAGTTATCGTTCAAGCACAGCTGTTTCTGCTGAGAAGTGTTGTCATTCCCCTTGTTGCCAGGACCATTTTGATTTAGGTATCTAAACACATGCTGATGGTTTTTTAAAAAAAAATAAAGACAGCAGAGTTCAGAGAAAACTGCAAGAAGTGCTGTTGTTTACTGCTGACCTTCAAAGTCTAGCATACACTTAATACTTCCTCACTATCCAAGCAATATTTTGTCAGTACACACCACGATTCTTACAGTATTTTATTTTTACCTGTACATGTGATGAATGAATGATGAGTGCTTGCATTTGTTCTAAAAATGATGTACCGGGGCTATGATGTGCGTGGGCTAACACAAACAACAAAAATAAGAACAAGTATGGGGAGGGTTGTTACCTAGGTTTTAAGTGATACTGTGATACTGCAATTTGATATTGAAGATCAGTTGCTTTCCATGAGAAGTATGGAAGCAAAGAGTGAGGGAACTCTACAACGACTTATACACTAAAGGAAGTGTATATGCTAAATGCCAGGGAATGATAGTAGGACAATGATATAATTATGACCCATTCAGGTTCAGTTTGGGGAGCATGTTTTGCTAACTTGCATTGGTCATGGTGTCAGGGATGAAGTGAGCTACTACACAGACTTTCCATCATAGAGTAGAACAGAAAATGTGACAGCATTTTCATTTCCACAGTTGATTGTCCACTGCCTGTGTCTGCATGGGAACCGAATGCAGAATGTGGCACATGGACATGCTGTTGTATAGCATAAACACACACAAAGCATATGAGGTGTTTTGAAACAGGATCTTGACACTTAAAAGCTGCCTTGTTTGACGTACTGCCAAGGATTTCCGTTATCTGATCTGATCAGTTGATCCTTCTCTGTGTTTACCTTAAATCTGTTTCATGCACCACTCCACTTGGCCTTAGTGTAGAGTGTCAATGAACAGACCACAAGCATTATCCATCTGCACATTACATTAATTATTTTAAATGCTACCATAGTTTGAACCATGCTGTCTCTATGGAAACGGATAATGCCCTTTAAGAATACATTTGTTTTTGTTTTCTCTGTGTGCCTGGTGAAGCTGAGTTCATGACTTGTTAGATGAGGGTCAATATCACTATAAAGTGCCTTTGGTGTCCCCATCAGGGACTTCCGGTGGCGCTGAAGCGAATGGCGGACTGAAAACTCTAGCTCCCAACCGGTAAGATATAATTCCCTTGGAAGAGCACTAAACTATAAAAAAAAAACGTGTAGAAACTTAACATGGAAAGGGAAAAACAAAAAAAGACTAAATGTAATCCAGACTCAAAACGCGATAAAGGAGAGACAGTTAAAGAAACACACAGCGACGAGGAAAGCTACGAGAACAATGGCGATGCTAATGAGAAAGAAGCTAGCCCCTTCATGCAGGCCATCTACAACGAAATTCGGGCACTCAGGTCGGATCTGAAAAGCGAAATGAGTGAATTCCGACATTCCTTTCGAGACGACATGAGAAAGGAGTTGAATGAGTTTAGAGGAGAAATCAACAGGAAACTTAATGAAGCTACAAGTGAGCTACAGGCTACCACTGCGAGAGTGGCGGAGGCTGAACAGCGTGTGAGCGACCTTGAAGACTGGAGCACGGCGGCTAAGGAGGCTCTCACCCAGGCACTTGAGAACCAGGAGGCACTGCAGGCAAAGCTAACTGACCTAGAATCACGCTCGCGCCGGAACAACCTCCGTATATACGGAGTACCAGAGGAATCAGAGGGGACCAATCTGTCAGAGTTTGTGTCGATGCTAATAAAATCACAAGTTGGCCCGCCGGTGGCGGACACGGACCTCGGAATACAGCGCTGCCACCGGGCACTTGCCCCAAAGCCTCCCCAAGGCGCACTGCCTAGATCACTGGTGATTAGCTTCCTCGAGTTCAGAGTGAAAGAGCAGGTGCTGCATACAGCGTGGAGAAAGAAAGATGTTCGCTACGATGGGAAAAGGATTTATTTTGACCAGGATTATCCCCCCGAGATACTAAAGAAAAGAAAGGCATATGTGGGGATACTGAGAGCGCTCAAGGCCAAAGGAATCCGCTTCCAAACGCCACATCCAGCTAAGTTGAAGGTGTTTTTTGACAGCGGCACCCAAGTCTACGTGAGCGCGGCAGAGGCTGCTAAAGACCTGAAGAAGAGAGGACTCTCCTTGGAAGACGTCAGGGAGCCAGACTCCACAGTGTCGAAACAGCGGAGATTAGCGACGTGGGAGAGGGCAGGCGCAGATCGCCGCAGACAGATAGTGGACCAGGGTCGGATAAGGGAGAGACTACGGAGCTTTCAGTGTGCCCCGCCGGGAGTATCCGACGCTGATGAGCGAAACACCTGACGGTAAACATCGCCAAGTGATCACGGGGTGAATGGCTGTAGCCATGTATCCCCTCAAAGGGTAAATCCAGTGACTGATAACTAAAATATCATCGTGGGTCCCGGGGCTAACCCAGCCCGGATCCACAGGGACACCACTTCTTAACACTGGACCTCTAAAGTAAAGCATCCTTGCCTCAAGTAAAGAGAAAGACTTGTTATTGCATTCTAGTTAGTCTACCAAGAGATTTGGCACTTTGATTGCTCAGGTCTGTTTAAGTTGAACTTTATACTTCAGAGCTGAGTACTTTGGTCTCTCTATCCCTACCAGTATGCTAAGAGATTTAACCGTATAAATCTGCCTAGGTTGAACTTTTATACCCAAGATGATAATGCCCTGGCCTTTGAGTTTTTGATTTTGACTACTTACTACTATGAGAATGTTACCATTTCTCAGATCTGCCTTATCTTTTTTTTATGAAGAGACTTAATATTTCTATTTTTTTCGAGCTGGTTAAAGATGGAACATTATACCGGGTATGGGGGGGGTTTGTCTTGAAAGTAATGTTACCGGTGCAGAGTATCTTCTCTGACACTGATGAGAGGCCCTCGATTGACGCGAGGATTTCCTCTCAACCTGAGGTTTTATTTGAACTTCGGACTTGGAAGTCTTTGTTCTTTGTTTTCCTGTTTTGTTGTTCATTGTTCTTGTTCTGGACATCATGGGTAAAGTTACACAAGTGTACACAAATTGAAAAGAATATATGCATCATCAGGAATATAAGATAGTCACACTAAACGTCAATGGGCTGCATAGTCCAATCAAAAGGAGCAAAATCATGGCTAAAATGAAACGAGAAAAGCTGCAGGTAATCTTTTGGCAGGAGACGCACCTTTCCTCTTTGGAACATGAAAAGTTTAAAAAATTTGGATTTAAAAATACGTTCTACTCATCCCATAAATCAGGCCGCAGGAGAGGAGTGGCCATACTGATCTCTAACACAGTAAATTTTGAATTTCTCTCAGAAGTGAAGGATAAGGAAGGGAGATTTGTTCTAGTAAAGGGCAAAATAGAAAATGAAGAAGTAACATTATTCAATGTATATGCCCCCCCAGGGAGCAACAAATCGTTTTTTAAGAAACTATTTGAATTGATAGTCACAGAAACGCAGGGAGTTCTAATTTATGGTGGCGATCTTAATGTGCAACTACAACCTAAATTAGATACATCCAACCAGCGCCAAAAGAAAGGTCCAAATGCCATCATAATCCAGCGGATGCTTACAGAACTGGGTCTGATTGACGTGTGGAGGGAGTCTCATCCAGGAGAGAAGCAATTTACCTACTATTCCTCATGCCACTCTGTATATACACGAATTGATTATTTATTTATGTATAAATCAGACTGGCATAGAGTCAGGGATTGTAAAATAGGGATTAGAGACGTATCTGACCACGCAGGTGTGTACCTGACCCTGCACCTAACTAATCAACGGAAAAATACGCTCTGGAGACTTAATACAAGCATTTTAAATGACAAAACAGTACAGAAACAGATCCACCAGGAATTTGAAACATATCTACATAATAATGATAATGGAGAAGTGTCTCCAAATACTTTGTGGGATGCAGCGAAGGCAGTCATTCGAGGTAAGATTATTGCCCTTGCTGCATCCCGGAAAAGGGAAAAACAGAAAAGACTTATTGAATTACAAGGAGAATTGAAGTCACTAGAGATTAAACACATGGAACAAAAAGATCCCCAGATATTAACTAGAATGAACAAAATTAAACAAGACATAAATGGTGTATATGATGAGGAAATTGAAAAACAACTTAAATTTACCAAACAAAAGTATTATGAGACAGGGCCTAGGGCAATGAAACTCCTATCCTGGAGGATGCGAAAACAACAGGGAAAGAATACAATCTATAAAATTAGGAACCCTGAGTCACAAAATATTTGCAGTGAACCAGAGGATATTCAACAGGCATTTGAACTATTTTATAAAGACCTATATACCCAACCTGCCATGGCAGATATTACAATAATAGAGACTTTTCTGAGTTCACTGGACTTACCATCCATAGGAGAACAACAGAATAAAGAACTTATGGCTGAGATAACGGCAGAAGAACTGAATAAAGCCATTTCAAGACTGAAAGCCAATAAGGCTCCGGGCTCAGACGGTTATCCGTCTGAATGGTATAAAACATTTAGACTACAAATAATACCTGTACTGCTTAACTGTTTTAATCATACATTGAGAACAGGGGAAGCCCCACTATCATGGAAGGAGGCAGTTATCACTATCATCCCAAAAGAAGGCAAAGATAAAAAGGAATGCAGCTCATATAGACCAATATCGGTCCTGAATGTAGATTATAAGTTATTTGCTTCAATCCTATCTAAGAGACTGGTGTCCCCATCAGAATCACTCAGTCATCATGAAAATGTAGCAGAATAATTAAACTCTGAGGTCTTATTATAAGTGACCAAAGATTTGCACACATATCAGTACAATAATTCTCAATTCAATTTTTTCAAAATTGAATTGAGAATTGACTTTTCAGTGAAATATGAGACATCTTGTGTCCATTAAACTTTTGAAATGGAAAACATTTTCATATTCATACATTCTGGATTTTCCAGTTAGGAAGAAGGAATAGATGTATGCCATATGTCAGGTTAGGTTTTTAGTTGCACATGAAATAGGCAATCGACTTGCTTATATACACATTGGATTTCATCAGTCTAGGGCTACATGCCAAAGATCAGTGTGTTCACATTTAATGGCTCATTGATCAATGGGTCTGTATTGAAAGCAAAAAAAAAGCTAATTTCCCGTTTTCTTAAATGCCTGCTCTCTCTTGCCTGCAGAAAGCATGCAAACCAGTTTGTTTTAGGAAAAATGCATATGATAATCAGTTTTTCTTCAAAAATTATTTGCATTATTATTTTATTTTATTCATTATTTGACAAAAAAGCTAATAATAAAACTACTGTTACAGCTCATGCTCTAAAATGCAAGTGCTTTTCTCACCTCTGCCTGCAGCTTGGATCAAACTCTTTCTTCAGTTGTTGCCAGCAGCCCTCTCAAGGTTTGTTTCTTTAAGTGAATGGGTTATCATTATCACTGTGTTCATCTCAGGCAGGTCATTTAAAACCAGCACAAGGTTAATTAATTAATCAAGTTTAATGGAAGACCCTGAAGTACCCCATAAAGAAATATGTGTTTTATAAAGGCCTTAATGAATGTGCCTTCACTGTTTGCCAGGAGTTTATTGATCTGAAAACCTTTATAAAGGTTTTAGTAAGTCATCGTGTTTTGAAAGATTTACTTGTCCTCTTTTTTACGCCAAAATTGACAACATGCATGCTTCAAAAATGATACATTAAAAATATTTCACTGAAATATTTTTTGAAATAAGATACAATTGATAACTGCATTACTGTACAGTTCAGAATGAATCATTTTAATCGTGTTGACTGCCCAACTATTATACTGTAGATTTACATTGCTTATCACATGATTACTTACAAAGACTGTGATATCTAAACATCATTCATATATCACAGAAGCAAAGTGGGTTCCTTGAAATCTAACTCCATTTGCAGCAGTCGTTGCAGAATGCTCTCGGTTAAGTGGAATAATTTATCAGTCGTAATCAATTTAACAGCTTCAATTAATCCTTGGAGCTCATGATGCTGCAGACAAACACAATTTCAATTGAATTTTAGTAGTTTCAAGTAATGGTTTGTAGTCTCAGGATTTTTTTCCGGTACCCTGGTTCTATGTTCTGTTTTATGTTCTTCTTTATGCTTTATGCTAACAGTCACTGAATACAGTTTTGTTTTAAACAAAGAGATTAATACACCTATCATACACCTCTATATAGGGTTCAGTCCTCTGGCACATACAATATGTGCAAGACACTATGGAGAGAGGAAGCTAAAGAGCCTGATGCCATTTTTTGTACTACATCTGTTGGACATGTTCAGAGTCTGTGGAAGAAATCTACACCCTAAAAGCCATGTTTCATTGCAATGAACAATGTCACGATTGAGACCTTGTCTTATGAAGTCTTTAAAGATGATTGTGGTGAAGCAGGGGTTAAGTGAATATTGTGCTGCTATCAGTTTGTTTATCAGTCAAGGTGAAATACAGATCATGCATTGTACATCACAAGGACCACAAAGATTCCTGCACTAACTCCTGTGTTTATTGATTTTAGTTTAGCACTCTGCAGCCACATATCTTTATTCACTAACTGCAGCAGATGTTTTATCCTTTTTAAGTGGTGGGTCAATCATTATATTTCTAAACACTGGTATGCAGTATGAACTGGTAATGGGTCGTCTGTTCGTGCCAATATCAGTTGACGTGGATGCTGCATGTTATTTCTGATTCACTCTTTCAGTCAAGGGGTTGTGCATTAAACATTGCAATGAAATTTAGAAGACTTTAGACTTAGACTTTAGAAGACTTTAGACTTAGACTTTAGACTTTCTTTATTTGATCCCCCATAGGGGGAAATAGAAGCACAATGCTCCATCAATATACCTATCTGTTCTGGTTCTGAATACAGACTGAAGTCTACCCTGGACCCAGCTCCACAGCCACCATTGGCCAGAGTGGGACACATGATTTTACGACCTCAGGCAAACAAAACCAATTCGCCCCCACTGAACTTCCTCCTTTCCGATGTCTGTCCTGAGGAGGACAGACCACTCTCTTTTCTGGACCTCTCCTCTCTCTTCAAGAGGAGAGACACCTCTCTCCTGATCTCTCCTGAAGAGGAGAGAAGCTCAACTCAGCTAAGCTCTGCCTCAGTGTGGCCTGTACAAGAGCAGCCACCGCCTTCATGGTAGCGACACAAGGTCCTGCCTGAAGTAAGCAGATCAGCACCAGCAGGTACGATCCAGACTCTGCCAGCTGATAACCAGAACAACAGGAGCACACTAGCAAGTTGGCATCAAGCTGCTAACTAGCCAGGGATCCTCCAGCCTGTAACCACAGCAAGGACACAGAACCAAACCCTTTCTCTCCAGCAACAAGCTGACAAAATGCAGCTCACCTCAAGGACTCTTCTTCTCCCCCCTTAAGGACCGGTAACAAACTCTAACTGGGCATAATTAGCTTAACAGTAATGCATACATGGTTTATCCTTGTTAATGTATTTGATTTGCTTTAATGTACAGTGAGTTTGATTGTTGTGATGTGTTGTAGTTACTGTGCAGCCATTAAGTTTAGTTGATGTTAGTTTGTTCACACAGACACAGAGTCTACACGCAACTAACCATCCTTCCTTAACCTGGCACCTTTATCTCACACACACACACACAGTTTACGACAGGCCTAAACTGAGAAACAATGCTAAGCTAACAGCTACAGCACTTACCTGTTTCCTCTGCCCCACACCCCAGGGGGGTCTGGCCATCACCATTTGGGCTCTACCCCCACCTTTGTGGTCCTATCTCAAATTCCTCAGCCACACACACACACACACACTCTCTCTCTGTCCTTATTGTTTGTCAGTTAGTCATAGACACGTAGTTAGATTGCTTGATTGATTTTGTTCTGTTTTAATAAAAGTTTTAATACCTGCTGTCTTCTTTAATGTTGTACAAGGGTGAATACTGCCAACCTCTACACTGTCAAGAACTCCAAAATCCTTCAGCTAGCTATCAATGTGGTAATTTTGGTAGTAATTATTAAATTAATTATAAAACATAATTCCAAATTGATAGTTTAGTATCTTTATGAGACTAAATCAATTGAAACGGCTATCTTTTCCTAGTTTTTCGAGGTGGTGCCCCAATCGAGGTGGACTTTAATCAAAGTTCCATTAATTTTAATAATTATTAATTATCTTTGATAATTATTAATTATTTCTGATAGCCAAATTAAACTTTACCACTTGTTAAAGCCCAACAAATTGTGCCCCCCGCGTGAGGCAGAGTACTGTTGGCAATTGTTCATATTTGTACAATATTAAATGTTTCAGCAGAATTTTTGTCAAAACCCAAATTTTTGAAAAAAAACTTAAAAACGAACAAAATCATCATTTTAACCACTAGTCCATCACAGAAGTACACGTCCAGCTGTACTTTCAAGTGCATTGTGGTGAAAATGTATCTAACTAAATTAACCTAAAAACAATTTGAAGAGTTAGTGTTACTGTGAATTAAGGCTAAAGCTAATGCTAATACTGGTGCCTATGTTTGAAAGCAAACATTGAAAGCCCCATAGTGTTACATTTAGAGCTTGCTACTGCTGCTAACCTTTCAGGTAAACCCACCCTGTAGGAAGAATTGGTTCTGCATTTGAATGTCACACATTCAATGCAATCTGTCCAGTCGCTGTTAACTTAAGTGCTTCCTGTTTGTTAAGACACAGCGTGCCACCGGCCCTGTGCACTTAGAGCTTGTACCTGGCTGTTACTGCCGTGCATTTCAGCCTGATTAAGAAATAGAGCCTGAGAGAGAGCCACAGTGTGCTATCAGCCCTGTGATGTTAGTACCTAGCTGTAACTGCCACGTGTTCCAGCTTGAGTAACTTCAAGAGACATTCCTGACTGTTACTGCCGTGCATTTCAGTTAGAGCATCGTCATTTTTGGTGAGCAAACCTATTTTGTGTAAATCTGCATTTACCTTAATTGGCCTCAGTTTGCTATTCCCACCAGTTCCACTAGATAGTGTATAACTACCCTCTAGTGTAGGCCACCACAGTCTTTGGTTAGGCTAGTAGTATTCTCCAAGCTACACTTCAAGGTGTTTGCCACCGCAACACCACAGCCAACCACTTTGATTTTTACATTTGATAACTTGTTTTACCTCACCCCTTTTTCAGGCAACAATGGAGAACCCCTGTGTAGAACAGTTTATTTCTTCCGTAGCACAGAGCCTCACACACACACACACACACACACACACACACACACAGTTTACGACAGGCCTAAACTGAGAGACAAAGCTAAGCTAACAGCTGCAGCACTTAGCTTTCTTTGTTTCCTCTGCCCCACACCCCAGGGGGTCTGGCCATCACCATTTGGGCTCTCCCCCCCACCTTTGTGGTCCTATCTCACATTCCTCAGCCACACACACACACACACACACACACACACACACACACACACACACACACACACACTCACACTCTCTCTCTCCTTATTGTTTGTCAGTTAGTCATAGACACGTAGTTAGATTGCTTGATTGATTTTGTTCTGTTTTAATAAATGTTTTAATACCTGCTGTCTTCTTTAATGTTGTACAAGGGTGAATACTGCCAACCTCTACAGAAGAACTCCAAAATCCTTCAGCTAGCTATCAATGTGGTAATTTTGGTAGTAATTATTAAATTAATTATAAAACATAATTCCAAATTGATAGTTTAGTATCTTTATGAGACTAAATCAATTAAAACGGCTATCTTTTCCTTGTTTTTCGAGGTGGTGCCCCCAGGGGCGTAGCACCAAATTCTGGGCCCTGTACACTCTCAATGTCAGTGGGCCCCATCCCAGTGGAGCCTATCCCAGCCGACTTAGGGTGAAGGCAGGGGACACCCTGGACAGGTCGCCAGTCCATCACAGACATTTGGCCTACTTGTGCTCATATACCTAAAACATTAGACTACATCTGGTTTTTGTACTAACGTTTTGATCCATGACACTCGTGCAAATTTTGATTTCAAAACATTTATTCTTGAACAGGAGACAACTGTACACTCAGAATCAAATCAAATAAGCTACATTACTTTTGTAATGAGAAGGTACAGTAGAAATGAACAGAAAAATGAAAAGAAGAAGTTGTGACTGATTTCTGCTTTTTACATCAAAGGCCTATGTCATCTTATCAATAAAGCCTGCGATAGTACAAAATGTCAACTGTCAAATTGTTCTTCAGTTTGCAGAAAAAGAAATAAAGCCTTGCTGACACGAGATGTAAAGATGTAATTTACATCCTAGTGAATGCCCACTGACGGGTCTTTTTGTTTGCAAAGTCACTAATAAGATCTGTAAAGTCCAATTGTTTGGCTAATTGGCTTTCAATCGACAGAATGGCGAGGCTGTTCAGTCTATCCTGGCCCATTGTTGATCTCAGGTAGTTCTTAACCAGCTTCAACTTGCTGAAAGCCCGTTCACCCCCTGCAACTGTGACAGGAAGTGTGCAAAAAATTCTCGAAGCAATACAAAGTTCTCCAAAAACGCTCTGTAGCTGCATCTTCCAGATGGCATTAAGGAGCTCAAGAGAGGACAGATTTTTTGGAAATGTAGCATCATATATGGTGCGGAAGTGTATCACTTCATTTTCAAATTCTTGTGAGAGATCCGTGATATATTTTTGCCAGTGCCCGGCATGTTGTTTTTATCTGCGCTTCAGTCATATCAGTCAGCTTCAGAATAGGTGCAAATGTTTCACATATGTTTGCTGTGGTCTGGAACCTTGCACTCAAGGCACTGATGATGCTATCCATTGCAACAAAAAATATGTTGTTCCTGAATGCATTTTCGGCACTGTCTTCAGTAGTTGCATCTTCTTGTGTCATCTCATCAGGCATGCGTTTCCTTTTCCGCTTTCGTCTCTCCTCACTCCGAAAATGATCAGGGACATCCATTGCTTGTGCTACTAGGGAAGCTTCTGCAAGCAGTGAGTCCCATCTATTACGAAGAGCCTGCATTTCTTCTTGTAGTGCCTTGATGTTTGCAGCCTTAACATCCAGAGAAATATCTCCTGCCTGAAGAATCACATTTCGGTTTTCAATGCACTGCAAAATCTTTACCCACACAGTAAGAAGGACGATGGCATCAAAGGTCTTGAAATAACTGATCAAACCATTTGCCTCGGACTTGGCTTCACTTGCCAGACTGCAGGTGGCTAAGACACATTCTAGTGCCTCAAGGATGGAGGGCAAGTGAGCTGCCACAACTCGTACTGCAGCAATGCGGGCACTCCATCGAGTGTCAGAGAGACAATGAAGAGAGCATCCTGTCTTTTCTTTCAAGACTGCCCATCGCTCTGGGCTAGCACTGAAGAGATTATAAAGACGGTTTACAGAGCCAAAAAATGTTGCGACCTCTGGACATGACTCAGCCGCATGGACACCAACCAGATTGAGGGTGTGGGAAGCACAGGGGGGGAATGTAGCAAGTGGATTGACTTTTAAAATCTGAGCTTGTACTCCTTTCACCTTCCCAGACATGTTGGCTCCATTATCATATCCTCGTCCTCTACAGTCTTGTAAAGGTCTGCCATTGGACTGCAATGGTTCTAGAATCATTTCGGAAATTTCCTGGCCTGTCTTTTTGTGAAAATCTTTGAATTCGATAAACCTCTCAACTATCTTCCAAACACCACTGTCTTCTTTGTCATGATGTACATATCTTACCAATAGCACGTTCTGTTCTGTATGAGATATGTCTTGTGTTGAGTCACACATGACAGAGTAATATATTGCATCTTCTCTTTCTTTCAGGATAGTGTTGAGCACTCTCTTGCCACAGAGCTCAATGAACTCGTTCTGCGTATCTGGACTTAGGTAGTGAGTTAAACGTGACCCTTTCTTCTTTTGTCTTACTTTTTCTAAGTGCTTGTGTAAGAGGGGATCATAATGGGCCAACAACTCAAGAGTTCCAAGAAAATTGCCATTATGGACATCATCCAAATTTGAGGTTTTGCCTCTGAATGCAAGATTTCTTGAAGCCAAATGAAGAGTTACATCCAAAAGCCTCTCTAAGATCTTGGTATGTTTCTCTGCTTCTGTCTGGAACTGTTTGGTGCCCATCAACTCCTGTGGCTACCAATAATGAGTGCTGAAGGCTTTTCCATTTTACATAGCACTGCTTATGGGGAGTGTGTGTCTCATGTTCTGGGAACTTTCTATACATTTTCTGCCACTTGATGTCTGATAACTTAAGTCCATCCTTGCCGTTCAGTGCACTTTTAGATGGCCTTGTCTGCTCATGTGAGAACAGAAGGCATGGGATGCAGAACAGAGCCTTTGCACTGTCACTGTGAACAGTCCCTCCTAATCTTCTCACGCCCATTGGCCGACTTAACATATTGAAGATAGTTAGGGAATGCTTTGCCTTCCTTGTCTTTGGGTGCCACTTTGGTCAGGTCTATACTTTCACTAGCCAGTCTGCAAACTAGAGTCTCTCTCTGCTGAGCAGTTAGCTTGTCTGGCCACAGTCCTGGGTCCTCTGACAACAACTCCTCTGCATGTCCCTCACTTGGCCCTTCCTTTTCTCTCTCCCCAGCCTCCTCACTACTCTCAAACACATCTACAAGCATGAAACACACATGATTTCCGTTAGCCTCAACCTGATTATAGTCTCACATGTAATGATACATCCTACTTGATGATAGTACTGGCTGCTGCTCGTTTCAGTTGAAACTGCTAGTGATTGCTGGTAATAACTTAAAGTTGCCTCTATGAGCTCACCTTGTCTCACATCCTCAGACTCACACCCTTCCTTGCCTTCAGCATCTGATGCAGAACTCTCTACATCTACAAGAATAAATTGAATTGGTATTAGCATCTTAACATACAAATAACCCAACCTACTTTTTAAAGCAAGCTCACTTTGTATTTCTAGAGCCATTTCAGTGCAAGATAAACTGCTAAAATAATGAAACATATGGCCAAGCATTGCTTATTATGTTGACAGATTGTCTTTTAATTGGGGCTCATTTTTGTGTTGCTATGGGCTGAGCTCTAAGGGTGTCAACCAACCATCTATCTATCTATGGCAAAAATGTATGGCAAAAATCATAATCACAATTATTTTTGATTGATATTGAGATCAGTTATTTAACATGATTATTCATTGGCTTTGGTAACATCATGAATTTATTGAGCATTGACAATAGCTTTTAAGCACAGCACTGCAATGCTAAGGCTTTTTACCAGACAAAAATAATAAATTGCTTTATTGCTCAATTAATATATTACCAGCATGCACTTGTGCCTACAGTGATATTGGTAGGCTATTTACATGTTGATATATGCAGCAGAAATATTGCTAGGTGGATCATTTATTAAGTCTCAGCACGGAGTTTCCTTTCAGCTCTGCTGTGTTAGTAGACAATAGGCTATAGCACAGGCACTGAACCAAAGGCTAACTTACTTTAAATTTAAAATAAACAACTTGCATTTAGGCAGCAATTCTACCAGTCAGCAGCTCTCTCTCTCAATTTCAATTACAGTGAGCTTTATTGGCATGACAGTTGATTAACAATATTGCCAAAGCTTATTAAGAGCAAAAGATTAGAAATATTACTATGACAACTAAAGATAAAGAGAAAAAACAATATAAAAATAAAAAAATCAGATATTGATTTATAATGTGTCAAGTGTTGTGATGGTTTCTCTCTCTCTCTCTCTGTCTCTCCCTCGCGAACCAACATACCAACGTAAGGGGGGGTCGGAGGGGGGAGCTCGCTCTTGAATACTTGAACAACGATCTCACCTTGTCTTTGCTCATCTCTAATCTCAGCCTGAGCCTCATCTTCAGAAGAGCCGCCAGGACTGGCCACTGCTGCTCCAGCTGCTGCGCCAGCGCCACTGTTTGTTTCTGCAACTGGTTAATGTTGACAGCTAACGTTAACTAGCTGGCCCATAATTGTCTTTATACGTACAACCGCTAGCAGCCTGGTTGGCAACTAGGTAAGCTAAAGACTTCACGTGAGCATACAAACATCGTTAACTTTAATTGGACTTTGCATAACAAGCAAACTCGGTTCACCTTTGGGAAAGAAATCAGTCAACAGCTGCCACTGCCTCCCCTCATTCTGCCTTCTTTCTCTTTCTTTCCTCTTCTGGTACCCCGACTTGTGCTTCTTGGGCAGCATGATGTCTAGCCCCCAGGTCATTCAATCTGGGCTCACTGACGTTACACTTGTCGCCGGTCGCTGTCGGGCGGACTAAACCATTTTGCGCCTCCAAGAGGGGGCCCCCAGAATGTCCAATATGTTGGGAGGACTTTGACATAAAGTTCATTCTCTCAGTTGATGTTATCAATATATTTGAAATAAATTATGACATAAATTATGGAGGGCCCAATTCATTTGAAATGAAAACATCACAAAAAAAAAAAACATTTCATGGGCCCCTCTCCCTACTCGGGCCCTGGGTAGTCAGGTCCACTTTTCCCCCCACTACCACACCCCTGGGTGCCCCAATCAAGGTGGACTTTAATCAAAGTTCCATTAATTTTGATAATTATTAATTATCTTTGATAATTATTAATTATTTCTGATAGCCAAATTGAACTTTACCACTTGTTAAACCCCAACATTGTCATATTTAGTTTTGCCAAAGGTGGATTTAAAATAACAAAAAAAAGGTAGAGGTAGAGCAGGTTGTCCACCAATTGGAAGATTGCGATCCCCACCTCCTTCATTCCACATGTCGAAGTAACCTTGGGCAAGACACTGAACCCCAAATTGCTCCTGAAGCAGAGTGTATGAGTGGTGTGTGAATGGCTGAATGCGAAAGGGCTTTCAGTGGGTGGAAAGACTAGAAAGGTGCTACACAAGTACAGACCATTTAAATTCAAATAATAGCCACAGTTATCATGTTTCATTTCACTGATTAGTAGATCAACATTAACAGTTTGGCAACAGGTCATATGTAGAGTTAAAAAGATAAAAAAGTCCACATGAATTTGATGGCATTTAGCATCTCTCACAGATGAAAGATGCTGACAGCTGGAGGGTGGCAGACTCACCCAGAGTTATCAGAGCTGTACAACTGCATCTGGGCCGTTACTGAAGAACAGCACTCTCGTTTGTTACATCATGACTGATGTCAACTGAAGTTTAGGTTTAGAGTTATTTATTTCTAGGCCATAATGCTTTGGAATATAATAAAATAATTATCAAAAATATAAGAACGAAAAATATTATTGTAAGTGAAATCCTATAATATTATCTGAGTACGGAAAAAATCAAAGGAATTTACCAGTTATATTGCACAAACATGTCAAGCACTGTGCATAAGTGTGATCTTGAGTGTGCTAAGATTCTGATCACAGATAAGAAAACATCGGTGAATCCCAGAATCTTTGTGAAAACTGAGGAAGTGGGTTTTAAGAGGACCCAACGGTCCAATGATAGTGGACCCGAATGCAGACACAAACAAAGGGCGTGACATAATAAGAAAAATGTATTGTAGGGAAGATGGATGTTGAGGATGATGAGGGGTTGAGTTGAGGCTCTGGAGGGTAGGCTGAGTTTTCAGAGAGGAAGGCAACTTGAATTTTAAAGCAGAGGGATTGCTGACAGAATCGATTTCCAAAGGCAAGATATACTTCTTAGACTCCCTTTGTAAAAGAATGTCTATGGAAGAAAGCCAAACTTTCTGACCTGACTGGGGGTTTGGCCATTTCAAACATTGACATATCAGGTACTGTGGATGAAAGGAGTAGATGAGAATGTTTCAGGAGCTGTGAGGACATGAGAGTGAGTTATTTATTGTGACTGTATAAAACTGTTAACAGTACATACCTGATGACAGGATGCTCTACTGTCTTGGTTTGGTTTTATGGTTTGTAATTATGGTGGATCAGTCCTGCTGTTATAAAATATTTGATCAAATCAAAGCATGCAATTTTTTCTTTGCAGGCACAGTGTTTGTTTTCTAGTCACTTACACTATGACTGTGTTTGCAGTGACACTACAGATAGCCTGCTACAGTAAAACACAGTCATTTATCTTTCTGTGGCACAGCTAGATGAAAGAATTCCTAGAATTACCTGTCCATTTTAGCTTCAGCTTCATGAGAATGATACAGTAGGACTCATAATTTAAGGAGGCCCTGTTTTGAACTATAAACTAAATGATATGACTAATGAAACACATCAGTGCCAGTGTTAATATTTCTTACTAAACATAAAAATCTGCATTTCATGGGCTGAAAATGGCTTAATACCAATTGTTTTAAATCAGCTCAAACCTTGCAAGATCATTGCTGAGAGAATCAACTAGGTGGGACCTATCAAAGTCATAAACTTTATTAAAAAGTCACAATGCCACAAAATATAGACAGATCCACCCTCATCAGTCACAGGTATTTATGCTTTTGAGTTACCAGTTAGTGTTTGCTAACATCAGCCTTCTAAATAACATGAATGTTAATGTTACAACTGAGACTCATCATTCACGGGAGTTATGGAGAGAGAGAGAGAGAGAGCTTCAGCTTCAGGCGCTACTGCGGCTGGAGCAAACGGCTTGAATTGATACAGCTTGGGACCATGGTCCTCCACCACACTGAGGTCCTCCACTTCTAAAGAGCCCTCTGTGCGCTGTCTGTTTGTCTCTGGCCAGGGGATCATATCAATTAGCAATTCCTGCCTGACACCGCCACGTCCCGTTGCCCCCTCGGCCGCCTCAGCCCCTTTCCCACTTTCAGTGTTTTACAAAATGATGTAGTGTGTGGAGTTAGGCTTGGGTTTGTGGGGTTGTTCCACTTTAAAAGTGTCCCAACATTACTGCACAGTGCCAATCTTATGTGAGTTAGACAAAGTGGTTCTCACTTCTTTGCCAAAGGCATGACAAGTTAGCAGATATTTTGCAGATTTTTTAAATACCTAATTAAGCTCTGATGGTAAGGAGACACATCATCCTTGTTTAATGCACTGGCAGACACACTCTCTTGTTTCATAAACACAAGAGAGCATCCCAGCGTGAAATGAAAAGGTGTCCCTACTGGTAAATGTTTGGTTTGCATTTCATATTAGCATGCACAGTGTAATTAAAAATTGAAGCAAACTACTTGCACGTGGTGAAACGGAGTGTTGTCTGATGAAGCTGCATTAAAGCATTGATTTTTAATTAGCAATTCCCAGGTGTTACAAACGTGCCTCTGATTAAATATGGTTTTTGATTTAAACTTTTTATTTTTGTGACATACTTTTCTTTACGTATTAATATATACCTAAATTGAATCATTAAATTGTTATTATTATATTACTACGTAAAATATGTTGTAATACAATTATTATTTGTGTAAATATATATGGTGTTTACGTTAATATAAGAACTGTAAAGCAGTTAGGTGTTGCTTTAATTTTCATTTCATTTCAACAGCTCATCCCACATAAGCATATTGCATTCTTGCCAGCAGTTAATTAAATAAACAGCATAATACAGTACATTATTGTCCCTGCTTTCTTTATATCCATTACCTTGATATGACTGTTGAACTGTTGTAATAAAAAGGGGATCCTGGTAATTAGAAAATCATACTATGCAGCAAATAACCATTGAGCAAATACTATACATCACTCTAATCCACTCACTGCATTATTCATATCCTCATAGCTTTGGCTACAGTGTAGGGCTGCTACACTTGCAAAACTGCTATTAACCTACAGTCATTTCCACAGAATGGACTCACTGGTTTGTTAAGCCAGCATGTCACTTCTCTTCAACATCTCATTCTCCGTGAATGCTTTTATTTTTTTCCCCGGTTCTTTTTTAACAACTCTGTCTGGTCTTGTCAAATGCTCAGCTGGCTTGTGTTTTCAGAGTTCTTAGCTGGCCATAAATTTCAAGCATTTCATTCAGAATGAGGCGAGTTGTAACTCAAACAAATGCTTTGGATAATTGTTGACAATGCAATCTGTCCCACTCGATAGGTTTATTGGTGGAGGATAAGGATGCAATACTGTGATGTTTAAAACATTATCATTCTGGATTTTCTCATTTTTAAACACCATAAAATTGGGATTAACAATCAACGACATGGGCAATCATAGCGAGGACAGACAGATGACTAATCAACACTCTCAAGCAAATTCAGTAAAACACATTATGATATAAAAGTTAAGTAATAAATGAACAAATATAATTCCAATCATTAAAGAAATGAGTAAATCATCTTTCCTTGTATACCTAAACACATGTGAACGCAGACACACACACACAAATCCATTTGTTCCACACTACAGCGTTAGTGGGACAGGTTAGGGCACCAGAATACTGACTGATTGAACAGCCTTGTGTATTTACTACACTGTTTACCAATGTCAAATAAATCAAAGTAATCTGAGCTTGCCGGTCAAAGTGCAAATGAGGTAGAGAGCAAAAGGTCTTTTTCTGATCATGTTGTGCACACAGAAATACATGCACACGAGCAGCCACTTGGAAAATTGTTCGGTGGTGATGTGCCATGTGTGTGGGGAGACAGATTGGTGGAGAGACAGTGAGAGAAAGCAGGGGCTGACAAATCCCCGACACCTAGACAGTCTGTTATCTTCCTCCTCTCTTATGCAATTTGCTTTCACATATTATCACGTACTATTTTTTATGGTTGGATTATGGAAGTGTTGGCCTGATTTGAACAACAGCGCTTCAACAGTGCAAAATCCATGAAGAAACAACTAGCTGTTTTAAAATGTGGTCAGTGTCAGTTTTCCTTAAGTCACAGTGAAATGGAAGTCAGGGCGTCTTTAGTGTCTGTAAAGTGAAAAGCAATGTAAATGCAAAGGGTCAGTTATCAAAGGAAATGCATCACATCTTTCACACGTGTTTCGACCGCTCAAAAGTGGATCTGGGTTAAGTTGACAGGATATAAACCTGACCAGCCATATGATGCCACGGAGCTGCAGAGGACTGTTAAGACGAATATCCACTGGCACATCCATGGCCACTCTATTAATGCTTGTAATTCCGCAGAAGTGCTGCAGCACATCTCAGAAAGAGCCCAGAAGTGGCTCTCTGCTCCACAGAAAATTCAAACCTGGTCTGTTTTTGATGGAAATCAAGCAGCAGAGAGCAGATGAGCCAGGCAGTAAGTCAGACATAAAATAACAGCCTTTGTTTTTACACTTTTAGAGGCTGAAATCGTAACATTTTTATTGCCCTGCTAGCTACCTAAATGTCAGTGCGATTTAATATGATAGGCGGGATTGATTAGGACACAAAATCAGACTTGATTAGCTATTTTAATGTAACCCTTCCCTAGTTTAACATTAGTTATCAAAGTATGATATATACTTTTGATATACAAATAAATAAATAAGTGTATTTGGACACATATTTAGCATGTTACAAGAAATAAATGGGTAATTAAGGCACAGACAATAATAATATAATGACATGGGAATTTCCTATTCAATTTTCAATTTTATTTTTGGAAATTCAATTTCCTCTAGAGATAAGTTGTATAGATAGTGGATATAGACAGTGTCAGTGTTAGAACCAAAAAATGTTGCTTCTCTGCTGGATAAAACCCTGCAATAGTTTACAGGATACACTAAAGGAATTCTGCATTTTAAACCATTTCTTATTACTAAATATAAACACGTTGCTCAATTTCTGTTTGGCTTTGTGCGTCACATTGCCTTTTTCCCCCCTTTGGTCTTTTTCCAAAATCTCATGCAAAACATTGAATTAATTCCCCTGCTTGTATTAAAATGTAGCGTGCGTAACTTCGTATAAACTATACTACTCTTACTGTTTTCCCACCATTGCAATATTTCAAACCTGAGGCCCAAAAAACGCAGGAGATTTTGAAAGGAGTCATAAATGGTGATTAATGAATCATGGTTAAATAGCCCAGATTTACTGTTTAGCATAATACATCACAGTTATTATTGTAGGCCTTCCTGTTTTTAAAATGACTGATCACAGAGTAAAAAAATCATTTCCATTGGTGGATACATTAAAAATCACACTGTCAAAACAAGCCTTTGATAGCGTTGTCTCCCCTTTGTATGCTCTCTGAGAGATTTCCTGCTGGATTATGTGTTTCAGAAGGCATGAAGCAGAATGGTGATTTTGTGTTTTTTAATTAAGGCCGTTGGTTATGTCTTTGGTTTGATTATAACAGTGTGGCACAGCTCCGTTTGCGGTGGAAGAAAGAAGCAGCTCCCTCACATCGCCTCTCATTAGAGACACTCCTGGGGCCTCATCAAAGATCTCCCTCCCTCGCTCCCTCCTTTCTGCCACTTCCCTCCCTCCTATCTTCCATAATGCTCCGTTTTCCCAGTACACTGCTCCCTACAGCTCCAGGACATGCTTAACAAACACACCAGCAAAACACTCCTCCTGATGCTAACTTTTCACCGTTTTGCTCCAGCACAAAAAAGAAAATCGCAGCAACTCTCTTCCATTGTGGAGCTCAGTCTTGCTTCTTTGCCAAGAAATGGGTTTTCAGTGATGGATGCTTGATGTGTACAGCATGAAACAAGATCCAGAGTTCCCTATGCTTGTGTTGGTCTAGAAAAATGGGCTCAGGGGAGAGAGAAGTACGCTCCACGGGTGAAAACGCCTAAAACAAGCCGCTTTCAGGCTGCATTCCCACAGTGTCACCAGTGTGTGTAATGCATCTATGGGTTTTTCCCAGTGATGCACTGAAAAAAAGCCACTAACCTCTAGCATTTTATGGTAATAAAACAAAAGATGATTCAGTTCATTAATTTGTTTGTGTCATCACTAGTTTTATCACAAAAGTGATTCTACTCTCATTAGCTGTTCACTGAGGACAACTGATAAAAGATAGGAGATACTGAATGAGAGGAATTGATTTTTTTTCCATAAGAAATCACTCACCCTTTCCTGTCCACTTGTTTCGCTGACACTTGAAGGTTCTAGAAGGCATCAAGTGATGTCTGCTTTATCTATTATTTACCACCTCAGCACCGCTATAGAATCACAACAGTTTCATGCAGGCTGAAGGGACCCAGCTGACTGAAAACAGTTAACTCAGTTGGTAAGCCCACATAGTGACTAAACTCAAATCCAGAATGAGATTTAAGGACAACCAGGATGCAAGTTCTATAAAAACGTGTGATCAATAATAATCAGGTTTGCATCTTTATATTGTGTTTTCTGTGTTTTCTTCACACACACAAACAAACTCCGAACAGCCACACAAATAGTGGGTGGTGAAGCAGCCCAGTCGTCAGCGAATGAATCATGAGATGACAGAAAGCCACAAAGCTTGTGTTTCCCTAGAAAGCCATTTAAGAAAAAGTCAGAATGCTGAAACAGGGAGCTGAGTGTAGAGGAGAGCTTTTTTCAACAGACCTGAATTGAATATTATTTAAAATGTTTCAAGGTCCGACTCTTCAGTGAACAACAGTGACAAAAAACCAAATGCCACAAAGTCTTTTATTGAGTAGTTTGGAATGCATTTTTGTTTTTTGAGAAAAATAGATAAAAATGCATTTATTGAGAAAAACTTTCCTAAAGAGGTTTAATTCTAAATTCATTATTTAATAATAAATAAAGAATGACCTGTCAACATGAGATATGTGCTAGGACAGAGCAGGTATTTGGGGATGAACACAGACAGATTAGCATCAGTTGACAGTGGAAATAATATAAATTCTGAAATGAATCATATTTTCTCTGAACATCCAAGAGGGTGAAAATGAGACATGTGAACCTGCATCACCAAACCAAGGCAAGTTTATTTGAATAGAAACTTTACAACAATGCAGTTAATAGTGCTTTACATGGTACAGCAGAGACACAAAGCAGCACAGTACATGCACAAAGTTTGTCAGACTCTTTTGACAGCCCACTTTTCACTGAAGACATTTTAAGTTGTCCTCATGAGGATTATTGACTTGACATCCATGACTGAAATATAAAAAACACACTGGTTAATACTCAGTGTTACTTCTGCCAATACCAAACAATTGACAGTAATTAGGTAATTAAGAACTAAAGTTTTGACTGTGTCATGACTGTAATTGGTTTATTTGCATTTAATTATTATTTCAAGTTAATATTTTTTGCAACTGTTCAGTTTGATATAACTTTTTTCACATTCAAATTACTCCATAGTCAAATCAAATGGTAGTCAGGCAGTGAGTGACAACAGAACGGTACATTCAGTCATTTAAAAAAAGCTTTAGTTGATGTGGTTAGTATGAGTAAGCATATCAGAAAAAAGGTCAACCTCCTTGCTGAAATTGATGATAAATGACAGATTTTAACACCCACAATATGGTTATATGCTGTATGTTTTATACCACCAGCATCCTCTCAGCCTCATGTTCCTTTTATTTCCACCTTGAGCAGAAGGTCATCCTGCTGGATGACCATGGTAAAGCTGAAAAAATCAGAACTATGTCTTCTTTACTGCCCATTGCAGTTCTTTGGTCAGCAACAGTTCAGTCAAAATCATTACTTATTTCTCAGCTGCTGAAGCTAACAGAGTGGTGGCTCAGTTCTTTTCATTTCTTACAAACAAAGTACACTGTCATGATGGGAAAGCATTATTATTTTTTATTATTCATGACTTCATAGAGAAACATTATTTACAGTGAAACATGGCTCATGGAGTAACACCAAAGGGCTTAAGAACTGCTGCTTCATTTTTCATTCTGCAGGATATATGTTCCCTCCTCTGACTTCTGAGCCAAAAAGCTACAAAAGGAGAAAAATCGCTACCAGGATAGATTTTTTTTCTTTTGGTTACACTGTACACAACATAACACAGTTATACATAAGTCTCCTCTGCCAAGGGCAGGTTCTTAAACAAACATATTTATAGGGCTTGAAACACCTTGCTGCCACCCAGCATTCAAATTTTATGTTGTTTGGAGACCATTCATGAAACAATGAAAGACTGAAAATAATGAAAATATTTCTGAAAGAGGTAGCAGAAGTGTCATGTCTCGTTGTATCTGTTAAGTTGTCGGTGGTTCACTGGTGCCTAGTCTTGTCTCTCACTTCCTGTTTTATTTTGAAACCCTAAACTCTCCTCTCGTTTCAGGCTGTTTGACTTGCTGCCCTTGTGTGTCTTCCCACCAGTGTGATTGTCTGCCCCGCCCTGATTGTCTCCACCTGTTCCCCATTACCTTGTGTATATATTGTCTGCGTCTCCCTTTGTCTTGTGCCGGATTGTCTTGTCTCGTCCAAGCGTCATAGGTCCTTATCGTTCTGAACCAAGCCATAGTTTATGCCAAGCCATGTTTGTAGTAAGTATATTTGTTTAGTGTAGTAAGTATCTTGTCCTGTAAGTGTCTTGTGAAATAAAACCTTGTTAAAACTGTCTGTGAGCTCTCATGTCGTGCTTTTGGGTCCACCCTGTCTCTGAGCCCCGTGCTTAACAAGAAGGGGATAAAGCCTAACAAGGACATTTGTTGTACATATATTAGTGTGGTTTTTGTGGGACAGGATCAGCCATCACTAGCTTTATAGGCTCACCTAGCTGTTTTTACTTTGCTGATCATTTGCCGTTTTGTCTAGCGCCACCAGCAGGTTGTCATTTTTGGCTTTTACTGAAACGGCTGGATGGATTGCCATGAAACTTAGTATGTACTGTGCATTCATGGTACCCATAGGAAGAATCCTAATAACTTTTCCTCTGATGCCACTAGCTAGTCAAAGGTTTCACTTGTTCCGTAAAATATCTCAACATCTACTGGACAAAAAAAAAAACATTTGGTACAAACATTCATGTTTTCCAGCTGATAAATCCCTAAGATTTGAGCGGATCCTGAATCCTAATGGATTTAGTCATTTAGTGCTTTTACTTTCATCTTGCGCCATCAAGGTTTAGATACCAGCAAAAATAAATACATCACCATCGGCCTCATTATAGTTATTTTCATAAAGCTGTAAAGAAATAACTGATTTCATATTATTCACTCATTCGTTTGTACAGGATGGTTAAATCAGAGCAGCGCCCTCCTTTTAAGTGTGTACAGGGAACAATCAAAGCAAAAGATAATTTCGCCATGCACTGAATATGTAATAGACAACCTAACAACAAACCTGACTAATCCTCACTAAGTGTATACCACAAAGTGCTGCTAGAACATCCATGTCAACTTTCACCCATATTCGATCACCCACCCAGTTTGTTATGGACATTTAACAACTCATCCATGATGCATGAGAAGGCATTTCAACTTCTGTGGGTCGTTCACACATTGATGGGAGTTGTTGAGGTCACATATGAGTTGTAAGGTTCCACCATAGTCATGTGAAATTAGTTTGAGTCAGATGATTTATGGTGTTAAGTTTTTCTGAAATCTCGACAGAGGAGATGTTAGAATGGTATCATAAGAAGCCACACAATTTCTGATTTTGCCAAAGATAGCACGTCAAACCTCAAAGAAAGAAAGAAAATGGAGGAAAAGGGAAATGTTCAAGACAAGACAACAGTTTGCAGTAGTTTGCAGTACTTACTGTTGTGGGAATTGTATCACACAATTGGCCTAATTATCTTCTTTGCAGGAGTTTGGCTTGGATGAGACAGAACAGTGAAAATTATTTGGAAATGGACGAGGTAAATTGTGAGCAAATAGATGACAGAAAACATGGTAAGCTACCCCTTATCCATGCTCCCTCTCCCTCCCTCTCCCTCTTTTGTATTCTTCTCTCCATTCACAGCAAATTGCTCTGAGACTTCTAAAGCTCCTCCAGCAGAGCTCTCACCTGGGAACTGGCCCAGGTCTACGGTCTATGCCTCATGCACTTCTAACTTTAAGTGCGTTTCCATCAGCTTGGCCAATTAAGTCTCTTGTTCCCCTGAAGTCCTGCCTTCCTCCTCTAACACCAGTTATTGGAAATGAAAATAAGGTAGAAGGTTTTCCCCAGGTGGCAAAGGGGAGTCGCCTCCTCTGGTTCTGGTTCTGATGTGTGCCTAATTTGGAGTTTAAAGAGTAAAAATAATACAGCCCCACAGAAAATTGTCTTTTTTTTTTTTTGATCATATGAGACTAATAAATATCTTGTCAGCTCAGCTTGCCACTCCAAAGTCTGTAGCTATCAGAAGTCTAATTATGTACAGTGCCAGGCCCTGCACTGAGATGGGAATATTACAGGATACTGGTGTTAACCCCTTGAATACTAAAACCTTTACTGGTAAACCGCAGTCAAGTGCTGAGGGAATCATGAAGTGGAGGAAGTGTATTAGGCTTCAGCTTTTTAATGGTCTCCTCTGAGATTAAATTGGAATTCCATTTGTCCAGAATGGGCCACTGCTACTTCAGCTCATTGTAAATATATATATATATAGAAACATGCATATGGCCAAGTGTGTTCTATGGTCAAATAAAATATGCATCTTTTATTGACCTCCAGTGTGCCTCTACAGAACTGCTGACTCAGCAGAAGAAAAATATTGAAAATAGGCCCCTCTGAGAGCTGAACATAGTCTCCTTTCTCTGGTGGTCTGCTGTGTTAATGTTTCCTCTATCCTGCTGCTTATGTGAGCTTGGAGAATTAAACGTCCCCCCCATAAAATCCTCCTCTACAATGATGGACAGTGTTGCGTTTGTGTACATACCATCACACTTACACAAAGGCAAGAGTAGAAAAGTATAATTTATACATATACATACTGCATGTGTACAAAAATATTTTGGAATATTGAAAAAGTATTATGCAAAAGTAGTCTAATGCTACTTTGGTGGTCACATATAGCATTTATACACCTACATCAGAATTCCCAGGTGAAATCCATTATTTGTTTTTGAAAATATAGGTCATAATTCTTGAGTTAGTGGAGACCAAAACCTTTGCCTTGTGGTTATTCATCTATTCTTTTCACTTCATAAAAGGTTAAGAATTAGTCAGAAACTACCTACATTTATTTTAACCATTTATCACAACCCATACATTCCCACCTAAAGCACAATGACATAGTAACTAACTTTCAGTAGCAGAGATCAATACTGAGCATTTCAGTGGAGGTCATTCACCACTAATCAGTAAGTACAATAAAACCTTGACAATGATTGTAGCCTCTTAGCCATCTATTGAAGTCACACACTAGTCACTTGGTTATGGCGTCTCATATACCCTGCTATTATGTGCTGGACTGTTTCAGGAGCATCTCATCATTTCTCCCTTAAAGCACTTTGAAATTAGATTGTAAGAATCCAGACTTTGTGTGTCTAACAAATTATGAAGATCTGAAGTTAAAATTCTTGTTCTTGAGGTACTTTTGTGGAAAATTAAAAAAATGGCAGCACCTTGTGACTGATGACTAAAACAGGATATTGAGAGAAACCTGCACTGTAGCCTCATACAAATAATTTCATTGGATCTGTGCGTAGCTCAGCTATTATTTTAAGTGTTGTCAATCATAAAATTCCGATGTAGACATTAAAGGGTTAAACAAAAGGGACCTGATCCCACAACTGTGTGTTGTCGGGCGACTGTGTGCTGTAGGGTCACAAAAGCTTATTAACAAAATGAATCTGACAAGAAACTAAAAAAAAAAAATGCAAATGGACCACAGAAACTCTTCTTTGGAGTCAAGAAAGCAAATAAAATTACAGAAGAGAAAATTTAAAATAAAAGTGTAATTATTTGGCTAAAACAAATGTGTTTTTTGCTGGTGATGAACAATGGAACAACTTTTCCTCGATTTTACTAAAAGAAGCAACAGAACATGTTTGATAAACATTCAAATTGGCTCTAACACTGGAATTATCTGGAAAAAACCACAAGAGGAAAAACAGTAGTATCAGTTGTCAGTATCAACTCTCCGAGCTTGTATATCTCCACATGCAACATCCATTCATCCCCTACCCTTGCCCCCTCCTTTTGCTGTGACGTTCATTTGCGCCTTGTAATTAACTCAGCATATCTCTGTCATGATGTGGAAATAAACCGCAATTTAGCTCAGAAGGCAATTTAAGCGTGTGTGCGTGTGGAGGGGTAATGGTAAAACAAACTATAGCAAGAGGTTAATAGGAAGAGAATTAAAAGCAAGATTAGACACTGATTAGCTTGTGTAGTGTGGCTACAACCAGAGGAAGGGAAGATGGAAGGAAAGGAAAGGAGAGTAGAGAAGAGGAATAGAAACTAGGGAGGCGTAGACAAAGAGAAGAATCCAGATGAAAACAAAGAGAGTATATATAACGTTTTGAAAATGGAACATTTGTAGGCAATAAAACCAACTTCATTTGTGTCACACTTGTCGGGTAAGCAGAAATACTTGTTTTCAGGAGGTGGATAAGATAAGGAGCTTACACTTACGACTACATACACATAACTTAGCATCAAGCTGTTGAGCGTCTGATGTTGAGACCATTAATGTGCAGTGCCAACTGGTACCTGAAGGCATTTGCTCTCTGTCTGTATGAATGACACAAAAGGTGTTAGTTGTAATGGACTACATACTGTATACCAGTGGTCACTGACCTTTTTTAACTCAAGATCATCCGTAGTGACAACAGACAAAAGGTTACATCTAACCCCTCACAAAGACTGAGAAAAAAAACAACTATTTACTTTTCAATTGATATTATGTAATTTTACTCACATTGAAGTCAGTAGATACAGCTTTCGGTTTTATTGTTTTATTACCTTGGTTGCTTAGTGGCTATCATTGTCTCATCCAGATACTCCATTCTCAGCTCACAGAAGTGAGCGCCGCTGCACTGCACTAAGCTCTGCTGTCCTGTGCTGCCCTACAGCTGCTGTTACAGGCCCACCTATTTCAGGTCAAACTGATTGTTGTGATTATAATTATTTTCTTTGCCAAGTCTAAGAGAATGCGTGTTGAAATAAATTGTTTTATAACCTAAAACACATTTCAGAGTTACTTAGCTCACCAAGTATTGCTAGATTAATATAAAATACTTAAGTGAATATCTGCAGTAATTATGGTATTCTATATGCAACGGTGTATATTGCCAAATACATAGCTACATTCATTAAAGGCAGGATACAATTGTGCTCAAAATGATTCAACCCCCACTTCAGCTGTTGTTCAATGAACAACTCAAACAAGAACAATTGAAATAGCTCAACACAACTAATATTACAGGTGGTTTCTCCAAATTCAACACAATATGCCACTTTTGATGACTGCTGCAACAGGTTAAGCAGGGCACTCCAGACGCCCTTCTCCCGAGCAACGCTTTCCAGCTCCCCCAGGGGATCTCGAGGCATTCCCAGGCCAGCCGTGAGATGTAATCCCTCCAGTGGGTTCTGGGTCTGCCCCAGGGTCTCCTCCCGGAGGGACATGCCCGTAAAACCTCTAAGGGGAAGCGCCCAGGAGGCATTCTGACCAGATGCCCGAACCACCTCAACTAGCTCCTTTCGATGTGAAGGAGCAGCGGCTCAACTCCGAGCCCCTCTCGGATGTCCGAGCTCCTCACCCTATCTCTAAGGCTGAGCCCAGACACCCTACGGAGGAAACTAATTTCAGCCGCTTGTATCCGCGACCGCTGATCCATAGATCTGAAAAGTTCCAGTTTTGTTTCATCGCTCCACAGAACAGAATCTCAAAACTTCTGTGTTTATTTATATGATTTTTAGCATATTGCAGCCGACTTGTCTTGTGCTTTTGGGTCAGTAGTGGTGTACATCTTGGAGTTCGGTCATGGAAGCCTTCAGTGTTTAGTTTGCGCCTTACTGTAGAAGCTGAAACCTCAGTGCCTGCTGCCACCAAGTCTTGCTGCAGGTTGTTTGATGTCACTCGAGGATTTTTGGCCACCTGCCTCCTCAGAAATCAGGTGGCAGCCATTAAGAGTTTCCTCTTTCAGCCTCAACAGGTTGAGTAGCCAGTGTTCCTTCAGCTTTGGACTTGGAACTAACAGTAACTTGTGCTTCCAACAGTATCTCTAGGAACATTCAGTGCCTTCGCTCTCTTTTTGTATTCTTTTCTTTGTTTGTGCAAGGCAGTGATCTATCTCAAGCACACCTAATACAACTAATGAGGCCATTGATTTAGTTGCAGCGGGGGTGCTTGAGACAACACATGAATTTGCAAATGAGTGCTCTTATGAGGGATTCTATTCAGGGGATTGAATTATCTTGAGACTGCAGTAGTCAGTAAAAGTGGCATTTTGTGTTGAATTTGGAGAAACCACCTGTAATAGTAGTTGTAATGAGCTATTTCAGTTGTTGTTGTATGAGTTGTTCATTGAACACAGCTGAAAGTTTGTACATTTTTCCAGTACACCTAATTTGCAATGGGGGTTGAATTATTTTGTGTTCTCCCCCCCCCCCTTCCTAATCGCAGCGAGGTGTTGTGAAACAGAGACAGCAGTCTCTGAACATACAACAGGATCAACGAAATAAACCTACTTACTGCACACATTCATATATTCCACCTACATGTGGCAGTCATTTGCAAACATCCGTACTAAGGTGTTCATCTGCTTTGCAAAGCGCATACATGCTCGTAGATGTATCCTCCTAAGTGCACACACACACTGTGTGTACTTACTGACAGGGCATGGTGTAAGTCTGAGTCCTCTTCATCTTCTGCTTCATCCTAATAGAACCCACTTTCTTCTCTTCATGTCCACCAGTGAGATGTAGAGTGCGATCAAATGAATCCCACTGAGCATTGGTTAAACCTCTCTCAGGTTGACTTGTGTTCAGATTTGTCAGTCTGAGCTCTGATGAAGTCTCATTAGCTGTGGCTGAGTAGCTATTAGCAAGGGGCTGAAGGTAATTGCCAAAATAAAGAAAATTAGAGACCATCTTATGATGGGATCAAACCAGCCACGACCAAAGTGCATGATGCAATGGAACACATGACATGAGAGAAGTTAGTTTGGTGAAACAGGTGAAGAGTGCCTTTATTCTGTAAACCTAACCACCCTCACATAGACAGGGACATCCACGTCAAGGTTTAATGCGCCTTTTTCTTAAACAATATTTTTCACTCAATTAGGATGTAAAAGCAGTGGTTACAGGATGCTGTGTAGAATACAATATTAGTATGTGTTGACTATGTAAGAGTTAGTGTGTTAGTTGCTAATGTTACCTACAATGTGCTGGGTAAGTGGATGGTAATGACTGACTGAAACTGGGATAGATCCACAACTTCAAACAAATGTAGGCCAGGGGCACAATTTGGGGGGCAGATGGTCCCGTCCCCACTTCCTGCCCCCTACATCCGTTGATGTGCTCAGACCACACCATTTTCGAACATCTTTGTGGTCTCAACTACAGACCTGTAAAGACTATATCTTGCACAGTTGTGATGCTATCATGTTGACAAAATTTGTCCACAGACATATAAACACCTAGTAGAATACTCAAAACTGCTTCTGTGGTAGTTTCTGCTACAATAGGAGTCTGCGGGACCACATTTTAACATGATCTCACACACACACACACACACACACACACACACACACACACACACACACACATTCTTCTCGCTCTGTCTTACGGTAAATGCTCTGTATTTGTATAGCACCTTTTTATTCATTTCAACTACTCAAAGTGCTTTTACATTACATCCTCATTCCCCCATCAGTCATTCAGGATCAATCTAAATTGGAGGAGATTATTCTCTCATGCACATTCACACACTTGAAGCTGCTTCAGGAGCAGGTTGGGGTTCAGTGTCTTGCTCAAGGATGGACAATCCACTCTACATCTGAGCCACAGTGAGGACACTCATTGGTGTAAATACATTCCCTAGCCTCTTAACCATCAAAACTAACTGCCTAACACCAACCCTTACCCTCACCCTAACCTTAACCTAATTCTAACCTAAACAGTAAAACCAAGTCTTAACCCTCAAATGGCCCATTGAAGTTGTGAGGACCACGCAAAATGTCCTCACAATGTAGGGAGAAAATTAAAATCTGTTCTCATAACTATACAAAGACATATGCACACACACACACACACACACACACACACACAGACTCACAGGGTGAAAACATTACCTGCCACGCTGTCTTGGCTAGTAATAAAAAAAATTAAGAGTTGTATTTTCATGCTGGCAAAAGTGGTGAAGGTGTAAATGCTGGGTGATTTGTAAATTTTTTTTTTTAGCCTGTGCTTGCTTTGAACAAACCTGTCATGAAGCTGCCAATGCAGGTTGTGTAATTGAATTTTAGTATTAACGTTGGTCTGCACTTCCGCCAGTAAAGGTCATATCTCACTGAAATGTGTACTTATCAACATTTAACTGATCATTCCCAGAGCTGCTGGGATGTTTTGAGCATAGGGCATATGCAGCACTGCTACACTATAAGTCATCATGTGACATTATGATAATGTGACTATGTGCAAAACCATGATCACAAAATGTACTTTAGTCATCAGAATGTCAAAACATGCAGTAGACTGTCCCCGCTGTCCATTACTAAGGCTTAGAGGTCTGTTGTAGGATTTTGATGATTGCAGAAGCATTAACATTACATTCATCACTCCATTATGTGCCCTTTTGGTAAAAATCATACACACAAAGAGTTTTATGATGATCGTTGAGTGTGATTATTATAACTTATTAATTATATAATTATCATAATTTGTTAACAATGAATTGGATGGTGCATAGAATAAACATTTAAAATAGGATAAACTCAATTTTCCCTCTCTCTCTCAAAGCATTTTGTAGTCATCCTGCTCATTTGCAACATTATCTATATTTCTGTCCTTGTGTTACATGAATACGACAGCAAGTGATAGGAAAAAAAAACCCTAAATTTGAATCAAACCTCTTCATTTACTCATTTCCAGCATGCAAACTTATTTTCTATCAAGAGCATCTGAACACAATCAACCCCAAAGCAGGCTTGTTCATCTTGTTTTATGCATACACCCCTCTTGTTTGTTTTGCTGTTATTTGTTGATGGGCTTTCTCTTTTGTATTACCAGAGCAAATTTAATTAGAGTTGAAGGAATACAAATCAGTGTTCTCCCACCAAATGCTATTTGGTCCCCTAATAAAGGACCTGGAGAGAGGAAGGAAGGAATTACAAATGTGTTTTCAAGAGCTGGGAATAGAATTGCTTGAGGAATGTGAGTCTTTTAACAAATGAATATAATTTTACAAACCAGCCCTATTGGCTAAAGTGAATGAACGCAGCATGAATAAAAGGACAGTTTTCCTCTTTGTTTTTTATCAAATATGAGAGTACAAAAAGCTGAATGCATTGCAAACTGAAATGTGCTTGATTTTTCAAGCCCTAGCATTACTTCTGAAACATTTACTATAGGTATACTTTAATGTATGAAACAACAACAAGATTGAGCAATAAATTACAAATAGCACTTCTGAGTTAGAAAAAAAGACTCGCCATTACAGAACTCCCATTCAAGGGAAAGGTTTATGTGTGTGTCCAGTGGTGATGGTGAATATAATCCATTGAATCAAAAAAATTCTAAAAGACAAAGAAAGCTCTGCTCTTCTGCTCACAGAGCCAGCAGTGCTTACATGTACCAGGATGCATTGCACATGAGCTTCTGCAAAAATCCTATCCGTTCCACTCTCTTGCTGTTAGTGTTAGCTGTAAACATTAGTGACACACAAAATGATGTAAACAAGACTCAAAAAACTGCACATGCTGAAATTCATCACCGCGGAATGTGCTGATAATGCAGCATAGACAGCTAAGGTGACCATAGACATCATCACAGATAACAGATAGCATATAGAGCTAAAGGATGTCCAGTAATCTGGCAGCTACAGACGCTGAATACGCATTCAAACTTCCCAACATATGTATGACAGTCAAAGTAACAGTCATTACTCAACACGCATTCTGTGAAGTATGAAGAACTGAATTGCACAGAAAGTGTAATCTCACGTATTATTACAGCTCTGAATTATGTCATGTAGACAGACAGAACTAACTTCTGATAAATACACTCGTGGGGAACCATAAAAACTAACAATATGTAACATACACATGAGAAAATGTGACTCACATTTTTATGGAAGCACATGCTAAAAGAATGTTAACTGGAGGTCACTCTGGTCTGAGCTACGCCGTTACAAGAGAATTCCGTCCGTCTGCGTGTCACCGCTGTTTCCGAAGGCACGCTCAGTATTTACAAGAATGACTTAGTATCTGTTGGCATCAGAGGGCAATTTGAGCGAAGGCACCACTAGCTAGTGTTTGCTCTCTGCAGCTCAGGTTCTGGATGACCCTTTTGCAGGGCTAATAAAGACACAGCCTCAACCTCCGTCTGCTGCATTTCTTCTAGCTTGATTAGATACAGGTGAATATAGGAAAACTGTAAAATATCCATCCATCCATCATATCCACTCTACTTTTTGGGATGGCACTTTTCTCCTAGAAACATAGTTACAATGGGGCAAAAAAGTATTTAGTCAGCCACCAATTGTGCAAGTTCTCCCACTTAAGATGAGAGGCCTGTAATTTTCATCATAGGTATACCTCAACTATGAGAGACAAAATGAGAAAAAAAAATCCAGAAAATCACATTGTCAGATTTTTAAAGAATTTATTTGCAAATTATGGTGGAAAATAAGTATTTGGTCAATAACAAAAGTTCATCTCAATACTTTGTTATATACCCTTTGTTGGCAATGACAGAAGTCAAATGTTTTCTGTAAGTCTTCACAAGGTTTTCACACACTGTTGCTGGTATTTTGGCCCATTCCTCCATGCAGATCTCCTCTAGAGCAGTGATGTTTTGGGGCGGTCGCTGGGCAACACGGACTTTCAACTCCCTCCAAAGATTTTCTATGGGGTTGAGATCTGGAGACTGGCTAGGCCACTCCAGGACCTTGAAATGCTTCTTACGAAGCCAGTCCTTCATTGCCTGGGCGGTGTGTTTGGGATCATTGTCATGCTGAAAGACCCAGCCACGTTTCATCTTCAATGCCCTTGCTGATGGAAGAAGGTTTTCACTCAAAATCTCACGATACATGGCCCCATTCATTCTTTCCTTTACACGGATCAGTCGTCCTGGTCCCTTTGCAGAAAAACAGCTCCAAAGCATGATATTTCACCCCCATGCTTCACAGTAGGTATGGTATTCTTTGGATGCAACTCAGCATTCTTTCTCCTCCAAGTTTTTCCAAAAAGTTCTATTTTGGTTTCATCTGACCATATGACATTCTCCCAATCCTCTTCTGGATCATCCAAATGCTCTCTAGCAAACTTCAGACCGTCCTGGACATGTACTGGCTTAAGCAGGGGGACACGTCTGGCACTGCAGGATTTGAGTCCCTGGCGGCGTAGTGTGTTACTGATGGTAGCCTTTGTTACTTTGGTCCCAGCTCTCTGCAGGTCATTCACTAGGTCCCCCCGTGTGGTTCTGAGATTTTTGCTCACCGTTCTTGTGATCATTTTGACCCCACGGGGTGAGATCTTGCGTGGAGCCCCAGATCGAGAGAGATTATCAGTGGTCTTCTATGTCTTCCATTTTCTAATAATTGCTCCCACAGTTGATTTCTTCACACCAAGCTGCTTACCTATTGCAGATTCAGTCTTCCCAGCCTGGTGCAGGTCTACAATTTTGTTTCTGGTGTCCTTTGACAGCTCTTTGGTCTTGGCCATAGTGGAGTTTGGAGTGTGACTGTTTGAGGTTGTGGACAGGTGTCTTTTACACTGATAACGAGTTCAAACAAGTGCCATTAATACAGGTAACGAGTGGAGGACAGAGGAGCCTCTTAAAGAAGAAGTTACAGGTCTGTGAGAGCCAGAAATCTTGCTTGTTTGTAGGTGACCAAATACTTATTTCACCGAGGAATTTACCAATTAATTCATTAAAAATCCTACAATGTGATTTCCTGGATTCTTTCCCCCCATTCTGTCTCTCATCGTTGAAGTGTACCTATGATGAAAATTACAGGCCTCTCTCATCTTTTTAAGTGGGAGAACTTGCACAATTGGTGGCTGACTAAATACTTTTTTGCCCCACTGTAGCTTGACATGGAAGCAGAGACAAAGATTTGTTTAGGAGCGACTAGAAACCAAACTGACCTAGCCTGGAGTTCTTCCCGGTCACCAACTATGTCAAATGATGGTACGGGTGACCTGGAAGAACAACAGCTTTGCAGCAGGAGAACTCCACTTTTTGTTCAATATAGCATGCACAGAGGTATTTTATGTTTCCACTGACTACATTTACCACGGACACTGACTGGACATCCACATAAAAAGAAGCAAAGATTCCCTTTGAGTGTAATTTCAGTCACCTTCAGTCTCACTCACTTCTCACTCAGGGGGTTCTTAGATATAAGACACAACCTAGCACACACATAGCCAGGGATTCATCTAAAAAGCCAGACAGACATCGAGTCATCAACAGTGACTGATTTTTATTTCATTTCGGCATTTTCTGCTTTATTGATAGGACAAAAGAAATGGAGCAGGCAGGGGAGAGAGAAAGAGACAAGGGACAAAGGTCCCATGCGAGACTGAAAGACTTTCTGGTATGCACTGTACCAGGTGAGTTACCAGGATCCCTGGTTTCCAGTGTAAAGCAACAAAGGGCTGGTTCACTATCTTCATCCCACTGCATCTGTTGTTTCTACTCCCCTATTTTACTTTTCATTACCTCCTTTATCCCTCCACTTTGCTGCTTTGTCTTTCTTCTATTCCCACTTCTCACCAATTGCTCTTCCTCTCAGTCTCCAATTCCTCTCCCTTCCCCACTTTACTGCACTTCCTTACACACATAGAAACACACACCTTGACCTCAACTCCCTCCCTCATTCTCCCACAGGCCAGCTTTGTTTCTCAGTATTAATTGGACTGGTCTTCCTTCTGCTTCATGGGTCCATTAATAAATTACTTCATGGCTGAGAGGTTTGAGGAACTGCAAGTCTGGGCCAGCAAGAAACTGTAGTACGTAAACATGTAAGCAGGCATCCACAGATATCGCACACAAATCACTCGCTAAACATTCTGTTCAAACATCAAATATTAAATGGACCATACCAACTATTTTCAAAAACATTTATAGCTGTTGAGTTAAGTGCAACCTTTACACCACTTCTGGCTGAAAATACAGAAATGTCTTGTGTAGGTTTATTTATTTAAAGCTGCATCAAGCAATTTAGCACCACTGGGGGGCAATGAGGCACCAAGATAAACTAACAGAAACAAAGCCCTAACATAAGATATAGCTACGGGGATGTGCTTAGTTACTCCCCCTATTCCCAGCCCGGTTTGGATGTTAACAGAATGTGTGTCTGAGTGGATGTGAAGACAGAGAGCCTGCTCACAGCTCCATCAGCTCAGGCTGCAGTGAGACGTACTATCGTTACTAAGCCCACAATAATAAGACCGAGACCAGTCTACCAGGAATTCTCCCAATCTTTCTGATAACCAGTCTGCCACTGTTGATTACTGTATTACATCCTGCACCAACATTCTGTCTCAACAGGGAATGCATTAAGAAATTAAAGATAAAAGTTAAGGTGCCTTAACTCATCCATTTAGTGTGATTACTCTGAAGTGACACAGTGCTGTTAAAGATATTGGTTCAGTTCTTCAATCGATGTTAAAGGTTCATGTCATGATGACATTTATGTAATATGAGGCTTTTCCTCAAAATCTAGCTTTATATTCTGTATATCAAGCCAAACAAGTAAAGTATGATATACATGCAAAACTATGTAAATTACTGGAACCTCATTGTAACTGAAAACTGATCAAATAAAACCGTTTAGATGGAGGTGGTGGCTCTGTAGAGAAGCTGAATTGACTTTGTACCAAGCTTTAAAGAAATTCAACACTATGCTGCTTTTTTTTCCAACTAATCTCAGCGTAGTCTTTGAAGTACCTCAGCCAACAGGTTTATTCTTCAGACCTGACCTACAGTCTCCTCTGACTCTCTGAGGTGGTAGGCAAGCCTTTGAAACAAGACTAACATAATGATTGATTGACTGGTTGATTGATTACTGCTGCCTTGACCTTCTGCCTGAAAGACTGAATGAAGCAATAAGTGTGGAGGTAATACAGAACCACCGGGTATCTTTGCTGCTGGATCATGATCCAAAATCGGGCCTGATGCCGGCCAATGCCAATGAGTAGCAGTGTGACTGCAGGGCACAGGGTGAGAATGTTTCTTTATTTGTGTTCCATGCCAAGAGTGATCCTGATGTACAGCACACCTCTGTGCCAGACATGTATTTAGAATAGCATGTCGAGTACATAGAAAAAAAGCTGAAAGCTCACAAAATACCTGCAAATCTGATGCAACTAAGCAGCCCTGTGCATGTAGCAACACCTTACACTAGTTTTTTTTTCTTTTTTGTCTCTATTTTCCTCTCGTTTTTCCTTGTCTGGAAAAATGAATAATAATACACAGTCCACATCTCAGTTATAGTCCAGCACTGGCATGCTGTGATGTGCAGAGATGGCTTTGCTCCATGCAGTGCTCACCTCAAGCCTCTGCTGTATTAGCAAGTTGTGTTCCTCTGTGGATGATACCATTTCCAATTTATTAAGACACGCTTTGTTTGAGAGGGCCTGCAAATTAAAGTGCTGGATGCTGCTTTCATCCTTCTTCCCACCCTCCATCTCCATGTCTTTCTCTACTCTTACATAACAGAGGGTTGCAGTGAGCATGACTTTGTCTCTCAACCTCTAATATACAGCCTGGGACCTTTGTGCACTCCACTTTGTGTGTGTGTGCGTGTGTGTTTACTTATGTGTGTGCCTGTGTTCTGTTGGAGTCCTCTCTACTCTGCCAAAGAAACTCAGCCGAACTGAGTTCTTTCAATTCATTAGCTCTCCACCAACGTACCCGACTTAAACAAGCAGAAGCGACTCTTGTTTACTGTGAGACAATACACAACAGACTTAATAAACAATCTGATTCAGCAAATAAGCATTCTATCCTTGCTATTCTCTGTATGCTCTTACAGCCCACACCTTGTGAATTGGTTGTTGAAGCAATAGAGCCAGTTAGGCAAATTTCTGGATTCTGTTTTTATCTTTCTCTTCCTCTGAAGAAAATCTAATAAAGTCTGTTAAACTTCTGAAGTTTGGAGACGACACAATGGTAATCGGACTTATCTGGGATGGTGATGAGTCTGCGTGCAGACAGCATGTTGAACAGCTTGCCCTTCGGTTCAACCAGGGGCTGAACAAGCTCAAAATGGTGGAGATGACAGTGGACTTCAGGAAGAGCCCCTGACAATTTTCACCATGTTCATCATACTCAACAGCACTGTGTCTACTGTGGAAACCTTCAGGTTTCTGGGATGCATAATCTCCCAGGACCTAATGTTGGTGTCCAACATATACTGTATTGTATTTCCTGTGCCAGCTCAGGATGCTCAACCTGCCTCAGGAGCTGCTCATCAAGTTCTATGCTATAATCGTCCAGTCTGTTTTCTGTGCATCCATCACTGTCTGGTTTGGATCAGCCACCAAATAGGACGGTAGCGGACTACAACGGGCAGTCAGGCATGCAGATAAAAATCTGTGCCAATCTGCCCTCCATTCAGGTTTTCAGAGTCAGGAAACAGGCAGGACATCCCTGTATACCTCTAAAACCCTTTACACAACCACAACGTAAACCTAAGCACACTGTATATACTGTATATTGTACACATGCATATACCTGGAATGTCATTGCCTTTGGATGCTTATGGTCCAAACCAAAATTTTGAATGTAGATTGGCATATTAGGTGAATTAATGTAGTAGAAATATTTCTTGATAAATGTACTGACTAGACTGATCCCACAGAAATACGTGAAATGAACACGACCTCTTAACACCAAATTACGTGGTGGTGGCACAAAATGTGTTAAATTATGTGCTGTCACCATATTTTTAGTTTCCCTGTAAACTAACCAGGTGGTTTTGTTGCAGACAGAAACTAAACATGAAAACTTAATTTAGGTAACCAAAGTACTTACTTAAACTCAAACCATGATATTTTCCTAACCAGGTAGTTTTGATCACTAATCCTAAGCACGTAGTTTTGTAGCATACAGCTAACCAAACACAACATTAACCAAGTTTATTACTGTTACCATGATGACAAAAACTGGTACTCTCCAATGGTTATATCATATGTGGCTGCATTACCTGCCACCACCATGTAATGTGGTATTATGGTGGGGTCATTTCACGCATCGGGTTGGTACTGACAGACATACATCGCCCCCTACAGTCACACCCTTTTGTGCTGAGGTTTAGGTTGAGCTGTTGTAACAACAAAGGTTTACTTAAATTAGGTAAACAAATTCATGTGAGCCCCAAATATATTTTGACTAATGTCACAAGAAAATCCAAAAGAAATAATCTTATTTGCCCTTTTTCAGGCATAGACCTAGAGTTTATTGAAAGATGTATTGCTTTCTTCCACATTTTATACACCATGCCCCCATGGTTCAGGTAAGAATAATCTTTTTAATATCACCTCAAGCTCTCTTTTCGCCTCCCCACCATTTCCCTCAATAAATTTGTACAAACCATCCAATTCAGAAACCCAAACAATCTGGTTCAAAGTTCCACAGAGAGACGGTAGGCAATATAGTGAGAACATTAACTCAGTTCTGGGTTTTTATTCTTGCTCTCTGTCTACAAAACCTTCTTTGTCTCCATCCACACAAAGACACACAAAGTCGTGTAAAGCACTGAGCAGGCCTTTGTAACACACAGAGCATTTTAATCTTTGCATTTTCATCCACTAGCACAAACTCTGGGGTCTTGTTAGGCCTTCAGCATCTTCCCCACAGGAGTCTCCCCCATCCGTTGCCATTGGTGGCATTATGTTACTGCAGTTCAACAGACATTTTAGTGAAGTTGACAGGGAGGAGAGGAGGATGCTGATCGCACCGCAATTTTTCTTTATGAAATGCAAGTCAGGTCTAGCCAGCAGCGTGCTCTGGCGGAGGACATCTCACCTAATAAAGTTCTGAGAAAGGAGGACAAGAAAGACAGAGGGTGAGAGAAGCAGAGAAGCATGAGGCCAAGACAGAGCCAGCACTCTGGGAAAGAGAGCGACACACCAGAACATGCAAGGAGGCAGCGCTGAGACAAAAAGAAAGAAAGAGCCCACAGGGAAACAGAGAGGGAGAATAAAGAGTTCAGGTTTAATCTGCATTTTGCTGGTTTTATAAAATTTGATGATTTGTTGATAATTTAGATTCGTGTCAGGTTCTAGTGTATCTGTCTTTTGTTTGGTTGACTTTCTGGTCATCACAAATGTTGCAGTTTAGCTGTTGAACTTTCCCAACAACTTTTCAGTAACAGAGCTGAAAGATAAGCCAGTCACATTGGTGATTGTATTAACTGTTATCTAGCTGTCAGCACCATAGGAGAGCAAACATACTTAGTGCAATGTTCTCTATCTGGTCCATGCTGATGCAGACTTAACTGTTTGTATTGTGTGTGTGTGCGTGTGTGTGCGCATGCGTGTGTGAGCACATTTATGCAAAGATTGTGCAAATACAGGAACAGATAAGCAGGCGATTCAGTGAGAATGGGTATGAGACTAATTGACCAGTAATAAAACCACTGGCTTAATTACAAATTAATCAGAAGACTGGAAAAATCCACACAAGGTCAGCATGTACTGTCGCAATTCTACAGTTATATATGTGCATCAATCTATCTATCTATCTATCTATCTATCTATCTATCTATCTATCTATCTATCTATCTATCTATCTATCTATCTATCTATCTATCTATCTATCTATCTATCTATCCATCTATCCATCCATCCATCCATCCATCCATCCATCCCTGTGGGCTAAAGCTTAGTTTGAATGTAAAACAAAACATTTCTTTAGAACATTTAAGTTTATTTATTATCATTTCCTTTGCACAAAGTTATAGTTCAGTAATAATTTAATCTTTGTGAGTAAATCAAAGTGCATTATTGTACTGCAAAATACTGTGTACTTGGTTGAATGTTCTGTCTGTACTGTATGTTTGGCCAAAGAAGGTGAAGAAAATAAAAACACAACTACTCTGATGACTGCGATGATGCACGAGTCTATGACACTATGAGTATTATAAAGGGGCTTGGCTAAAGTATAGGGGAGGAGCAAACCATCGCACTGAAAGTGCCTGTGTGTGTGTGTATGTGTATGACTGTCTATTTATATGTGTGCGTATATATATTATTTTACTTATTATTATATTACTGTCCTCAGGCTCATTACAGACCTTTCCACAGAATGCAAGTCTGTGAAACCATTTGGAAGTACAGGCCACATGACCCCCTTTAGCCAATTGGCATGACCAAAAACACACACAATCTCTCTCTCTCACACACACGCATGCACACACGCACACACACGCACCTTTATCGCCATGGCAAATTTCCCAGTTTGCTGGGGGGAAAACTGTGGTCGCCAGAGGGTGGGGAAAACTGTGGGGAAAACAAAGTCAGCTGGGATTAGCTTCAGCTGCCCCGCAACCCTGAAGGATAAGCTGTATAGACAATAGATGGATGGATAGATGTTGCGACACATAAGAAAGTCACTATTTTTTACGCATAGTCAGCCATTATTGGGAATATAATTCATTTTAAGTTCCTGGTAATGAAGATGACTACAGTATAATGGAAGAATTACTCTTGAATAAATTAAGGGAATGAGAAACCCTACAGACCATTTTATATTTGCATCTGGCCTCTGTCCCAGTTCTACTGAGGTCACTTCAGCAGTCTACTGGGTGACTTATGCAAGGGCCTCCTATACAGCACTGACTGTCAGTGCATCTGCATGTGAATTTAGCAGTGGAAAACATGCTACTGAATAGCATATATGGTATATACATATATGGTATAAGTGACAGAATTTGATGTCATCCTAGTTTCATAAAGCAATTTATTTTGAAGGATGCTCAAGATGACCTTCAAATGTAAGTAGACACAAAGAAAACTAGAATAATCCACAGGATTGCTATACATTCCACTTTAATGAATTTGAACAAATACAGCATTTCCCACATATGCATGCTGTTCTCTGTTTAATCTATCTAGCTTGACAAAGAGTTTGTGAGCTAGAAAACATTACTGTCGTCCTATCCTCTCTTTATTAAGGTCTTGTAAATGACTGGCTCAAAGTATTGCTTTTTCTGCAACTGAAAAATAGGCTTTGCAGCTATATTTCACAAAATATTTCATTCTAAGCATATCTCCTTATCTGATAGCTTTTTGTGAATGGACCCTAAGATGAAACAAATATAAACCTAATTTTACATATCAAATTAAATATGCTGGACTATTTTTCTACTGACGTTTTACAAAGTTATTGAACACTCATCTGCAGCACCTTTAAACCCCCCTGGTGTCACCTGGTAGCACCCGGCCTGCAAACACAAATGATCCTTCCTACCATGATCTTCCCATGGCAATGAGGAATTTGTCATAATGATATGATAAATAAAAAAATCAAATCATTAATTATCAAAATAAAAAATAGCCCTAAAGCCATCTCAAGGTGCTAGCCTTCGAGTGGTACATTCCAAACAAAGCACTTCACGGTGAACTGATGCAGCATGTCAGAACTGACATGTAATGTTCTGCCTGCTGCAAACACACACTGCAGTCTGACACATGTCCTTGTGCATCCCAGAGAATCTGTACTGGTTTTTAGATCTCTTTTAAAATTCATTTCTAATAGCTGATATTCTCTCATGTCTGGAGTGGCTATAGGCAACAGAAAGAGTGAAGAGTGGATAAAAGAGAATGCCCTGCCGTGGTTTTCTGAGGCTTTATTTAACAAGGAAAATGTAGTTTTGTGAAAGGATGAGCCAATAAAGGCACCTCTGGGAATGGATGTGCTCCACGTCCTCTCCCACTAACCTCTGGCTGTCTCTGTCTGACCCAATCCTCTTCCACACACACAGCAAAACATAACTGGTCTCACTGCTCTAACTCACCAAGTCCTGATCACAATGATGAATGTGATATTAGAAAACCGGAAAAAAAACGAGCAGGGATCTTTTAATAATGGACAATACTCAATTATTTTGCATGGAGTTTAACAGATCTACTCTTACAGTCATTTTTTAATCTTGTATTCTGATAAACAATGATAACAACAACAGTTACTACTGTATAATTTTATATATTAATATAAAAATTGTTGGTTTTTCATTATGATGCTGCTCCAGCTCTGTGCATGCGTTTGTAAAATAGTTGACTAGGAGGCAGCCCTTATGTTCATGCAAATTAATGCAGAAGTACACTGTTTAACCAATTAAAAACAGGATTGTTCAATGGCAGCCTTAGCTTGTTGAATTTTCATTGACTGCCACTTGCTTAGAGTCTTTAGTGTGGAAATAGACAGTGCAGATGCAATAATATACATGATTAAGAATGGTGTGGTTTATTAAATTGATACCTAAAGCTGCAATAATTTGAAAAACATGAATTCTCATTAGTTAGATATGGTCTATCTGAGATATCTAACATACAGACTGCAGCACTCAGGAATTTATTTCAAATTCCTATATCCTATTCATTCCATACTCACTTGGGGCGACACTGAACTAAATATAAAATGAATCGGCGTTGTCTTGCAAATCCAAAGGCCATTAAACCTGCTTCCTGTATGCCACCTGCTTTTGTCTCTTCTTAGTTGAAGGGTTCCTGCTTGACCTTGCCCATGCAGCACAGACCAATCGATAGCTGTGATTATTATAGCAATGTGAGTCACTTCATTTCCTGTTAGATGCCAGGAACATCAGTATTCTTGAGGACAGGTCATACTCCTGAGTATTTTCCAATCTAAGATAAAACTGTGCTGATTATCTAACCCTTGCTCCTATCCTATATGCCATTCAACAATGACTGATGTACATTAAGCTTAACCCCTGTGGCGTTTCTGTGGACAGAATCCCTTCATTTGTTTTACTCGATGGTCGGTATCAAAAGCAAGCTCAGTGTAGTTCAGTGAGTCAGCCTACAGGTACAGGTAGGGTGTAAGGTCCAGGTGTTATATTCTAGCAACAAGTCCATGCTGCTGAACCAGCAGTTCCACTCCTTGATATCTCAAGAAGGCCGTAAATGGTTAGAATATTGCTGCTTAAACTTGAGAATGGCTGCCATCCTGGCAGATACCTGCTGCTGGATACTGCAGACCTCATCTTGTCAGAAGTACGTCATGTCTTTTAAATTCATGGAAATGATGCAGATGATAGATGAAGACACCGCAGCATTCACACAAACTGCTCCATGTTTGGCTGAAACATTTTCCAGATTCAGGGGAGTCTACTTCAGGTCACAATGATTTGACATTAGTTATCTTGTGTAATGGGGTTTATAGGATTTGAATCTTCCTCCTCCTAATTAAGCCTCAGATATGCTTTACAACCAAGATTATCAGTTCTGTTAAATATTTGAACTGATATTAGGACCAATCCCACAATCCTGTCTGTAATTGTAGAAATCAGTGGTTGAATGTTTAATTCCTAGACTTCTTATTTAAAGTCTACTGAGTGTCTCTGAGATAAATAGAGAGTACAACAGTTAAGATACTTTGCGTTTACTGTTGCTCCTCAACAAAATCATTAGCAATCCTGCAAATTTACTCTGAGTCAGGAAGCTTTCTCCCCACTGAATCATAAATGGTGACATGAACTTCAGTGCAGTTAGAACAGTAGAGACAGTTCCTGTCCACAAACTGAAACTGAACACTCATCCATTTAAGGAGCGTCTCGCTTCTCTCTCTAAGTTACATACCCTCTGTTTGCCTTACTTTAGTCAGTTAGGAGGGTATGAAGGAGAATTATAAGAGGCAAAGCATAGGCACACACCCAAAGTCAGCCCTTCCTATACACCAATTAGAGCCCTGCTGCCACTAAGGGACCCAAACTGATGCATCGTGTTTGCTGAATTGACTGATGGTCTGACATGGCAACCCTACGCATCCATAATGGACTGGTACTTGTTGCTGTTAATGTAATGCGCTACTGACAGCCGTGTGTGAGAGGGTGACAAACGAGGATCAGCACACTTGGTTGATCCAAAACTGGCAATCACTGAATGATGTCTGTATTTAACATAATGCAGCCTTTGCCTCACAGCCTGTGGCCAGGGCTCCCTCACCGAGTTACACAGTTCCAAATGTTTAAAAGAATAAACACATCAATATACAAGACACAACTGTAGTGAACCCCCAGAGTGTGTATGCTGGGATAGGCTTGTTGAAGTGGACTGTGTGCAAACTTTAGTGATGTCCCCAACAAATTGCTGTCAGAGTAAGTGTTTTTATAGACTATGTCTGGGGGAGAAGTCCAAATACTAAGAGCTTTCGTGAACTAGCGGCTAACTGCAGCTGCTGAACAGATATCTGAGCTGTTTGAAAGAACGATAGCAGAGTACGAGGAGGAACTTTGTCATTCAAATGAGGAGAACGAGTTATAATAGAAACTACTGGGCGCTGTCTTCAGCCCTGAGGTGACACAGAATCGCTCTGCATGATTTCATTGTTATTCTCACAGTGAACCGCTGGTAAAAATGTCTGTGTCTGCTTTTTTCCTGTTTAAAAAAATAGAACGACTGTACTTTACTTTTTTTTGGTTTGAGCTGCCTAACTTTCATTTAAAAGTGTATTCTTGTGATCCTGCAATTTGGTTTTTGTTCACATTCAGTCTGCCACTAAGTGCTGCAATACTTTGAATATTAAAGTGCAAATTAATACCAGACCACTCTTGTGAATTTTGAAGATGCAAAAACATAGAAGGCTAAAAACATGCCGGGCTAATGTTGGTAAGATGTTGATGCTGATATGATGATTGTTAACACAGCTAAGTAATCAGTGTGAAATGGCTAACTAACTAAAACATCTAATATTCGATAATGGATGTGTTAGATTTATAGTTAGTGTGTGATCAAGCATTGGATTGCACTATTAGCTTAGTATTTATCATCATCATATTATCATTGTCAATATAAACCTAAACAGGCTCAGCTGTACATGGTAAACATGCATATACACCCATCTACCTCTTGTATATACAGTAACATGTTACATTACTGATTCCATATTTATTCCAGCTTCTGTGCACTGTGCACCAGTGCATTATTGTCACCTTGTTTACAAATTTCACAAGAGTGCAGGTCATAGGAGCGCACAGCCAGGGTGGCAGCTTTTTGGGTGCATACACCGAGAGACTTTACAAATCGTCTGAAACCAGAGCCATCCCACACAACAAATCCCCCATATGCATACATATGTATGTATATATAGAATATATACAGTCAGAGAACTGATGTGTGAGGGGGAGAGGTAGAAGTGTATGGTGTGACCTTTGTTGGACACTGAGAGTGCTTTATGGAACATTTCTCTCATGAGAACCTGAAACATTTATCAGAACAATTCAACATTTTACCTTCAGATTTCTGCCACTGAGGAAGCATTTAAAGAAGCCACAGAAGAGCTGCGTTTGATGAATAATGTAAAGAGGACAGTTGTAAGATGTTGAATTTTTACTCCCTCTATACTCAGAGCGTCTTGAATAAAGCACATCAGATCTCCTGTGGCTGCATATCAAACAAATGGAATTCACTCTTCAAGCATAACAGAAGGTTTTCTCGGTAAGTTTGTTGCTCCTTTGAGAGCAATGCACATGTTAAGGTGTGTGTTTAACACAAAACACTCATCCATGAGATGAGTTCTCTGTAGGAATGAAAGGATGGAGGTAAGGAAGAGATGGTGAAAGGAATTAAAGGCCAGAAATGCTGTATTGTGCTGTGCTTACACTTTGTCATATTAGTCATTTGTATTTGCACTTTCGGCCTCTGGAGATGGAGGGGTCCTGACAAGACATACCATTTCATCAACTATTTTGCAGACAATACGTGTATATGAAATATTTATAACGAAAAAAAAGTACAAAGAGAGAAAATACACCAACTTCCACCCTCCACCCATGACTATGACTTAATCAGGGAATGTAGACACTTGCTCTTGTGAGTGGATTGGTCTTTTTATAGGCCAAATATGACCGGGATGTACAACAGTCCTCCATATTTAATGATAAAATACGGCACAAAAACAACTTGGTCAGGTTTAGGGAAACATAGTAATTTGGGTTAAAATGACTACATAAAGGTCCTGAGACTTTCGTCATCGTGTTTTTAACCCTAGAACACTAACAGTTAGTAACACCGTCACTAACGTCAGGTATATTTTACCCGATATAATATACCTGATAAAAAAATACTTCTCATCAAAATATATTAAAGTACAACAATACATGGCAAATTGAAGTACTCTTTTTTTATTTTCCCCTATACAACGTCTCATAAAACAAAAAAAAGGTATCATGGGGGCACCCTATAAAAAGGTTCTAAAATTAGTGAAAAATTAGGGAATCATTAACGAAAAATTCCTTAAAAAATAAAAAAGACACAATGAAAATCACGTAACCACAATCGTGTGGGTGAAAATCACCTGACGTTAGTGTTCTAGGGTTAAGCAAAAATAACATTGACTATCTGCTAGTCTCCCTCCCTCTCCCACATAAGTGCTTGCTGGATTATATACAGAGGCAACATTGTTTTTGAGTGAATGAAGAACTGTATTTGTCTGCAGTGCCGGACTTAGAGGGAGGTGGGCGAGGTGCAAGGTGGGCAGGAGTTAGGCCAAGATCATGACTTCAGGTACATGCTGCTGATTGAAGTTACTACAGACTAAACCAGATTCCTGATCATGTTAATAGAAAGTAATCCACGCAGTGTTACATTTCTTTCCAAAACAGAACCGATGTTGCATATTAGTTGTATACAAATGTAATTACGAGCAGCCAGGACTGATTTTGATATGTGTTGTTTTCGGGTAATTGCTGAAATGACTGATGCTGGACAGTGTCTGTGTATAATTGGTTTATTCATGGAAACAAGAACTCAAGAACTTTGTCAAACCTTGACTGAGGTACAGTAGATATTGCCGGTTGCTGTGTTGGTTTGCACATCTCAACCACATCTGGTGAGCAGCTGTGGCTCAGACGTGGTGTGGACCATCCACCAAATGAAAGATCGGTGGTTTGATCCTCCTCCAGTCCACATGTCAAAGACTCTGAACCCCGAATTGCTCTCGAATTATCGCTTCAGTGTGTGAATGCGTGTGAATGATTCACTTCCTCCTGATGGCAGGGTTAGCAACTTCCTATAGACCTCCCACTAGTGATGTGTGAATGCTAAACATGAATGTAGTGTTATAATGCTTTGAGTGGTTGAAAAGGCTGGAAAGGTGCTGTAAAAGTACAGTCCATTTACCATTTACCATTTACCTGAATATACATTGATTCTGGGTAGGCATCCAGACGTCATTGGGTTTTCTCAGGAGCAAAGCTCAGATCTATCAATAATGAGCCCGGGTAACTGGTGTAGCAGCAAAGCCCTCCTCCCCTCTTTGTACAGCTGGAGATACAGGCTCAAAAAGAAATCCCACCTCCCCAGTGTCACAGACAACAAATGAAGGAGAACGGCGCAGCTCTGAACTATTCAGCCCAAACCCCTCCACCCTGCGCTCCACTAAGAGGCGGCTCAGAGTAGAAAGCACACATTAATTAGACTTCTATCTGTACATCTCTGCTTTGCTCAATTGAGAGAGCGAGGAGTGGAGAGGAGAGAGAGTGAAAAGAGAAGAGATGAGAAGTGTGAAAGAGGAGAAGAGCTGTGTGTAAGTGCATGTCTCTGATACTGTGCATGTAAGCTGACACCACTTATTTCTTTTTCTAACTGTGGTTACATTTTTCTTTTTTCTCCAGATTCAACTATGACGAGATCACAAATGAACAAAATATAAACCATTAAGTTGAATATAAGTGAGCGAAGAATGAGATTAGAGCTTGAGTGTGTGTGTGTGTGTGAGGGAGAGTGAAAGCAGCCATGTCTCAGGCGGTCCTTTCACTTTACTCTGGGAGGAGAAAGCTCTCTTGCCAGAAGTCAAGGGTCAAAATTTCCAGCAAACGGCTTGAGCAAAAATAGCAGAAAACCACAACGATATGACACCTATCCCTTTTCCCAGCTCTGCACACTGAAGTAAGCAAGCTAAACAGGAACAGCCTGTTACAAGAAGGTCAGGACCAGACAGCTTCTTTTTTCTCGCTGTATATTTTTGGCCTGCATCTATTTTAGTTGTGATACAACTAAAATGGAAGACAGTGAGGAATGAAAAAGGACACAAATCTGAGGGAAAAAGCCAAAAAAAAAAAAAGGGGGAAAATAGAAAGAAATAGCAAAACACATTTAGGCAGTGATAGTGTCGGTGCAGGTGGAAAGATAATTACATGCCCTTGGAGTGTAAATGAGTTCTGATTACTGTTGTGATGATATGACTTTGTGGTGACATCCTACGCCGAGGTGCTGAAAGATGGGAGAAAACTATTTTTTACGAGTTCATTACACTTTAACACACATCTCACAAATTAGGCATGCATGAGCTGGCAGCTTTGGCAGTAAACTCATTAGAAAGCAAGTGCTGAAATTTGTTTTGTAATTCATTAATTCCTGAGAATTCTCATTAATTGCTGGGTATGTTGCATCTACCACATGTGCCATGTCCAAGCGAAGACACCAGTGAAGTTTATATGTCTACTGTGATGGAGCAGAGTCACACACGCACTTTTCAAGTTGTGCTTTCTGTGTACTATTTCTGTTTTTCCAAACATGTTGGTCTACTACTGTAACCACACATAATGAGAGATTAAGTGTGAGCAGCAATTGGTATCTTTAGGCACCTGTGAGCCTGTAATTACCCCCCTGCTGTTGTGATACATTTTCTAGTAAAAAAGTTGCACCAGCCAGCATCTGCCTGAGTACAAGTACTGGTTTGAAACCCTTTGCCAGTAGTGCAGTAAGTCATACATGTCCTGTAGCTATTTAATCTCTGTGCATGTTTTTTTTTTTATAGCATGCTATTTATGGTCTCTCTGGTGAAAAAGAACTTGAAACAACTAAACAAGTAAATTAAGCTTAATTTCAAAATTAATACCTGGCAATAAAAAGGCAGCATGAAATGACATCTATGGTGTTGAAAGATGTATTCAGTAGGTGTGCTAAGCACTGAAATAATTGGCCCCTACTGTGATGGAAACACCTATTGTGCATGCTCAAGCACATACTGTACATGTGTGTATGCATAACATACAATACAATAACATGTTTATTAGGAAACTTCTGCGGTGCTCCTTGGCAGGTTTGAGTCAGGCTGGTTGTGTCCCCCACCTCCAGTACTAATTTAAATGAACTGGCTGCTGTCTTTAGCTTCATATGTAATATACATCGATGTCTTCACCAGAAGGCAAACACATGTATCGCCCAAAACTATATTCCCTTTTATACAAGAACTGCAGCAACAAACAATAATAGTTGAACCTTTTTGTTTCATTAATGTTTATTTATACCTTCCAGAGTCATATTTCAAATATATTTTCCTCTAAAATACTTCAGTACATGACAGAGATATACAACACCCAGCACTGTTTGATACCCTGCTCCCTTCTCTTCCCTTGAAAGGTGCTTTTCACATCTTTTTTTTCCAAAATGGATCAATACATAGACTGCTGTACGCCATAAAACCTGACAGTCAGCATGTGTATATCACTGTGACTGATGCACTGTTTCCCATAACTTACTCAGTGCAAAGACAATGCTTGTCACAGTGAGTTATACAATAGTCAGGTGAGTCCTAAAAAAGTAATTTGTAAGGTTTTAAGGCTTATCACTTTGAAGCTGCTTGGTGAAACATGGGATTTCTTTTTTTTTTTTTTTTTTTTTTTACTAAATTTAACATCATATTGAAACATTCTCTTAAAACCATTCAACACCATTTTTAATCTTTTTCTGGGAAACCAGGGCAAGGGTCACAGCATTTTGTGGAAAATGTCATTCCGGTCTGTAAACCAAAGCTGTAATACCCTCATAATGTTTTCAGTAACATTGCAGGGAAGCATTACCTGGGAGTGTTACCAGCACTCAGACACTGATTGTTTCATATTATGTTATTTCCTACAAAAAAAAAAGAAAAGACCATTTCTGTACCTCACTTTCTAAGTGTTGCTAGGAAGAATACTCAATCTATTGCCACGCAGTTGCTCAGTGTATTGGCAGCTTGTACAGTTAAGGAGGAGACAGTCTTTTGCAGGTCAATTCCTACCAATTCATGACAGTACAGACAGTATACAGAGGATGGATGATTAACAGTCAACTTGTCATTCCAGTTATTATTTGCCTGCATGATGTCAGAAATCTATCTGTGTGTGTGTGTGTGTGTGTGTGTGCACGTGTGGGTGTGTCTGTGTGTCTGTGCATGTGTGTGTGTGTACATGTGCAGCTCTACAGGGGCTCAGTAAACAGATGAATCAGCATGTTTCTAAAAGTGGAAATGCTGCTCACATTTAATGGACACAAACAAGATCCCAAAGTGAAATAGAAAAGAAACTGTTTTAAAATACCTTTTAAATAAGACAGGTCTTCATGTACTAAGTAGATTTAAAGTGTTGCATGCCTGATAAGAAATGTTCAGGTAATTATCAGCACTAATTCATATGGTGGAGATTTAACTAGTTGTTTTATCTTTGGTTTGTCTTCATCAATAGGTAAAACTGAATTTGCCTTCAGTCTACCAGTCTTATGTCTACAAAGGAGGTGTTTCTTACTTTCGAACAATGAATCAAATTCTATCAAAGCATCCATGTCTATAACTTCTGCTTCTTATTTCTGCTGACTGACAGTTGTGCTACACATTCTCACTGCATGTTCAAAATGTTTGCTAGCAATGCATGTCACCTAGGGCCCATATTTTTACTATCAACAAAAACTTTTGATTTCTTTGCTGTTTTAAGATTTTCATTTTATTGACAGATGGCATTTTGAAACAAATAAAACACACGATTTTGTTAATACCCACTGAAATCACTTGAATTATAGGTGATGCTTTCAGCATGTGATTTTATTATTGAAGATGTATGCAAACCTCACTTTGCATCTGTCCTTGATAAGACATGACCAAGATGAAGTGTTGTTACAGGTGTGAAATGGCTATTACTACACCATGACTAAAATGATTTTATATTAAAAAGCAATGGCATTTGCTTGATTTACATTCTATTGGAAACAATATTTTCCATTTGGATGCTCATCTATTTGCTTATTAGTTACTTTCCAACCGTGCCACATTGCCACATGTCACATATTTTAATACTCATTGATAAAAAGTAACAGCGATTGTTGCTTCGTCAGTCGACACAGTGATAACAGGAAAGCAAAGCAATGGGTTGGATTAATTGCACACGTGCATGTTATGGGCATTTTGATATTCTATTCTCACATGGGTGAAATAATGCAATGTCTCCCCCTTTTAACTTGAGCTAAAAATTGCCGTAAAAAGCCAAAACCCAATCAATGTGTGTCTGTGTGTCAGTTTGTGAAATATAACAAAGGTTACAGACAACATCTTAAGAGTTCCACAGTATTCTGTAATCTGTCTGTCACTTTGCAGCTGTTGGGTGTCCAAATGCAATAATAACAATGGTAGTTTTTCCTGTTACAACAGACATTGACATATGAGGCAATATGAGCAATGATTTGATAGTTAGCATGATGAAATGCCATGCATTATGCCATGATATCTCGAAAATGTATTTAGTGCTATATGGGTAACGTACTGACCCACGGTGTGCTGCTTTAGTGCTAACTAACGCTCATGATACTGTACACATACAGTACAACTTAAGCTCATATAAATACCACATATAGCATTTACCTTATATAATTCCTTTAGCCATATAAGCCATAGGAATTGGAGGTACTGCAATGAATGCCTAAAAAAATGTTTTATGTTATGTTTACAGAAAATGACAAGGTCATTTTGAGAAGATAATAAAAAATGGAACATATTTGAAGCTTTGCCTTAGAGTATATGATCGCAGAATAAACAAGCTACATTTACAGGACAGCATGTCACTCAAATTCACTTCTAAAGTAGTTTGTATCATTCAGGTACAACCTGCTATCAGATGCACTCATCGTACCAAAGTAAATTTATGGCGACAGAGATACAGGAAACATTTTTGCCTCCATGTTCTTATAAAACACTACTGCCAGTGGAGTATAGACAAAACAGTTGGCAATGATAAAGTATGATGTCCTACACATAAAATAACCATCAGTGCCAGCTTAACATGGAACTTGCCACTCACACCAGACTGGCAGAGCCAAGCAGTCAGCATGTTATGTGCTGTTTATGACTGAGCGCCCAAAATAAATAGAAGAAAACAAAAAGCATAATGACAAAATCAACATGACAGGATACAGACAAATGTACACAAAGCGTCAAAAAGACTGTTTAACATGAAATGCACATGGTACATAGTTACTACAGTAGCGTGACTGCTGAGATAAGTTGAAGCATGATGCAGCAAAATGCAACAATGGTAATAATAAATTAGAACTGACAAATGAAGAGGGATGTACACATTATGAAGTTTTCTGGACAACATTGTCTTTTTCTGCAGACTGAACTGTTATCTTAAATGTAATCATAAACTATCATATATAGACCTATAGATATGAGTATTGCTTAACTTTAACAATCATATCTATGTGATTATGAAAATTGTTTACACTAAAGACATTCAATGTTAATTAAACAATGACAGAGTATCTGATATGCAATCCACACTGCACTCCTGCCAGGTACCGACAGCCTTCTCCATCATTCACTCATACGTGTGTGGGAAATTCATACATAACATTCAATAACTTGTGGAGAAACAGGTGCTCTCTGATCACATATTCAGCTGAACTCATTCCAGACTCTTTTCTGGCTGCCGTACCACACCATGTTTTTCTCTTCCGTAGAGACATGTCCAGCGATTCTGTGGTTCAATCCAGACATCTGAGTCATGATGTCCAGTGATGAGAAGTTTATGTTAAGGGAGCAGAAATGTCAAAGTTGCATCTACCATCCACACTTTTACTTCTGTGCCATCACCGATGAGATATATATTGAGGCAAAGGGTGAGTCAGACTATGATGTCAGAAAGGAAAACTGAGTGTGTGTGTGTGTTTGTACATCTCTGGGTGTGTGTGTTCAGTATGTAAGCAGAAAAGTTGAGGTTTCTATCCAGGTGGCTTGGGTCATCCTGACATTTCCCTACTCGTGTTCAACTCAGGTTCTGGATCACAAATCATCTTCTCTTCCTTTCATAAATATTAATATAATACTTTATTAACCATTGCCCTTGACCCTTATAACGCCATAAACAAAACAAAACAAAAAGCAAAATATCAAAAACATTGAATAGGTCTGACGAATTGCAACATCACATAATAAGTAGAATAAAACCCAAAGGAACAGCAGAGGTTGTATAAACGTTGTGCTTCTTTAATTTCACTTTTCTAAAGTCCTCCACTGTCCTAGTTGTGTTTTAGTTTAAACTTTGTTATATTTAATATATATAGAGATAAATGTACACGTATAATCCGCACAGAGGTTCGTCTCTTGTGGCAATCAGAGGGCAAGCAGAGAGGCTACCAGGATCACCCTCCATTTTTCCTCTGTTTCTGGTTCTTCCTTTCCTCACTGTTATTTTGTTTATTCATTCATTCATTCATTCATCAGTTTCATTTTCATTGTCATTCAGTAGCTCCCATGGACCCAAAGGTCGGGATGGAAGGGAGACGGTCTTTGTGAAAATGAAGGATTTTTCTTGCCTTCTCTCTCTCTTTCACTTTCTTCCTGGAATCCCTGTTTCCTCATTTTATTCCCTCAGGTCCTTTGTCATCTTTGGTAGAGTGTCCGACACTTTGGTGTGTCTGGGGAATAGGGTGGAGGGGCCGTTGTGGATTGTGGTTCTAGGGAGTTCAGATACATGACAGGGCGCACATATGGATGAAGAAGGTTGATGAAGGAGAGGAAAAGGTGACAAGGTGACACACTGACATGGATAAAGTGAATCTTATCGGATTAACAGAGGAGAGAATGTGTCGTCTGTCAAAGATCGTTGCTATGTCCACCTTAAATACAGAATGAGAATAAGTTGGTTATACTGAGTGTGCAGGGGGACATGTTCAAAGAAAGCAGAGGAGGATAATCTAGACAAAGACTTTGTATCTATGCGAGAAGGACGACATGGATGCATGAAGGGCAGAAAGACGTGTGGAGTGAGTAAGCAGAGGAGAGAACAGGTAGAAAGGTAGAGAGAGAAGTAAAAGAGCGTGAGTCAGGGCAGTGTCTGTCACTACAGACAGGTGGTGGTGGTGTGGGAAGTGCTCATCATCTGTAGAGTAGCGACAGGAAGCAGGAGAGGCCGAAGGTCAGCCAGCTGGTCAATGGGAGCGAGTGTGATCCACCAATCAGAACTGTGGAAACACACAGAGAAGAACACAGATGGCTTATGAGTTCATACGTGAAAAGAAAGCCCTTACAGACACCCTGTTGTTAGTCTATGTTACTTATCTAATGATATGACTCATGTCTCCAGAAGGTGTTATAGAAAAGCTCCCCTTCCTTACCCTCCACATTATGTATTTTTACACAGGCATGCTGAGGAATAATGACAGCTTTTAGCACTGTAACCATCAATGCAATTTTTTTTGACTCACAGTTTATGTCAGTTAAAACTTTTCATCGCTTGCTGGCATTCAAAATGTGTTTAGTGAACGTCAGGGTTCAAAAATTAATTCAGGAAAGATTGAAAACTTCAGAGTAAGACATGTGTATACCAGATAAAGATGTTCTTTTTTCCCTTTGTGCCATTTTAGAGGTCTCTCGTTGTCCCATGTAAACTGCATTTGATAAAGAACAGGCTAACCTTGACATGACATTAACCCCAGGCTAAGTAGATAACTGTACATGTATATATTTATCTCTTTGGCCCAAGGCTGTCTTGGAGCCTGAGGCTGAGCACAGCAGCATCTGTGATGAAAAAGCCGTGGTGTGGCAGAGAGTTGGGAGTCTTCTTCTTTCTAACTAAAAGCATCATTTGAACAATACCAACCCATGCTACCCATGTTGAGAGCAAGAGGAGGGCTGTAGAGAAATGGATTTATGTTTCATGATTCCACGTACGACTGTCAGGGAAGAAAAAAAAAAGTTGAGTGGAAAAAGGAGGATGGAAGAGATGGAACCAAGAATGAGAGGGAGGATGAGTAAACAGAGATTCACCATTGAGATTCCACACTTTGCCATGACAGCTTTGAGATTTTAATGTGAAAAGGAAGTTACAATTGATGTCATCATCACCAATGTGATGGATTGTTTTTTTGTTTTTTTCATTCTGCAGGTCGTTATTGTTTATGCATAGCTAGAGGATGCAGTGCACACATCTTCTATGTGGCACCATTTAATTGCTCTGAACCTTTTGACTGATGGGAAAAACAAGTTGTGTACATGAGATCAAGGTGTCCCATTTATTTTCCTTTATGTGAAAATCTTAGTTCATCTCTCTTTTACATATATACACTGTACACTCTCATATGCAGCGTTACACGAACGCAGCAACAAATTACACATACAAGCTGCTCAGAGAGAAGTAGGCATTATATTAAAAAGAGCAATATGATTTCATATCAAGGCTCCTCCTCTAGGCAGAAAATCAATATTTATAATAAAGCTTTGATCCACATGCAGCATGCAGACACACACACACTCCCCGACACACACCCACACACAAACATTCCTATCGTATAGGTTGAGGGCAGCAAATTGAAGTGAAACATGGCGTCTGACATCTCAACACACAATCAGCTGTGATAGGAGTAGCACTGTGTTGTGCTCAGTACTCTGGGGCACTAATAAATGTATATGTATATGTATATGTAATAATTGAATTGATTAACGGGACTGTGTGTAAAGTCCACCTTGATTGGGGCACCATTTCAGTAAAGGAAACAGTTCTCATTAATATAACTGAACTGTCAATGTAGTATAATGATTAATAATCAACTGTGAATATGCAAAGGAATGTAACATGGAGGACTACAAAAACTTGGGAGAACCACATGGTGACTTCCTACAAAATGGCCACCAGACCCCCTGGTGTGTGGGTCAGAGGCAGACAAAGGAAAGCCATGTGCTGTAGCTGTTAGCTTAGCTTCGTTTCTCAGTCGAGCTGTATACAGTTATGGTATGCTATAAATGTCCAGTTAGGCTCGAAGAAGGTTGTAGTTCTTTGTCCTTGCTGTCCTGGTTGAAGGCTGGAGGAATCCGGTCACTCCTTTGTTCCTTGCTAGTCAGCAGCTCGGTGTAGGGTCATGTATCACACATTGGCCAATGGTGGCTGTAAAGCTGAGTCCAGGGGTGCGTTTAGCATTTTGCTCATAAGACAAAGAAACACGTAGTTCTCACCATTTTGGTGGGGCCCAAAAACTGAGTCTCATTTTCTTCAGCAAGAATGAAGGAAGCGTGTAGAGGGGGGCATCGGTACAGTCTTTCACCACATGTATGGCTTAGAAATGTTTAGTTATCTTTTGTTAAAGTTAGATCTTTTTAAATCTGTAAAAATGAACCTGACAGAATCAGCTGTGTTGCGATTTGGAGTGATTAATGTGAGTCAATAGGTGGAGCTCTGTTAAGGTGGGACAGTTTGAAATAAGTTCAGACAAACCATGACAACCATCGTTCAATCTTTTAACCCATTCTGCACCCCTATCCACCCATCTCTCTCTCTCTCTCTTCACTCTTTCCCTCTCACTCTCCATTTCAGTGATTACATTTAAGTGATTCAGGTCCATACATGATACATCTGTCTATTCTGTCATGGAACTGAGATGAAGTTAGAAAGATAATGGATTACTATGGGCACATGCCATCCAATGTATTTTGCGTGTGCATATATATTTGTGTGTGTCTATGAGTGGTGTATGTGTGTTGCAGATGATTCTATGTATGTCATAGTACAAACAGGCATTTTAATCCACTCACATAAATCTGAGCCTCTACACCAGCTTCTTTGTGCTGGACCAACAAAACGCTGCTGTCCATTTAGCTATGAACATTCAAGTGATCGCAGGCAAAATGACATCAAAAAGCTAAACAGTCTTGCAGCCTGCCTTTATCGCCTTCTGCTACATTCCCTATAGCCGAATGACAACATTTCACTTACCAGGCTAATCACCAAAATTGTATTTCTTGTCATTTGTAATCAGATGTAACAAGTTCACCAACAGCTTTGTTGTGAGAACTTGTTTTTCTGCTGTAGCTTTAACACACTAAAGAGATGAGGAGGAAACTGCTGGAGAAATACAGTAAAACATAAAACAGTAAGAAGAGCTGCGGCGGAGCTGCACCAAACATGTCAGAGGCAATCATCCTTCATTCGTTGATGACCGTAGGATAACAGTTCCCTATGTGTGCACATAGTTAACCTCAAATATCGTGTGTGCACGTGGGGTGTAGAAACTCAAACACTACACTTGTCAAATGTGTGTGTTTGTGAGCTTATGTGCATGTTTACGTGCTGGCATATACAATAAATATCTGCTGAAAACACTTGAGGGTGGATGAGTGTGTCTCAGCAGTGTGTGTGTGTGTGTGTGTGTGTGTGCATTATTCAGCTGGGTGATACTGCATGCCTCTCATACTCTCTGTCTACCTTTCTCTCTCACACACACGCACACACACACACACACACACACACACAGGGCCATGTGACGGTTTGCTGCTATTGATGTTATGTGCTGCTTTGTACTGGAGCATTCAGAAGCACTACCTCACCATACATATTTGTTTTAACCTATCTGACTATCTAAACTTGTGCTGACCTTGTTTCGTGGTAACGGTGGTAAACACCCCAGGCCAGATGTATCAACGTATAACGGAATGTCCTTCTTGTCATTCTACGAGTGTATACGAGTGCACTGTCTGAGTGGAGCTCAAATACATGAGAAATAAAAATAACAATAAAAGAGTCTCACACTGTGACACACACTTATACACATTATGCCCATGTATGCATCCTTATGTATTCTCCTGACACTTGAGTAATGATTCCACAAAACAGGATACTGTACAGAATAAGTATTGCACAGAATACCAGAATAGGTATTGTATAGTATAAACATTGTCTATGGGGGGGGGGTTCTTTCACTGCAGAGTTTGTTAATCTTGTGGTGTGTGCTTTGATGGACCTGTAGTGCTTTCCTGTGGGCAGAGGGATTAACAAGTATGCATGATATACTTATGCACAAACATGCATACGCCATTTCCCACACATAAGCTGGTATTTATAAATTAGAATGCGCAGTGACAAACGTGTGCATACTATTCATAGAGATACTGTAGCTGCAGCTGATATGATATAGAGGAGATTAAACCTGTGGCAAGAGACCTTAGAGTAAATAACTATTTGCCAATTTCACTGATTGTGTTATTATTTTTGCAGTCTACAGAGCCTTCTGTGAAAGTTCTGAACTTAGTTTGGATTATTTATGAGCGATGACTCTTTTCTCTTCCCGGTTCCCATGATCATTTAATGTGAATGGTGAAGCAAAGACATTTGAGCTTCATGAATTCATCAGTGATCAACCTGATCAATGATTAAGTATAGTGTAAATGGTGGTCTGTTATCACTGAGTTACATTCATAAGTCATATTCCTTTTGATTTCCTCATACCTGGCAAACATGAGTTGAGTTTAATCCTCCTCTAATCCAAATGTTACGTCACCAACTCCAAGTTGCCAAAATCTGTACTCAGTTTCTCATTCTGTTCAGTCGGCTGCCTGATAATTACCCATCTGTCTGCTCTGTGTGCCTCTGTCTGCACACAACCTGCAGGACACACACGCACATACGCGCATGCTTGCAGAGCTTGAGAGCTTTCCTCTTCCTGTTTACACCTTCATCCATTATTCACTCTATCCGCCAGTGTCTTTACATGCACATATGTGCAAGATCGCACATATACACAGAAGTCTCACACTGGGGTATGAGGAGGTAAAAGCAGAATGTTAATAATTCAGTCTCTCAGTTTCGCTGTTTTAGGTTGTTTCCGTGCCTCTAATGTTTTCTTTGTAGTAGGTTCCACCCATAAAATGTCAAAAGGACCATCTTATCTTATCATACTAACATCTGCCCTGGAAAAGGGTCCTTCCTCTGCTGCTCCACATAGGGTTTATTACTTTTTTTCCCACTAAAAGGTATTTTGGATAGTTTTTTCTTATCAAAATTGGACATTTAAAGATAGACATTGTCACATACTGTGAAGATGGTGAAGCCAGTTAAGGCTATAGGAACATGACTGACTTAACTAAAACTAATCACTCAAATTGTACTTGAAAATAGTAGACAAATTATGTAAGAAACAACATCTGTTCTTAGTTGGTAAGATTACTGACACATCCAAGTGAATCAAACCAGTAATTTACCATAATAATAACTCACAGGATCAATTGTTATTCAGTTTTACATTTTCAATGTGTCCCCATTTCGAGTGACAGCATTGGCAATGTGCTATAAAAGTGTGCTGTTGTTGTGCATCTCTGCAGACAGAGAGAATGCTGTGAAGGCTAGAACTGAATGAAAATGCCTTTTTGTGTGTGTGTGTGTGTGTGTGTGTGTATGCAAGTCTTGGCTGACAGAGGGCAACTCTTCCTGTAGCTAAACTGCTGGCAGGTTTTAGTTTCATATTCTCTTTCTTCTTTGGTTCTTGGACCTGTTTGTCTCTCCATTTCTTCCCCTCTCTATCTCTTTCTCACACACGCACACACACTTTCGGTTAGTCTCTGTCTTTGACCTTTTCTCTATCTCTGTCTCTTCTCCACACCCTGACCCTTTAGGCTATTTGAGTCTCACTCCACACGCTTACATGGACATGCACTCACTGTAACTCACGTGTTTTTTCTCTCTGGTTCAAGCTTGAGGCAAGGTGGGCCGCCACAAACAGTAGTTATAAGTCCCAAAGTTTTATTCTATTTATGGGCAGATAGCATGGTCTAGCATGTCAACATGTCAGCATGTCAGCGTGTAGAGAAAATGTGGTCAGTTGATGGTGTAAAAACAACTCTCCTGGTGGACTGATCCCTCACCACTGTTGAATCTGGGTACATTTCTCTTTCCCTCACTGCACACACATTTCTGTCTTGCTCCTTCTACATCACACATGCCACTTCTGTCTAAATCCTTACCATTACACTTCATCTCTCTAAAAGTAAATAATAGAGGCTTTCAAAGAGTAGTGTGCAGAGGCATACAGATAATAAAAGGTAAGTGGCTAATAGAGAAGAGAGGGTAAGAGAAGAGACTGGATATAATGAAGGTGGGTATGGGCAAGGGAGGGGAGGTGTGATATGGGAACTTAGAGGATGAAAAGATACACGGGAATGTGAAGTAAATAAAATGATAGAGGCAAAGGAAGGACTGAGGATGATGATGAGGCTTTCAAATCGCTTCCATGTCGGTGCCATGTAGTGTCCACTTGCTCATTCTGCACTATGTTCACACACCTCCCAAACATTAAAGATGCTTATTTCTCTTTCTCTTGTTGAAAATCGTGTCTCTACAGTAATTCCCTCCTCTCCTGCCCATCAATTCATTTCTTTTTAGTTGAAATCAATGCAGTTCAAATTCAGTTTAATTCAGCTCTGTCTCTGCTTCTTAGCAAGTGCTCTATTGAAAACAAATAACCTGAAAACACTTGTTAGACCTTTAGAGTCATATTGCCTTTCTTATTTCAGCTCCCCTGAATCCCCTACATACAGACAGTGACGGGGGAAAAGGTTGATCAGAGATGCTTCTTTGTGTTTCTCAGGGTGTTTATGTCTCTCCACTCAAATAAAAAGTCTATCTTACCTGTCTTACCTGCGCTGGCTACAGTGTTCTCCTGCTTGCACTTCCCTATGGTGATGGAGACATCGTCAATGGCAATATCCCCCTCGAAACCCGGGCCTCGAATTCCTTCAAATACGATCTATTCAGGGAAGAGACAAAGAGACAGATGATGGGGGGGGGGGAGCTTGCGCAAACCTGACTTGAACGTATAACCACTGAGGATTTTTGTCTGAATCATTTTCCCTTAAATTCCATCAGTAAAATGACTAAATAAAAATGATCTAGATAACAATAAGTGGAATGAATTCTTTGATTTCAATTTCAACATAAAAATCAATCTGGCTAAAATGACAAATTAAATGTCGCTACAGTTTTTCCTTCCCGAAGAAGGAGGGTCATAAAGGGCAGGTGATGCCTCGGACTGATCCACCGGACTGATCCATTGGCCTCATCGACTGTTGGACTCTTTATTAGATTGTTTGCTCGCTTACACTTGTTTATTTCAGTGAACTTTGTAAAGCACTATGAGACACTCTGTTGTGATATTGGGCTATACAAAATAAATTGAATTGAATTGAATTGAATTGAATTAAAAAAAAAGACACTCTGTGACATTACTTCAACAAATGCAGACAACAATATGCAGATTGTAGTATCCTTTAGTATTAAGTATTTAAAAGTTGCATTATATCCCATAATTACTTGTGGGCCCACAGCAACAAAATAAAACAGGAGAATCATCTGAAAACTTTCCAGGCAACTTCCCTTTTTACACTTTACATTTTAGCCACCAGCCATCTGGTTTTGACTGGCAGCCTAATTACTGTGGTGTACCAAGGCACCCGGCTAATCAAAAACCAAGCGTATGAGAAGGGAAAAAGAAAATTAACTAGGAAACTCTGTTGCTCCAAAATAGCAACAAAAGCAACTCTCACAACTGTGGTTATTGACTTTGACTACAGACTTTAGAACTTTTGTAATATTCTATATTAACAACAATGCAAAGTGCTTTCTGTATAATCATGTCAGAGGGATTTTCAATCATGCAGTAATAATGGCTTATTTCATCTGTTAAGTGGTCTCTACAGATGTGTGAGTTGTTAATAAATTGGTGCGTGCACTTGTGCATACAACAATATCTTCCAACAAAACCTTGAGCAAGGCACTTGTTATTCCAATAAAACACAGAGAGGAGGTGACCATGTGTATAAATGCGATGCTGGTGGAATTGCAGCCAACATTTTGCCTGTATACCACGCCTGCTTACATACATAAGCAGAGAGCGAGCAGGTGCATGCATGGAGAGGTGGCACCTATGCGTTACTGGCCGCACTCTAAAACTCCATGTGTTGTATTAACAGAGCATTTAATCCGGTGAACCCATTTCTAACCCACCAAGGAGAAATGCCTGACCCCACCTCTACATGTTCTGAGTAAATGAAGGGTGGACAAAAAGACCATGGTAACCATCTCTCACTGCTGGAGCATTCCATTACCTGTCTTTTAATGTGCCAGTGTTGTACTGTTTTGTCTGGCAGCAATGTCAGCTTGAAGTGTCAAGCAGAAAATCATGGGGCAGATACCAGTAACCTATTCATTGCCTTAGTCAAGGATAAGCATGATCAGCTCAGGTCTGTAGTGTAATCATGAAAAGCCAAGTTCAAAGTGAATAAAGACAGACTGTGGGAAATGATCATTTTGTAAATGTCCCTCACATAGATCAACGTCTGACTCAGTTGCTTTTGCTCTAACACTGAACCACTGAACATTTCTTTCCTTGGTTTCCTGAAGCTAACTGATGCTTGGGTGACCTCCACCACACAGATCAGCGTTTGAACACACAACGGGGGGCATGCATGCCATGGCCCCTACAAGTGTACAAGTGTACAAGTGTATCTACAGGTATTGTAAATAATTTTCTTTCTGAGCTCTCTCTCTGTGCCTCATGCTGTCCGCCTCTACAAATTGAGTGCCCATTCAATTACATTCATAAAGGGGAGGGAAACACAAGAGCACTCCCACCTCTTCCCTGCTTTCTTTCCAATTTAGTCCCAGAGCCAGAGATCTTCTCTGAGTGAATGAATAAAATTAGAAGCTTGATTGGGTGGTGTGGAGGGAGAAAAGAAAAGAGCTTTCCTCTGGATTGGTTTAGCTGTCCAGCTCATTTGTGCAAAAGGATTATTTTATTTACTAGGCAAAGGGTAGCTGTAAGGGAAATTCAAGGGTAGTAGAGGGAAGAGGCTAATTGGTCAAAAGGCCGTGGTCATCTAATTTAAAAAAGCTACAATGCTGTGGGGCTGTGGTCAACACTTTGCTTTATTAATGTACTTTCTTCATGTGGTCTTATTTCCTATGAATTATGCAGCGCCAATAGAACCAGCCAGGCCTACTGCTGGATCCCAATAGACAGCAATAATACGCACACGCATACAAACATACCTAAGCTGACATCGGAGCTGTGCCTGCCTTTGAAGACCTGCAAACACGTCTGAATCAAACAAGTCAAAGCAAAGACAGCAGATTGTTGTATAATTACAGCCAGTGAGAAAAATAATTTGAGGATAGAAGCCCAGAGACGAAGTCTGGCTTCGACACACTAATACACAGAACCACAGCACAAATATCTCTTTTAAGCTACACAACAACACAATCACACCGAGCATGGTATTAAACAGATTGGCAGAGCACAAAGCAGTGTAATATTCTGCCGTATAAGATAGGATGGAAAAAGAATGATTATGTTTATGTGTTTATTTTTCTGGAAAGGCTCAGGAAACAGGCCTGTGCCCTTTCACTTGATGTTCACTGACAGATCAAGTCAAAGTGTGAGTCTGCAATGGCTCACACTTAAACCTCACTGCTAGGCACGGTGCTGAGGTCAAGTATATCTCAGAGCTCCGCAACCTTGGGAATGGCATGGTTGTTCATGTACAAGCGTGGAACATTTTCAGGACTGATACTTATGATCAAATATATAGAGCAAAATATTTCATTTTTTTAGATCACGTATTACCAAAGTCTGCTTTTGTAAAATTCACATGAATACTTGAACATTTCTCTAAGTGCTAAGGGTCATGAGCTTGTGGGATGTGAAAATGGTGTCATGGGCCATGAAAGGCTGCCGCTGTATCTATTGTGTGTGATATTTAACCATGACATTTACACGGAGCCAAGAGCATCACTCTGTTTTGGAGAGGTAAAACACAAATTCTCATCTTAAAAAAATTACGAGCAAAGTTCTCTTAATTCTTATCGTAACAGTGTGCAATGTGAGACACAGAGAGTGTGTGTGAGGAAGTCTGAGTATGATAGACAGCTTTTGTGTGTGTGTGTGTGTGTGTGTGTGCGTGTGCGTGTGTGTGTGTGTGTGTAGGGCTGTGTGTGTGACTACAGGATCAAAGAGTGTACAATAAAGTGCCAGGTTGGAGTTGTGAATGTGTCGTTTTGTTGAGTCTTGTAACCTTTAATGTTCCCATTGATGTGCTGTCCACATAGAGGGGACACAGCCATGAGAGAGAGATAGAGGGAGGGAGAGAGAGGGAGAGAGAGAGAGAGAGAGGGAAATGCACAGGGACAGCTTTGAAATACCAGTGCAGAAAAGAATCGGGAGTCGGTGCAGTGTGAGGCACACTAATGTGGGTTGGCCTGGTTTCCAACAAGCCCCCCAGGTACCAAACACTGCGAGGAACACAGATGGCCTCTGGGTAATGCACAGAGGAGCGAGTGGGGACACAAATAATCTCCTACAATATGTTACCTATTTTTTCCAACTCCATTGATTTTATGTGCACGTCATTTCTGCTTTAAAAGTTGGTCTTCGCCAACAACCAGCTTCAAAACCAAATCACCGATTATTTTTCATTTTAGTCAGGAAGGTGATTGGCAAGCTTGGCAAGTGAGACAGATGGTTGTTCCATGGAACAATTAAAGCACTTGTTTGATGTGTACGGACAGCTCAAAAACTATTTAGTTTTCTCTAAAGACACAAACAACCCAAATCAAGAGCAGAGCTCCTAAAATGACAGTTCACATTTCATTAATTTACAACTTGCATATACACAGACAGTATGCAGTAATCAAGGCCAGCAGGCAGTAAACAATTGAAATTCCAATACTTACTCATCAGTCGGCTCTACCGCTGTTTACAATAACAGCCTTCTGTTAATGCAAGCCATCGGCTGGGCCACAGCTCTTTTCGAGAGGCAGCAAGGAGTCTGTTTTCTAACACATCATTACTTTTGTTGGACAGAGCACAAAGAGAGGGGAAATGCAGAGACGAGTGGCAGCACCTCAAAGGCCTTTGGTGTATGCAGTCAGTGAGCTGTACACAGGACTGGAAAGTTTGTGTTCTCAGTGGACATGCTCTCAACATGAGGCAGAAATGAAGCACACATCAATATGCAGTCACTCCTGCACTCAGTGGAACAAAATAACATTTACTTCAAAAAGCAGCCCTCTGGGAATTCATCTGAATTAGAAAATCATATGAATGTTGTTCAAAGGGGAAATTTGAGATAATAAGTAATGGACATGACAAGGTTGCGGCGGTTTATTTCTGTTGGGAATTTGGGTTAATCGTTTCTTTAATTGCAAGGAAAAAAGAAATCAACATTAAACTGTGAAGCAACAGACACAGACACAGCTATGGCTGTACTCAACATGTGCATTAACAGCTATTAAGAGCCACAGGCTGATGCAGCAAACTGCTGTTTAGACATAAGAAAGGAACTGCATCCAGCATGATCACATTGTTTCAGAACCCCGTTCATAAATACAAGCACAGTAATGCAGATTGAAACAATGTGGTGAGTCTGAAGTCTGAAAAGGTGTGACACGTGTCACCCGACATGTATTCACAGCCCTCCTGCCGACATTGCCTGAACCCAGCATGGACATTACCCAGGCTTGGTAAACAGGCCTTTGAGATGGGATCATTTAACATTTATCTGATTTAAACCAATTAAAGTTGTAGACAAAGAGAGAGGAACAGTAAGACAGAGGCAGAGTAAGAAAACAGAGTGGGTGAAACTGGAACTTAAAGGGCCGTTCATTTTCCCTTATGTTCAAGTCAATTTACTCGTCAATGGGAGTACAACTCAGCATGACGGCGGTTGTCATTATTGCTTCTGTGCTTCTGGAGTAGCTTTGTTAAGTCTGAAAAAATAACCCTAGTGATGTCATAAGAGTTCAAACTGGTACAAACTGGAGGGATAGAATTCGAGAGAGAGAAGTTGGACATTTACTAGACAGCGAGGATCTAATAATAGACACAATAAAGGTACATGATAAGAAATGTATGATCCATTGTTTTTATGTAGCTAGACCCATACTAGGGTCAATATATCTCTGCATCTATTCTTTTTTTTAATTTTACATTATCTCTCACCTGTCCTTAACTTTAAAAAATGCCATACTAAATCAGAGATGTACTGGCCTAACTTTGTTTGGCTGTGATATAATACTGCCTAATTCTATTATTTAGAAGTGATGTGTGTCTCATTACAGCTGCAGACTCTCTGTCTGTCGGTGACTAACGGATATTTAGGATACCCTGTGGAGTTTAAGACAACTAATAGTGCCATAAATCGTCAGTGGGTCCCCATTTTGTTTGTATTCTGCACATGCGCTTGGACACACATGCAAAATGTATGTAAATAAGAAATGGAAATGAACAATGTGTGAATACTTAAGCTATAGAAAGCCAAAAGACCTGCAACCTGGCATTTTTGATTATTTGGCTGGCTCTGTGGTGTAATGGATGAGACAATAGACTTTCATGCTAATGGTTACTGATTTGAGACTCACTCAAGACAAGACCGGGACAATGTAACAGTGCTAATGTTAACCCTCCTGTTACCTTCAAATTTACCAACATCTTTTATCCTTGGGGTCAATTTGACCCCATGTCAGGTACTTCATGTTGGTTTGTTGACTACCTAAATAGCCCTTTAAATAAAACAACCCCCCCACCCACCCCCCATATACATCCAGAATACTTTTCACGCAACTATGGAGAAATATGCAAATCACCATAAAATCTCACTGATTGACCTAAAATTGGAAAGACATATCTTATTTGTGTTTTAATAGCTTTATATTATTTCTAAGTACATATTTTTGTTACCTATAACATTTGGAATTAAAAACACTTTCTGTTATCAAGAATAGTAACATGTATTATGTTCAGGGTCAATTTGACCCCAGAACACAAATTCAAAAATTTAGAAGGATTTTCTTCGTAAAACAGAACATCATCATCATCAGAACACCAGTAACGAACGCATAACAGTTATTTATTTACAAAAAACCTATAAAAAAAGTATATTTGAGCATTGCGTCGAGGATTGTTCTATGCTACTCTAAGTGCAATGTCTGTGAATATGAATATGATATAATTTGTGGTTTTCGGTCCTCTCTGGTGCTTAGGACAGCATCTTTGTGCATGGTGCTCATAAGCAGGACATTTTTCCCTTTCTTGGGGCAATAGGAGATGACAGTGGCTCTGTCAGTGGAGGCAAACGTTGAAGACCTTCCTGTTCTTTATCACAAGCAGCTCAGAGGGAAGCTCTGGCTTGTTTTATCTCACTGTCCCCAACATGGTAACCTTCCTTTTCAGCAGTTCTTCACCCAGGGTGTACGATGTAAAGAAATTATCAGATCTAATGTTATGACCATTCAGTCCTTCAGCCATGTCAGGTACCACCCGCATGCCCTGATTTTTCCGGAGGGTTGCCCTGATGGTTCTCTCACTACTACAGTTATGGTTATGTTAGGTTAGGGCCATAATACTTTTTGAAGATTATAAAATGTTGTTATAGTGACCTCAATATCCTCTAAAACAACCAAAACAAAAGTGTGTAAAATGTTGATATTTCTTATGTTTCATACAGCTAAAACAGCCTGGGGTCAAATTGACCCCAAGGAACACTGATGCGTAAAACATGTGTACAGGACGTTGAAAACATATCATCATGTTAATTTTATGTTTCCCCAGTTGTCCCCATTAAATTAGGAAAAGTCATGAAATATGAAGCAAAAAAGATTATGTCTAATATTTATTTAGAGACGTTAAACATTGAATGGGGTCAAATTGACCCCAAGGATAATAGGAGGGTTAGGTTGAGAGATAAATCTTTTCCACAATAATGATGTTAAAGAAAATATACAATCAATTCATATCATGAAAAAAACAGTAAAAAAGATTTGGAATTTTAAGAATTTTCTTTGTTAGTTGGACAAACACTTAAGTACTTTAGGGTTAGTGTTAGGGAAATATTGTGTTGAAAAATTAGGTTGAAAAATGTTCAAATGTCATGATGGCTATGACGCTACATACTATTTTACACACAGATTGTTGATAAAACCTGTAACTTTATTTCTCTACGTTGAGAATACTGTTAACCTGTAATGAAAACCTATTTGTGAAATAAATGAATGTGCATAACTCTAACTGCAATGTAGTTGGGATTTATAATCACAGATATACAGCACAGAGCTTGGAGCTCATAAACGCTGAATGGCATTTATAATGACTTCAAACGCAGTGGAAATTGTAACAAATTGTGACCCTTTTGGCTTTCCATATAAATCCCTCACCTCCCAGCAGTCAAACACTATTTAATTCAGTCAGCTCTTCCTTCATAAATATCACTACCAAGAGTTTGAGATGCAGTGAGCCGTAGCAGCTGGCAAAATAAACGTAATAGAGCCATTCTTTACCATTTCAAATTGTAGAAAAGAGGCTAAACAGCAGAACACAACAACAGCAATTGTGTCTGGTAATATCCATTGTCAACAACAGACAGCTAAATCATTATCATTGATTGTAAGGAAACCGGCATTCAGACAGAAAGAGATAGAGATGAAGAATGAGAGACAGACAGACAATGGGGGAAGACAGGGCAGCTGGGGGAGCAACAGCTATAGAGGGTGGCAGAAGGAGAGGCATGGATGAGTGGGGAGGACCAGGCAGAGAGAGAAAACTCAAGAGAGACAGACGGGTATGGAGTAGAGAGAGAAATGGGGTTCACCCATCGTATCTCATTTCATCAAGCCCTTTGGGAGCTCGATACATAACAGAAAGTAGTAAGAACGGAGAAAAGGTGAGAGAGAGAGAGCGAGAGAGAGTAACAAAGCATGTTTAGCTCAGCTCGCCTCCTCTGGCTGGTGCTGGGATCAAGGCTGCATGCTCTCTACATTATTTAACAACTCTACTTTTGTGTGTGTGTGTGTGTGAGTGTGTGTGTTTGTGAGAGAGAGAGAAAGAGAGAGAGAGGAGAGGGAGGGAGAGAGAGAGAGAGAGAGAATTAAACAGATGCAGCAATCTGAAGAACTGGCATACCTGTTGAGACAGATTCTGTGATAGCCTGAACATTATAGACCTTTTTCACGGCAGACATTTTGGCATTTCATACCAGGAAAAGCACAAGTGATGCTCAATTCCATTAAGTGTCCCAGTGAGCCATGCCAGTGATCCGGCATGTACAAAATGGAACTAACCCGCCTAAATGGAATGTTGTCATATATAATGTTGTCAACTTCGCCTGTGTATTTCCTGCCATGACATGGCAAAATGTCTGTTGCGAAAAAGGTCTTTTGAACCTCAGCGGAGCATGATTGAGAACCACTACATTACTTAATGTAGTGGTCACATTTCCAGGACATGCTTGTTCAAGGACACACACACACACACAATGGTGATGGATTGGACAAATGTATGCGTACACAAATGTGAGAGAGAAGTAAGGGCAAACAAAACCACACATGTGATGGAATGGACAGACGGCACCGCAGATACAGTACAGCACACTCGTGGACACATAAGAATGACCACACAAAGAAGAGGCAAAAGAGAAAAATAGTCATATACAAGACAACCCTCAGTTGCCAAAGAGACAACCCCTCTCTTGCGTGCATCCTTCCTCATTCATCCATTAGTCCTCACCTTCCTTTGCCCGAGTCACGATTACAAACTAGAGGATGAATATTTAAGATGCATTAAGTGCTTTACTAATGATACAAAACACACATCCACATCTCTTTCTCTCTTGTTCACACAGCCTGTGTCTCTAAAGCGCCTCATGATTTGCATATAAACACATACACACAGTTCTCCCTGTCTGTATAACTGCTATCCAGACCAGCAGGTTATGATGTCTGGACCAATTAAGCTGCCTGCTTTAACGCCACGTAGACACAGTGTGGAAAGGACACAGTTCGCCCCGGCGTCTGCCTCGGAGCGTGAAGTCTATCAGCATATACGTATATGTCTCTGTGCTGTGTTGAGCTGACAGGTTGTGTCAACTGTCTCTGGCTCTGAGAGGAGATACCTTCAGACCTTTCTGAACACTCACAGACACACAAACTGAAGCACATAAACACTTCAGGTTGCCTGAATGAGGGGATATAAATAAATGCTGTTAACACACTTAAGTGATGTATTGACAGGATTAATTCTACCTGATAAATCCTGTAACTGTCATTTATGAATGAACAATTAGCTTGGTATAATTGTGTGTGTGTGTGTGTGTGTGTGTGTGTGCGTTTGCAGAAAAACCTTTGCCTATGAGACTCGTTAACATGCAAAGATGATAAAGTCCGGACTGTCCTACATCACAGAGGAGCCCTAAAACATACAGTACACCACTGTTTCAGACATCATTTTCCCTTCAATGGTGAAAGAAACACAGTGTTGCAGAGGCATAGTTAATGAAGAGCAAATTCAGCCCCCAGCTAAGGCCTTCAGCCCACATTCATCATGGATTCAATTTCCCCCATGCACGTACAGAGAGTATCTGGAATCATTACAACACAACTAGCAGGCATCCCCTGACCATAAATAAGCCTGTTAATTGACCTGTCATAGCTAATTGCTGCGGGGGATAGGAGACTGGTGTGTGTGTGTGCTTAAAAAAGAATTTGTCTGTACGTGTGCAAGTCTGAATCTAACACAGAGTGTTTATGCATGTGTAAAGATAATACAGATATGTGGACCGAGCGCGTGGGGATGAGGGTATGTATTGGATAGTTGAACACCCTCTTTCCTGAGTCTGTTGATTTTAGAGCCATTAGTCATAAGACAGGGAGGTGTGGAGTGGACCAGGGCAAACATCGACCCGACTGGTCCGCCTGTCCCAGCACAGGGCCAGACACAAAGATAAGCCGAGAGAAAGAAAAAAAAACCAAACAGAAACAGTAAGAAATCGAGAAACACACAGGAGGGTTGAGGCACGCAAAACAAAACCATCATCATTTTTTTGCCCTCACTTTTTTTTCTCTCTGCATGGTTGTACACAGACACTCAAACACACACAGTGAGTGGAAAAGGATGGAGAAAATGAGTGAGTATCATGTCCAGTCAGAAAGGAGGACTGAGTCATCCGGTTTACTCGGCCACATCCCAACAGGGAAGAGCTAAATGCAAGCACAGCTGCCAAAGAGCCAAAGGGACCACAATGATGTGTCAACAGACAGCGGTCAAACACAGATGCTTCCTCTGTTATGACTCCCAGACCATTTTCTTCCACTATTGACTGAATGTGGACAGTAAGCTTAAACTTTAAACTACTAGTTTCAACAATGGAGGAAAACAATGTACAGCTCAAACTAGGGATATCTGTACCCCTTGTGCTTAATTCATCTTTTTTGAGCATGGTCAGACTTTCAGACATGAGACAGAGTTCACATCAGTTCCTAATCAAGTAGTTTTGAAGGAGGTGAAACTATATCCTGACAGTGGGACATAAAACAGGTAATCTGTGAAAAATATCCTGTTCCTTTGACCCCCTCCCCCAGTCTTCCTAATGTCATTTGTGAGAATCCACCATGCCTGAATGATAACAATCAATCAGAGCAGAGGGAGTCTCTAAAATCACTGGCGGTGCACACACTGCACAGCACCCACTTCCCCCTTCGAACTGAGTCAAGCTCAGTATCATCAGTAGTGGCCTCATGAGGAGCTTTGAGAACACTATGGCTTAGAAACATCCCTCAGAAATGAAACGAAACATGTTATTTGATGTGGAGTATAGATCTTTAATTCTTACACAGGAGGAAGCTCTGTGAAACAATGTACTGTCAACTCTCTGGTGGGCAGCAGCCTGGCTGTTCACACTAGCAGTGTATTTCTTCACACAGGCGATTCTGTACTTCTGCTCCTTTATACACAATTAGAGTTGATCTTTATCGATAACCTCATGAATTTATAAAGTAAACCACCCAATCCCACCTCTTCCTGTCTGCTTGTGTGTGTGTGTCATCTCTCATCAACTGACAAATATGCGGAGTAAGTTTGTAATTTCAAAAACACAATCATCACAATCAGCTGTGATAAAAGTGTTTCTGATGAACATAGTGTTGAGGCTTTTGCAATTTCATTATGGGGGGGAGCTGAGCCTCCAGGAGAAGAAGCGGGAGATCGCCAGTCAGCAGTGGGGAGGAGCCTCGACTCTGTACCTCCCACCAGTTACCAGGAGCTCCATGGCCAGCTGGCCATCTGCAGTGTTACCCCTGTGTACCGTTGTGGGAGGGGGAGGGGGGACCAGGAAGTTGTACTCTTTCAAATTCTGAGGCCACTTTCCTCTCAATCCTATCATCTGCTGCTTTAAGTAAATAGCCTTGTAAGAGCAAATCAAATGCGATGTGAGACTTTCGTATTCTCTTATTGTCAATCGTATATTTTCTTACAGCACAATGGGTCCTACCTGAGTATTTAAACTGTATTCAAAGTAAAATATAGTTTAACCTAGTGATTTTCATTCAGAAATATAACCCCTAGAAAAAACACAGCCACACAGTATTACACTACAGAACATCATATATGCCCTGATCCTACTTTCTCTATTGACAGTGATTCCGATGCTAAACTCAGGATGTGCACATGATACCAATCTGATACCAGGATGCTGTAATTAGACATCACTCGATAAAGAGCAACTTAACACACCATTTCAGCTAGGAGACATCCCAGTGTTATTTTCAGAAAATGTTCATGATATTAATTTATTACTGAAGTTTTATTTAAATTGTGTTATTTTTTATGACAAGGACTGAAGAGAAGAAACTACATTGAATTTGGAGTGGTCACATTTGGCTGATACCCAATCCTTTTCATAAAGTTTGATACCACTCCAGCCTATCTGATCGCTGCATTGCTAACTTCACTCACAGCACGGGGCTCCATCTGCATGCTATTTGGATCTTTCAAATCGGTGTGAAACCTTGTTCTCCACCCTGACATCAGCACATTCTTGATGAAGCAAATAATCCTCTGGTTACTGTGTGGATAGGCTTGCTGCTGACATTCAGCAGAAAATGAGCTGAATGTTCACTCAGAGGCCCTCATCTATCAATACCTCCCTCAGTCCTCAAATGTCAAAATGCTGTACTCACATTTATTTAATATTTGAAAAATGCACCCAAGTCTCACATATATAAGCTTGGGGTCATTTAATGTTTAACATATTTATTATTGCTTTCATTAGTACAACTTTTCAAACAAATTAATATGGCTTGTTGAATAATAATGTGATACTATATTGACTCCAGTGGGCAAACTCTCTCATTGCTTACAATCTGAGACTGTGATTAGCTGCAGCTACTCATGTGCTGGCAGGGACACTAACAGGGTAGATGTTTGCCAAAAGAGAACTTGAGTTCCTTCTCTAGCCATGTGACCCCCTTGCTGCTAAAACCTAGCAGTAAGGTTTGTTTCCACCAAGGAACAGGAAAAGAAACTCACTCTGACACCACTATATGCAATGGCAATGACTCCGGCAAAGTAAATCTAAATTTGATAACTTTCTCCGGTTCTGTGGAGCTTTAAATGTCACTGTGGAGAATTTCCTTTGAAAAATTCATCAAATTCCAAGCAGAGTTTCAAGCCCAATTCCCTTGATTCCTAACAGCCAACAGAGTACAGAATCCCCCTGTTCTATCTAGGCTGCAGTGGAGGCCTTCCTCTTGGGGAAAGACACAGTAGAGAGGAAATGGCTGCAGTAGAGGAAATGTCTATGAGCTGAGAGACATGACAGGGAAAAAAAGAATAAAACAAAAGAATGTAATTTCATTTCATTCTCTTTTCATCAAGCCCAAGCAGACCTGACAATGGTGTCGGCACATGGTGGAAATTAACCCGCGAGGGGAAAGCACTAGAGGCTCATTTAAATTCAGAGGTTGAGATCTTTCAACATCTAGCAAACAGTGCGGAGCACACAACATGTACATGTTTGGCTCTCAAACGACTGGGTCATACCTTTAGGCCAAGATATGTCTGGATTATAACTCTTACGTTACACCTTATGCTGCCGGTTTAAACGTTCAAATTGTGCACTTTCTTTGCTGCTGCATTGTTGTCTTTGTAATTGTCTTTGTTGGGAAGAAAAGTAAAGAACAAGCCATTACCTGGAAGGGTCCACTGGGGCTGATGTCAAAGAATGCTTTCCTCCAGTCCGGGCCCTGATGACCAGACTTGGACCACACCACCGAGTCCACAGAAGCAATGCTTCTCACTCTCAGAAGCACATTAAGAGTGCCTGTGAAAAGTATGCACACATGCATTCCAACAGCCGCACACAGCCGAACACACAGACAGGACAGATCATTAGAAACTGTAATTGAACCATCAATGAGCAAATGTTATATTGAATATAGAGTTATGTTAAGTTGGGTACTTTAAACTCATAGAAATCTAAAGGCAAAACATTTCAAGCATAACGACTCAAGTGTAATGATTTATTTCTGCCAACACTGACATGTGTTTTAGTCTTGACAATCAAATGATCATGTATTGAATGACTTAATAAATCCAGTGGGTGCACTAAACAAATTCTGATCTGAGTCTAGTAGAATCAGTTGTGATGCTTCAATCCTGTCCTAACAATCATTCATGTCCACCTCTTGACCAAATAATGATAGATCCCTCTGTAATTACAAAAAATGTAATTGATTGTTTACAGCCACAAGAGAAACAGAAGGCGTTGATTGTATGATTGCCTTCATCCCAGTGAAAGTACTACATGTTTTATAGCCCAGCAACAATTTACTGTCCAAGGAGCAAGCTCTGCTCTGACTGATTGTCACTGGCATAAATTCAGTCACCCGACATCACCAAATATCTAGCAGCTCTAGTTTTTCCACTAAATAGAAAATTGAGGCTTTTTCCTCACAAAATCTGAACATATTGTATATGCGTATAAATATATATATGAAATTCTAAGGTCACATATCACATGTGGATGACATTTAGGTGAAAAATAAATGAAGCCCCTTGGATGAGTGGTGTTATGTCTCGGTATGAAATTCTACATATTGACAGTCCGGTGAGACAGCAGCAAGCAGAAAGAAAGAGAGAGGCAATAACTGAAAGAAGATGGAGAGAGATTCCTTTAATCTACAGTATACACATCACTGCCATATGATGTTCAGTTTCAATCCTAAAAACATTTCCACTACTGTGGAAACACAACCTAAAAGTCAATTGTCCTGAATCCTGAAAAAAGAGCTAGAACGAATGGCACCATTCAAGCCATAAGGAAGTGGCTCAAACAGCCCCCCCTTCCGCCCTCTCTCAGGTCTCTTAGGTGTGAGAGAATCATTCATCTTCTTAACGATCACCAGCCAGCTCCTAATTGGAACATTAACCAACCACAAGTATCTTAAACAAATATGCAGGCAGGGGGCACGGACGTGTGTGTTATATACTGTAGATATATTAGTGCATGTATGCACATAAATTATCAGTTTCCATGAGGATGTATGCCTGCGTCTTTGTCTGTGATTCTGTTGTACGTATGTGCATCTTTAAACTAATGTTCTTCAACCCTGAACAGCAGGCATGCAGTAATTAACTTCCTACTCCATGACAAGAGAAGGGTGACTAGGAAAGCGTTCTGTTTACGGGGGCAAACAGGCTTAAATAACCTGTTGAGGATGTCTATATGTTGCACAGAGACTATCTAACTCTTAAGTCTAATAATGAACACAATTAGTCTTTGACCATCTATAATTGTCAAAAAAGTATTAAAATGTTCTCAGTTTCTAGTGTACATGGACACTGCTTTAATGAAACACAACAGAGGCTAAATGCATGGGTTCAAAGATACATTGGGATCTAAATTTGTCAGAATTGTCAAAACTAATTAATTTCAGGCAACTGCTTTGTTTTGCAATAGTTTGAGATTTTGGGAAACTCGCCCACCACAGAGACACATGTCACACACACACACACACATATGATATCTGTACATTCAATATGAAGCTGGAGCCTGTAGCCAGTTTGGTTAGCTTTGCATTAAGACTGGAACACCTCTTGTCATCACTAGGAGGCTGACAGGCAACCAACAGAGCCTACAGGAGGTCTCTCTGCCTGGTCAAGAAATAGTCCTCTATATATCTCCTTGTGAAACCACAACATGTTTTTACACTTCATACAGAGAGGGAACTGTTAAAGTGAGGTGCTGGTGGGAGGATTTTGTTACTTTTGGACAAATCAAGGCTAGCTCTTCCCCTGTGTTCCCCCTGTTTCTGCTAAGCTCTGCTAACTAGTTGCTGGCTTCATATCAGTGAACTTTGTAAAGCACTATGAGACACTCTGTTGTGATATTGGGCTATACAAATAAAATTGAATTGAATTGAATATTGAGGAGGAGGTGGTGCCGATCTTGTCTAACTCTTGGCAAGAAAGCAAATAAGCGTATTTCCTCAGAATATCAAACTATTGCTTTAACAACAGGATCACTTTGTATGGTCGTCTACAGTTAGTATCATGCTCCATGCAGGTACGAACAGCTGAGTGCCTGTGGTAAAAATGATGTGCTGATATTGCAGCTGGGATAACCACATTAGAGAGTCACATGCAAATGTTCATCCCATTAAATCTGAAACAGCATGGGCAGCACTGGGGTTATGTAATGGAGAGCGACAAATACATTGGCTAATTGTGGTGTAGCTCACCTTCACCTGCTCGGCCCACCTTTTCCTTTTACCTCCATATGTCTGAGCCTCATTGTCTCCTTCCTCACTCACCACCCATTCTCTCTCTCTCTCCCCCCTATTTTTCCTGCATCCTCACCCTCACCACCTAAATATATACACACACACACACACACACACACACAAATTACAGATGGAGGAGGGAAGAGGACTCTCTTAAGCAGTCTATTGATTGGACGGAGGTAAAGCAGAGTGTGTTGGTAAGAGTGTCAGAGAAGCAGAGGAGAAGGCACAACATTATCAGGGCTTCTTGTCCATAGAATCACGAGAGGGGGGGCGACAGCAGATATACACAGCCACACAAACACAAACACGCTGCTATACTTGAATTCAAATGAGTTATACAGTACATCTGTCTTTTGAAAATTAGATATAAACTAGCTTTTCATCTCTTCTCCCCCTGTCTCTCATCTTCACCTTAATAGGATTCACATCCTGTTTGTCTCTGCCTCTAGTGCTGGTTAGCCTTAGACCCAAAGCTATACTAGACTGTGCACACAAAACTAAGCATTACAGTCTGTCACCAGTCTATCATCTGCCAGCTACAGTATGTTATTCAAAGTTCTGAATAGACAACCAGACCATGGAGAAAGGACCACCTTTTAAATCCAATCTTGCAAGACAACAAGCTGATCATAATGTTTTCCTGAAAAACACACATCCACTTTCTTAACCAGTAACTCAAATGGGGTGGCTGTGGTTCAGAGTTAGAGGTAGAACAAGACATCCACCAATCAGGTGATTGATCACCGACTCTAGTCTGCATGTGCGGGAGTCCTTTGGAGGGTCCACTGAACATAGAATTGCTCTTGAAGCACAGCTTTGGAGCGTGAATGTGTGAGAATGAATGGGCTCCTCATGTACAATTAGCTCCCCCACTGTATAAATGGGTTAACCTGTTGAGCCCAAGCCTCTATTTTGGGCCTCTGCTCGGAAATTACATGCCCAAAGTTAATAGGACATATCTCTACAACCACAAGGTCTATTTATAAAATAGCACAACACAGCAAAGGTGAGACATAATTTATGGTTATGGCGTCATAAAACTGAGTTGAATTTTTGCTGTTCTCTGGCTGTTAGTTTACTGACTGTTGGTTGTGTAGCGACATGGAGCATGCTGCTGGAATGCTTGGACTCTCCGCTTTCATGCGACACCTCGTTTGTGTGTCTAGCATGAAGCCACATATGGTAGCGGAGAAAATGTTTCGATACGTGTCACTATGATGATTTTCATATGTGGTCGTTAGTTTGCTTGGTGTTGCAGTTGTGTTTGGTTTAGGTAAAAATTGTTCACATGAGCTTGTAGCCAAGTTTGTCCTGTTTAATTTGATGTGCAACATGCATATGTTGGTACATGATGAGTGTGCTGCTGGCCGCTGTGTTTTAAAAGACTTGCCTGCAGAGCCCAATTGGGCTCCGCTCGGGTTCAACAGGTTAATGTGAATGTAGGGTTAAAGCACTCTGTGTGGTTGAAAAGACTGCAAAGGCGCCATGCTTTTATGTGCAAGCCTAAAATTGCACAAATTGACTTATTGGTTGTTGTCGAGTTCATTTCTACTGCGTGTTCGGCTGTTAAATCCATCCACATCAAGTAAAAAAATACCTTGAAGCACTGTTATCGACATAAAGTTTATTACAATCCAGTTTCAAGATCGTTTTATCGCCCAGCCCTACATGTAGGTGTTCCACAGCAAAGCGATGAGGTAAGGCAATGCTACATCAGTCACACAGTGCTTTCTTACAATTAGTAAATTCTGTTACCCTGTTCTGCTACAAGCCCTCCCTCAATTTGCTCTGTTGTTCTCTCAGTCTGTTCCAATCTGTTGTCACTTTAATTGCCTTACCTTGGCAGATCTCACACTCTCCCCTGCCAGGGAGACACAGTGTGACTCTTAATGACAAAAAGAGACAAGATGAAGACAAGACAGAGGGGGTCAGTGAAAGGAGAGATGAGACGTGGAGAGTGAGGGTTGATAGGGTTTTGGTCATCCTTGGAAAGAAAAAATAGAGGGTTAATGAAGAGAGTGAGAGTGCAAAGAGGATGGTGGGAAAAAGATATAGACTAAGAAAAACGAAGAGCAACAAGAAAGGAAGCGTGAGCAAACAAGTATGAGGAAGGTATAGACGGGAGCTAGAAAGGGCTTGAACAGAGAGCTGCAGGAGAGGCCATCAGCTCGTTAATGGCCAGAGGTAGTGAAGGGATACAAGAGGGAGTGCTTTATACTGAAGTACTCTAACTAGTTTTAACACTCTTAAAAAGGCCGTATATGTTGGAAATATTTTTAGAAATGCTGTTGAAATGTTGCCCTTTTCTGACCCATATTGCTGCACGTGTTAGCGGTTTTATAATTGTGCAGTTTTGCGAATACAAAACAGGTAAAAGTCCCTTTTGAAGATTTTGTAGAATTAGGAGAGAAAGCGTAATGCTCTTTGACCGAGTTGGATTTCAGGTGTGAAAAAGGCCAGTGCTGCAAATAAAGACCTCCCCATGTGATGCATTTTGTTGTTCACCTTTATGTGTTTCTCTTTGGGCTTGCTGGCAGCAACAATAAACAATATTTAATTAGTTTTGTTTGGCATGGGTAGTGTTTTAGACTGGCTCAGGTTTGCAGAGTGCCACTGGCAAGCTTATTTGGAAATACTGGATTATTTTCACTTAAGAGTGATGGAAACCAAATTAGAGTTTGGGGTTACTTACTAATATTCTACCTTGTGTATGTTCTAGATTATACTTTTATTAATCTCATTAATTAGTTTGCTGTATGAATCTCTACAGCTCTGTGGGGATGAAGACTGGGGTAACAAGCTAGCTGTGTTAGCACAGCCCTTGACACACAGCATCTATATATCTATACAATATTCATGGTCATAGCTGTTCCTCCAGTTTCCATTTGGGTTTCTTGGGTCTCCTGTGTGTCCCTGTTTGTTTCTGTGTGTGTGTGTGTGTGTGTGTGTGTGTGTGAGTAAAACAGGCTTGGCACTGTAGAATAAGAGACAGTAGATGGATCTGCAGCCCTACAGATGTTCCTGAGGTTTGTCTCAATCTGTCTCAGTCTGTCTTCGGTGACATATGCTGCAGCAGTGTTGCATTTTTGGTGAATATGAGCAATAAATTGCCTTCTAAGCTGATATCTGATTTTAATGGCCTTGATCGCTTTGAGATTCAACCAGCACATTAACATATAGGCCTTGGATTTGTTATTATTTTTGTTAGTGAATAAAAGAAATATGCCTTTCAAGCTGACAGCCAGTTTTGATGGCCTTGATGGTTTTATTGGAAATCTGTAGCTCACAGGAGAGAATCTGAGTTCAAATTAAAAAAAAAAATGCTATTAAACATTAGCAGCTGGATTTAAACGCACTTATTTTGTGTTGATTCTAGATTCATTCTTGATTTGTGATTGTACATTTATTACAAACTTCCGTCTTAAGACAGGAAATGTGACTAATTATAATTATTTACAGCAAATTATGCGATTAAAAGTATTTCTGGGGCACCGTACATTCCTCTGATCTCTGTAAGACATGGTGACAGCAAGGGCAGCTTTGTTGTTTGCCAACTTAAATAACGGCAACAAAGAAGAGATTTAGCTGTTATATTGTTCAAATGCTTCCTCTGTGGACTGTGGGTATGCATTTGCATTTATGAAATGAAAGAAATTAATTAAATGAATGAATACATCTGTGTGTGTTTATAATTCTGTTGCTTATGTGGGTGCATATGGTGCAGGTCTATGTAAATTGTCTCACTAAATATTGTCACCCCCTGCCTGCGGGGGAGGTGCTTATATTCATCTTTTCACTGTATTTGATTTATTCCTGAATACTGATGAGGCACTTCACACTCTAATCAGTGCTGCAATCAATTGTGGTGAAGATGTAAAGGTAATAAAGTCACAAACACAAACCTGGGACAGGGGGGACAGGGGTTCAGCCAGTGGCAGAGTATTGCAGGTAGTTGGTCATAAACCAAAGTATTGAGCAAAATTAAATTCTGACCATATGACGGTGTTCAATGAAAAGTCAGGAGATTAAAGTTATTACAAGTCATTCATTTGTGACCATGAATGTGTGTACCAAATTTCACGTCAATCCATCAATAGGTCAATAAATAACTAAAAAGTCAATCTTACGGTGGCTCTAGAGGGAAACACAGAGTCTCCAAACTCAGCAGGATACATCCTCTGGGGACCCTGTACCAAGTTTTATGCCAATCCATTGGACTGATGTTGACAGATGTTGAGAAACATCACAGCATCAGTTAAAAACCCATTGGTGGCGCTAGAGTAAAGGTCACAGAGTCACCAAAGCCATTAGAATGTATCCTCTAGTGACCATGAATATCTGTTGAAATTTCATGGTAATGCATCTGATAATTGATAAAATATCAACCTCATGGTAGTGCTAGCAGAAAAGTCAGGGATCACCAAGCTCAGTCGGATTCAGTCTCTGCAGGCTGAATCCGAAAATTTCATAGCAATCCATCCAATATTTGTTGTGAAAATTAATTTGCGACCGACAGTCAGAGTGACCGACAAACCGAGATTGGCATCTTTAGAGCCATAATGCTAGCGTGGCTAAAAACTTTGTGAACTTGGAGGAAATGAGTGAGCTTCTCTCTGTCATTGTATCGAAACCTCCAACCCATCCACACAACACATCTTCTTGCATTCATACAGTTAAATATGCAAAGTCATTACATAATCATATCTGGGTGGTGTGCACACACGCACACACACAAACACACACACAAACAGGGCGCCTTTCTTTACACTATAACATCCTTAGGCGACAGGGGAGGTCAGGATGTAACAAATACTACAGTGAAGCCTGTATGCTTGGGCTATATACACATAAATCAACACTATGTGAGTGCATGGTGTGTACGTGTGTGTGTGTGTGTGTATAAATGTGGTCTTGCCTTCATGTTTCTGCAAGTTTCACTGTATGTTTTGTGGGAATCCATGCCTGTGTATATAGTACAGTATGCATGTGTGTGTATGCCGGTGTGTATCAGAGTGTGTGTGCAGGTGTGCAGGCTACAAGATGTATGCATTCTAGCTGTGTGACAGAGCATATTATGATGAACAGCTCCCCTAGATGACTGATTGTGTCTTGCCCCTGCCATAAATCACACACCCACTGCCCCCTTCAAGCACCTCCAAACGCACACACACACACACACACACACACACAAATACTGAGGTGCAAGTAGAAACATACAAACAGAACTTTAGTAACACCCCACCCACCTTTCTCACTCCAACACACACATACACACGCCTGTGATATTGTGTCTGACAAGCTCCACCAACGAGGGTCAAGCCCAGAGTTCAGTTTTTGACAGCAACCCAGTGATATGAGAACCCAAATAGTACCCAGTGTCAGCATGTGTGTCATTGCATTTCTGTGGATGCTCTCACATGGTGGTGTGTGTGTGTACAGTGTGTACAGTGTGTTTATGAACAGTATTCTCCACTGTACTACTCACCAATATGCTTGCCCTTCATGTGGTAATAGAAGGAGACACAGTATGGGACTCGGCCGGAGCCCTTGGGGCCTCTGACTGAGGTCACATTAAAAAGTGGGGAAAGCAGACGAGCCTTGTCCCCCTGAACACGTGGCCGCGATGCTTCAATGTACATGTAGTACCCTGGAACCAACAAGACTACATTATTGTCCAGAGTCTGGAATGCAACAAAAAGAAAATGTGATTATGAGTGAAAACACATGTCTACTTATTTCTCCTGTCTTATATTTATAACCACATTTTCACATTGTGCATTAACGTAGTTCTGCTGACACACAACAACAACTACTGTACACAGAGCTGAGGCTGCAAACGAAATGATTTCCCATTTCGCTCACCTTCCTTGGTTCCACTGCGGTCAGTCTCAGGGCCGGTATTGGCAGATCGCTTGGGGTTCTGTGTCAGGTGATTCTGTCTCGTCCAGTCAAAGACATCACTCCGGTCTTGAGAGAAACCACAGATCCGCTCATCCTCGAAACCACACACGTGGTCTAGATGTGTGTGTGTGGGCAAAAAACAAGAGAGGAAAACACATTAAATCAGTGACATGTCATGCAGGCGACATTACAAACTAAAGGTGAATGTACTGTTTTTTTTTCCCCACGCACTTTTACCACGAAATGAATGGCAACATTATGGCTGTCTAATAACGTCTGCAATATGCACTTGAAATGTGGAGATCAGACAGCCAGGTAATTACTGAGAAAGTGATAGGCACAATGTAGGAGGCAGAGTATATAATGTGAAATTTGAAGTAGATTCGACAGATTATGTATATTCTGATGTATGACTCCCACATGCAGAACATTTTAAAGGTAACTAATATTTGGTCAGGTCATATGAAAAGTTATATACAAACATCTTACTCCTAAAGTTTTACTGTTTGAGGAGAGAAGATTTCTGACAGAATAATGTAACGTAGCCTGGAGACTTTAAATTACCTGAGGAAGAACAGTTGAGCTACTAAACCCTAGTTTACAATATAGGTTGTTTCTTATTCTTAATTCCAAATGGCATTTCAAATATAACATTTTCACTTTCAAGAATCTGGACAGGCCTATACAGTATATCAATGTAACAATCAATACAACCAATGATTTGGGAGCTGGCTACCTGATATGAATCAAGAGCTTCTTCATACTTTTCACTTTACTTTGCTTTAGAGGAGCCTTACATGCAGAGAGCTCTAATTTCTAAAATGAGGAAAATGGGGCCTAACATTCACAGGTAATGTGGGAGTTGTATGGATGGAATACGAATGTCGATGCATGGGTTGTTATGGAGAAGGTGTTTTTTAGTGGAGAACCCCTCACGAATGTGATGAATATTTGAATTTGCATCATTCTCATAACAAAGCTTGAGGAAAGTTATGATCAGACGACAGATGACAAATAATCGGCTGTTCTTTTTATGTCCTCCCATTTATGTTTGGGAGACAGATTTTGGCTTTTTGATATTGCCACATTTATCTGGATGGAAAAAAAACGAACATACTTTAAGACCTCTGTGAGAGAATTGTCATTATCCTTGATGCTGACGTTTCTTGTTAAGCCAGATGGAGGGGCTTCTCTCTGTGGTGTTGTCACCTTCATTAGCCCATCTGGAGGGCTCTGCCGCTATCAGACACTCACCAAACAAATGAAAATTGAGGCATGCGAGTACGACAACAGCTCTAGAAAACCATCCAAGCTGACAGATTTAGCGAAGGCTTCCCGGACACTCACATAGCCCGCTGCAGATGCATGCGGCTCGCGCTCCCCATGAGGATGGCTTGTGCGTGCCTCTTTGTTTTAGGAAGCTAATCTATTACTATTCACACCCTGCTCCACTACATGCGCTCCTTTCAATTTGCACTGTTGTTCTCGCAGTCTGTTCCAATCTGCTGTTGTTTTAATTGCCTCACCCTGGCGGAGCCAACTGCCACTCCTGCCAGAAAAATGCTGCGTATCTCTTAATGAAGAAAACAGACAAGATGCAATTGACTGAGAAAGAGAGAGGATTGGTAAGAGAGAGGATGAGAGGCAGGGGGAGAGCAAGAGTGCAAGAGAGCAAGATACAGAGAAGGAGGGGGCTAACAGAAAGAAAAGGGAGGCGCACATTTTAGGTGATATGTAGCATAGTTTCATTATAGTGTAATCAAGGGGTCTCAAATATTTAGCCCATATTCAATAAATGTCAGGGAGCTGCTTCCAGCCATCACATGCTTCCTCACTCTTCTCCCTAGCAACCAGATTTAATAAAGGCCCAGGTTGAGTCGTGGCAAATTTTGCCTTTGCAAACTTGTGCTGACATCACTTAAAGCATGTGAGCAATTAGCTTGCACCAAAATTCAAAATGCCATAACTTCAACCAGCCTGTCATCAATCAGGTCACATCGACAAGCTCAACAATTCTGAAATGTAGCCACATGGAAGAGCAGGAAATGTAGTTAAGAGAGAAATCTCACCTGAAGGTCTTGGGTAGGTGTAGGCTGTAAGAAAATGATATTGATTAACACTCAGAAATGTGCAATCCACTTACATACATCTGTTTTGTATAAAGTGTATAAAAGTGGTTTTAAATAAGACTCACGTTCTGAGTACTGTATGATGCGACTGACATAGTCCGCAGTGCTGTAGGTGGTGATGGGGGCCAGTCGAACCTCGTAGGACAGAGGGATTCTCAGGTCTGAGATGGTATGGGACATCAGCACACCCTTCTCTGGCTCCTTACCCTTGAGGTCTATCTGCTTGGACAGCAGGTTCTGCTTGTTCTAGACAGTGCAGAGATAAATACAGTCAGTGCACAAATCAAATGTGAAAAGACAATGCAGAAAATCTGACAGAAGGGTAGAAACATAGAGCTTTCAATACTTTTCTCTTGTTTTTTCCTCTATTTTCATCGGGCCATCCTCGCCCTCATCGCTACCACTTTATGTTGATATGCTCAGATATCAAGATAATCAGAAGTCAACCAAGTGATGGGAAGCTCACCCACACAGCTCCAGCTCATCTCCCATCTGGAGCGTTTTCGCTGCAACATTAATTGCTCCTACAGTGTAACACCGGTAATAGACTCAGCAATTTGATGTAAACAGGCAAACAAAGTCAAATTCGGAGTTGAAAACAACAAATGCTATTAAAGCATGCCCTCAGCAACTGATCAGTGTTCCACAGATATTTGCTTTGAATTGTACAAACAATGATTTATCCACAGACATATCTGTGCATGTTTCCTCACACTTACTGTCAGTGTAATTGTGTATGGGCATATAGCCAGTCATCACACCTCCGGATCTGGATTGTTTTGTCAGACTGCATAAGTTTTCAACCTCATCTTTTATCCAAAACAAAGTAAAAGAGCTGCCAAAAGAACAATTGGCTACAATTCCTTCTTGTTAAACACTGTGAAGGACAGCAAAGGTTAGTCTCAGTGCAGAGATGGACCCCCGCTCCAAGGTCTGCTTTCGAAAACACATATCAGTGTTATTGCACCAAGCATTCTGTGTGATTTCCAACACAATTTACCACATGGTCATACATATTTTAGACATATTTCTTTCACTTCTCCCTACTCAGTCTTTTGAGGATCGAGCACTGTATAACATACTGACAATAAAGCCCAAGCGGCCTTAAATAAATTGAAGTGGCTGTGTATTACAAGAATGAAAATGAAAATAAAATGGTTAAGAAGTTAATCCAGTCCAAATGGTGTCTTCTCTTTTTTTTTTTTTTTAAGTTAAGCCAGGGGTGTTTTTTGTGCTTCCACCACTTCCAATAGTGCTCTTGCTGTGTTATTCCACCCACGGAGAGAAGGATCCATTAGCTGTGTATCTGCCTCTGATCCCAGCTACTTAAAGACCTGACAGTGAGCTCAATCTAATGTATTAGGTCAGCCACTCCAACATAACACCTTAGTACACCCACAGCATGCCATTATCAGGTAATGCATGCAGCAGGTGGTGTGTGCTTTGTGTGTGTATGTGTGTATGTGTGTGTGTGTGTGTGTGTGTACGGTAAATGTCTGCAGTACAGAGGCTTTACAGGGTGTACAAATAATATGAAATGAAGAATTTAGAACAATGTATAGGATCTACATGTTCATGTTCATTGATTCATTGACTTTTGATTTCAATCATCATAAATTACCAAAGTTGACTAGAAGCTGACAGGAATATGGCCAAAAAATGCAAACATTTCACAAGGAAAGAAAAAAGACCCATATGTGCATGCTTGATGTTGTGCTTCTACTCATCTCATCCAGTGCAAATAGTAACAGTTTGGTAAGTCATAGAGGTATTGGTGCATCCCATAACTGTCCCTATAATTGCTGCAGCACTGTATGCTCCGACATCACCGCACTGAAATCTGCTTTTCCTGTTGTCTGCTCACTACCACAAACTCAAACGCAGACTGAGCTGATCATTTCTATGGACAACACCACGGTGACTCCTGCTCAGACAGCAAAGAATTTGGTATGACTCCAATTACTGTGTGAGTCCCACATGGCAGCAGCCACAGCCTGATCCCTGCAAGTTTGTGCTTGGCAACATACTTGGAATCAAATCCTCCCTCCCGCACCAGACCCTATTCCACTAATGGCTGTTAAATCTTCTTTTCTCAGTGCTAGTCTGTCCGTTTCCATTTCAGTTGCTCCAACTTTTTTCCGTCTCTTGCCAGCCATGGAACATGCTTACACAACAGCAGGTATCTTTCAATGCAGGCAATTATCGCTTTTCTAAATATAAACCACATTTGCTCCCAATAAATATTATGTCCTCTTCTCCAGTTCACTCTATTTAATTGTTCCTAAATTCTCTGCCATCTGCTCTATAACTGCCATTTCCCTTTTCCCAGAAAACAATTTTATTTGTCACTGGGGGGGCAAAAATATTAGAGGGTGTTAATGACCTGACCTTTGCATGCAGGGCTCCTGTGTGTACTGTAGGTGGATTGATCTAGAAGTTTTGAGTTAGACTACTATTTCGACCACTGAATTATGTCACTGTACTTGGAAGGAATCCAGAAAGGAAAATAATTAGTAGCAGGATGTTGTATGACAAGATACTACCTCTTATCATGAAAAGGCAGCAAATCGATCTTTTGGAGTGTGTCAGGAGAAGTGCCACATCAAAGAAAGGTCAGAGGTTACCATTTCTCAGACAGTGATGGGTCCTGTTGAAGTCTCCATGAGTAAGGTCCTGGTACAAAATCCTTTACTTCAGTAATACAACAATGTAAAATTACACGTAAAGGTGGTGCAGAGGTATAATGAGCAAAATATACTTAAAGTTTCAAGAGATACAGAAGTACTTGTTCTGCAGGAAAATGTCCTCTGTGAGTGACAAATTATTTTATACAAATTATTTTACCTCTAAAAAGTTTCGAGGTCAACATCACTTTGTTGACATATGCACAGGAATGGGCGTACTTTATACAAGCGGGTATAAACTGTTAGTATTCCTAATAAGTAACGTCTGCGTTGTTCTTCAGTCTGGTGTTGATATCAAAGGGGTCAGGAGCGTTTGCTTTACATGACGGTCTCTTTGTGAACAACGGGTGACATTTTGGGTATAAATGTGTGTCATGTATTCCTCAGCCAAAGTGAAGCTCAACCTTTGGTCAGAGTCTGTGTGTTTAACTTCACATCTTGGCCCTAAAAAATTCTCCTTAACAGTTGCCAAAGTAACTCACTACATAAATTCTTTCCCTATCATACACTGTATAAGACAGGCAGGACTTACATAGTAAACTGGCAGCAGTTACATAGTAAAACATATTGTGCCCTTTTAACACCCACTTACACTCACATTCATCCATATAAACATTTACACACTGCTCAGCATATGCATAATTATGTGAAATATAGCAGGAAAGAAAAGCTATGCTCATGTAAAATGCATAGTGTGTGTGTTAGCAGGGAGAGATGAGTTAATAATGCTGAGGAATCGGAGCCTTAGAAGTAAGTTGAATGTGCTTCCTTCATGAGTGAACAGGGTCTGCATATATAACGCACACACAGTGTTGGGCTTGTTACTCAAAAAATGTAATATATTGTTCATTACTCCTTAAAAAAGTTATTACTTTACATGTTACAATCCTGCTACTTTTCTGTTGCACCCCCAAAAATTGTTAATAGCATCTTTTTTACTCTACTCTACTCTATCCACTTTACTCATATGTGCCTCTGCGTAAGTGCCAGGGTTTTTGTTTGTAAGAGCAGTGGCACTGTGGCTTCAAACTAGCAGATTTTTTCCATAAAAGTTCGGTTACAGAATCGATGAAAAGCACACCTGGCTGAGACAGTGTTCGCTGAGTTGGGAGGAGGTACACTCTGACTCTTTAGCACATTCTCTCCTCACCTCTTCTGTCATTAGTCGTAGCTGCTGAATTTAAGAGTTTCCATCTTCAAAGCTAGCTTGATAAGTTGCTGCTTGCTGGTATGCACTGTGAACGTGGGACAACAAAAGTAAGGTTGTAATGAGTTGTTTTTTGGAACGGGTAACCGTAATAGTATTACTGGAATTTATTTAGTGATTTGTTAAAAGAAAAAATGTTACTGTAGTTACTGCATTACTCTCTCACACTAGTACTGCCCATGGGGCGGCTGTGGCTCAGAGGGAGAGCAGGCCGTCCACCAGTCAGAAGATCCCCAGCTCCTCCAGTCCACATGTCTAAGTGTCCTTGGGAAAGACACTGAACCTCAAATTGCTGCTGAAGCATAGCTCTGGGTTGTGAATGTGTATGAATGATCAGTCTCATCCTGAACAGTGTGTAAATGGGTGAATGTGAATGTAGTGTTAAAGCACTCTGATTGGTCAAAAAGACTAGAAGGATGCTACACAGGTACAGTCATTTACAATTTACTGCCCAATATTGGTGGGAGATGGGCAATAGAATAGAAACAGAAAAAATGATCTAGACTAGAAGCATGCACAAACACACAAACACACACATATTTACATACATTGTGCGTAACCGGAAACACACACTGGATCAATGAGGTGCTGAAGTGTGACTCAGTGGAATTCAGCTGCTCCCACTGCAGGTAAAGGTCTGTCTCCCTGCCTCTGTCTGCCTCCCTCACTAGTTCAGTGGCTATATAGCACATGCACGTGCGTGCTGTGTGTGTGTGTGTGTGTGTGTGTGTGTGTGGCCCATGTGTGCCTCTGCCACACGTTTTCAGGGATTTCAGCTAGACAGTGTTTTCAGCTGTCTCCATCAGACTGTCAACAAAGCGACAACAAGACAAAGAATGTGTGAAAGAGGGTGAAAGCGAAGGAGCAGCCATGAGATAGAAACATAGAAACGGAATGGTGAGTGTGTGTGAGAGAAATTTGACAGCTGACAGTGTGAGAGGAGGCGGCCTCTTCAAACGCTGAAGAGTGAGGTTAATTTTTCTATTATCCTCTATTAATGGATCTTAATGGATCTTTTTCATGACTAATCCAGAAGTCCACTGATATTCTGTGTGTGTGTGTGTGTGTGTGTGTGTGAGTGTGTTATAAGTCATCATTGTACATGTGTGCACTGTGTGAGTATCCGTGCTTTTTGGCCTTCTGTGTGGATATATGAGTATATCTGCATGGTGGGGGGTGTACATAAATTATTCATACATTTGATTTAATGTACAGCTCTAATTCATCATGAATATTTTTTTTTAATTTCTCATATATATGATAATGGGACTGTGTGTTTGCACGGGAGTGTTTGTGTGACTTTGTGTGACTGTGTCTCAGTGCAGAAGGAACCTGGGTGTGTTATGATCTGAAGCCACCACTTCAGTAATACACAAAATACACAACTCTATGGCTGCAGACAGGAGAGAGGTTGATAAAGAGATGGTGGAAAGATTGAGATGGGAAGGAAAAGATGTGTAGTGGCACAATAAAGATGATGATGAAGACTGATTGTGTTGTGCTGCACAAGGTTTTAATGTCTACATCATGATAGAAATTTCAAAGGCACTGTACTGTATTAGATGTAAGCTCTAAATAACACATAGAACCTAATCTTTATTGTAAATACCAGATTTACGTGGGTCAGAACTGATAAAGATGTGCAGTTTAATGCTCTGATAAGAAAGTTCCCAAACTTTTACCACAATCTGGGTGGTAATTAGTCTTAAAATAAAGATGTAAACCTTTTTTTAATAAATAAACACAGTTGTTAAAGCAATGCTGGTCATTAAACAGACACCCAACATCCTTCAGACAAAATGCAGGGCTAAAGTTAGATTGCAGCCCAAATCAAAGGACAGATGGGATTAGACGCAAATTCATCCAGTGAGGCACGACAGATGCGTAGATGCAAAAAAATTCACTCTCATCCACACTTAATGAATCTGCTTCGGTCAGAGGTTGAGCTGAACACAAACACACATATAGACACACTCCCACACACACCGTTAGCTAGCTATCATTCGCAGAGTTGGTATATTGGCTGTTTGGGGCAAATCAACAGGGACTGCACAAACAGCCCAGTGGTCTAATTAAGGAAAACGACGTGAGAGAAAATTGGCTTCACACTCTGTTTGAAAACACCGTCGTGATGAACACACCTTTGACTGAGCGCATTAGCAGTTCTGTGAACATCAAGTTAAATGGTAAATGGACTGCGTTCATATAGTGCCTTTCTAATCTTCCCAACCACTCAAAGCGCTTTTAACCTACATTCACCCATGCATTCATGAGCTGATGGCAGGGGTGACCATGCAAGGTGCCAACCTGCTCATCAGCAGTCTTATCGTTCACACACACTAAAGGCACAGCTTTAGGGGCAAATCTGTTATTGGATTTCAACATGCAGACTGGAGGAGCTGCTAAGTGGACAACCTGCTCTACCTCCTGAGCCACAGTCGAGCAGTTCAAGTTTAATGACCACCCACTCATAACTTACCCTCTTTGTTTGTAAGATCACCAGTCGCATTTACTGTTTACTTTCTACTTACTTTATTTCATTTTCTGGTTTGGAACTGATACATTGAGGCTAACTGACCCACTGTTTTAGGTTTGTCTAATGGTAATACGTTTTCTATAGAGGACAAGTTACTTAAATGTTCTCTTATACACAGCTTTCCTTAAAAGAACACTTAACCCCAAAATCAAAAAATAACAAATGTAACCTTCATAAATCAGGTCAATGTGAATCTAGCATTGATTGTGACTGTGATGGCAGATAACCTGAGCTTCCTATTGTATGCACATATGGCTAAATAAAAACGAGTGTCTTAGTAAATCTATCTCTGTTGTTGCAAAAAGGTGCAATAATCACATATCAATTATTTCTCACAAATCAAAGTCTCATTTTAGAAGCCGTGGAGGTGGAGGTTGTACTGTGGACCAGGGTTGTATGGACAGCTTGATGAAGCAAGGAGGGCCTGTCAACTTTGTTAATTCATGCACAGGGAAACCCCCTGCAGGGAGAATGAAACTAAATTAAGAAGTGTAAACAGGGACTTCACAGCTTGGCAATGAGTCACGGAGCAAACCATGCCTGCCATACACACACACACACACACAGGGCTGGACATATGCTTTACACAAATGTAAGTACAAATGTATTAGAGACCGTTCATACAGTATACACATACATAAATACACACAAACTCAGATTGGAAACACATCCACACTAATATGCAAATGGACACACTTAATGCATATGATAAAAAATTATAGCCATGAGACTGCTCTGCATGAACTGATCTGAGTCCTCTTTTATTCCCCTCTGAGTCTGCATGTCTCCCCTGAGACCCCCTACATCATTTTGTATGTGCTAAAAAGATGGAGTGTCAAGGCGTTAAGAGGATGAGCTGGAGAAAGTGTTGCAGAAATAGATGAGTTGTGAAATTGAGATGGTATTACATTTGAATGTTCTCGTATTCTATTTAATAGTCGAGAGGACCAGTGAGATTTGGTGTTTTTCTTTCATTTGCATCTTATTTCTCTCTTTCGCACCCTTTCATTCAGTCCCGTGCTCGCTCTCACCCTCTGCTTTCCTTTTTTTCTTCTTTTTGCCACTTTTGAATGCACACATAAAGCGTGCAGGTAAAAACCTTGAAATTAAATTAAACTTTAACAACATTTAAGAAGTCCCAAACTGCCACTTAATGCAGCTCATTATTTCAATTCTGTCAGCATAACAACTCGCAGTGACTATTTATCAGTGCTATTTCAGTCGCCACAGTTCACCCAACATTAAATGCCATTACATCTGCACTTATAACACAGTACCTCAAAACTGGAAAAAATGGAAAGGGAAGAAAGAAAGCGAAATAGAGAGAAAGACAGGAGTAGGACAGAGATAGCAAAGAGAGGAGGACAATCAGAAGAGATGCTGTGTGCGAAAGCTAGAAAAATATTGGTAGAAGGACAGAGGAGGAACGGAGAGGGAACATGAAAGAAGAAGGGCAGGAGTTTTCAGAGAGCTGAGGCATGCAATCAAATCTGAATCGAAGGCCAGTGCTCATTGTCTGTCTCCCTGTAGAGTCTTACTTAATGAGGTAAGCTGCCAAGTCTTAAAGTAGGAGGGGAATTAGCTATTCATCCGCACAAAAGCAAGCTGGCAGACCCTGCATTCCCTCCGTCTCAGTGTCTCTCACACACACATGCACACCAACCCCCAGCCAGTTGTGTATAATTCACCATTATCCTTCCTGTCTTCTGACTCAAGGCCAGTAATCTATGAATAGATGCTTGAAACAAAACAAGAAGGTGGCCTGAGGTTGCTCTCCTACTGTGGACAGCACCCAGCATCTGATCCTATTCAGAGTGCCCCAAAGCTTGTTCAGAGGGGTTGGATGGGGTAAGCAGTTTCTGAAGGGTACAAATCTAAAATTCATATTGATCATAAATTAAAGCCTTTAGGCTTTTAAAACTGTAGTTATTTGTAGTAGAATAACTATGTGTGCAAGTTACAAATGGATACATTACATCTCCCTGAGCATATCTAATTTGTTCACTGGCATAAAATCTACTTAAGGGGAATGTAAGTGTTGAGGTTTAAGAGGTTATCCCAGAACATGTTAATTCTAAATACGAGTATGTGACTGCAAGACTAATTTAACACCCCTCAGAGGGCTGTGAAAATGAAGTCACGTCAATGCAAGTCAATCATTTGAGGACAAGATAAAACATGAAAATACCATTAAAAAAAGTGCTCTCCTAACTGTCTCTGGCAAAAACGAGGGACGTTGGCAGTGGAGTCGTGGTCTTGTGAGGTTGTGGTTAACACTGGAAGTAAACAAATCATCGTCTGTCTGGCACTCGCTCTCATCTTTCTGCGTCAGCAAAGTCATTTGTATGTTGAAAGTCTGACATGATAGTTGGCATTCTAACCTTAGGTCTATAGATAATTCAGGAAAAAAAAGGGGGTAAGAAGAGGACAGGAGACAATAATGAGAGATGAGATGGAGGGAAAACTGAAGACTGGAGGTCCTTACATTTCAATCTACCTGTATTTATTTTACATACTGAGACATGGTTGGATAAGAAAAAAGTCAAAATTCCAAGTACAAATGAGATTATGAAAGTACAAAATAAATGAAAATTCAGTGTAGATATTTTCTTATTTCTATATATATATATATATATATATATATATATATATATATATATATATATATATATATATATATATATCTTATTTTTCTTATTCATTTTCCATTCCCATTCTCTGAACAAAATGCTCAGTGCCCTAAATCCATTCATCTAACCATTCGCTGCTTTCACACAATTCTAAGCAATTCCGATTCATACATGTTTGTCTTCCAACACACTTCCTTTCCTCAACCCAACAGATGAGTTTTGTAGGGTCTATGACAGAGACCTGGGAAAATCTCCTACAGGCTGTAGCTCCATGCACTGAACACTGTGTATGAAAGCACGGTTTGATTTTGAACACAAATAAAATGGTTTTGAGGCGACTCATTTTGCCAGAGGAGTCAGATGTATTGTGAATGTAGTTTGTGGGTTTGGTTTTGTGTACACTGTTGTGAGAAAAGGGTGCACGGTTTCAAGAAATTGTGAACCTTGCTTACTGTGAACTGAGAACTGTTACTGTCTTCTTGGAGATGACAACTTCTCCATGCATGACAACATGAAATCTAGGTATGAATGATCTGTTACTTTAAAGAAACTGTCATTTTCAAGTAAAAAAATGGTGGGAAAGAATGTGAAATGGAGGAGAGAAGAGAAGAAAAGAGACAAGACAAGAGGAAAGGTGGCTGTGGTGTTGTTGTAATTCAGTGCAGGTCTCAATTGATTGCCTATACATGCCTGGCATTGACTGAGCTCATAAAGCCCCATGTTTACTTAGCTTGCACACTTCACTACATACAGACTTGTGCGTATGTGTGTTCCTGTCTACCCAAGTTATGAACCTGCTCAGCCAAGGTGATAACAAACTTCCAAACAAAAGCAGGAGACCAACGTTTGCCTTGGTTTAAGCCAGACTGAACAATGTCAGTCTCATGAGTATCTGACAAACAAAGTCAGCAAGTTCCTGTTTGTCAGTCCATGTACTTACCTTCTGTCCAGATGCACAGCTAAAGTCCTGTTAATGGAAGTGTGTATGCGCAAGTGTGCAGTGCACTATATGCTTGCGACTGTAATGTTGTGCTTGCGTGTGTGTGTGTGGTGAGAAATGTATACTTTCAAGTATTTGTGTAGGAGCACTTTACCTTTCGGACATTGATCCAGTAGCCTATGATTCGGTCTGTGGCCTCGGGATCTCTCTGTGTCCACTGCAGGTTGTACGAATAGTTGTTTCCTTTCAGGATTCGGACTGGGTTGGGTGTGTCGAAGTAGAACTCGGCATTGTAGGGTTGCGCTGTGGGATAAGGAGGAAGAGAGAGAGAACAAAAGTCACTGATATATGACACTGAAGAAGATAATGGCCTTGTGTTGAATATGAATGTAAGATGGATGGATGATGAGTGGGTCCATATAGACAGACTATTTTCCACAAATGAATGACAAAGCATTGTCTAATATCCGTTGACTCACCAGAGACATTAAATGTGCATGTTGATGTTCCTGCACTATTGCTGACTCGGCACTCATAGGATCCATTGTTGTTGGGCTCCAGTTTGAACTTCAGTTCTGGTGTCTCCTTCAGGTCTGGCATTGGCATGCGGATGAGGTCGCCATTACGGTACCAGCGGATGTCCGTTAAGCGTGGCGGGTTGGACCGCAAGACCGTGCATCTCAGGGTCACCATTTGGTAATTCCTGGAACGCACATCCTGGAAGACTGGGTCCAGTATGGGAGGATCTGTGAAGGCAACAGAACTGTGAGTTTACAGTTCATTTAAAACATTTGTTGATAAAAATTTTTAGACCTACAATGTCAATTAATATAAGGGAATGAGGTGCAGAAGCAAAATCATGCCATAAGAATGTATTTACATATTGTCTAACAACTGATTTCAATCATTCTTGTCACTCCCTCTGGATTGACTCGACATTAACATAAAACTGTAATTACATAAATCTTCACAACAATCAGTAATTAAAAGAAATTGCACTTTTGACGATTATGACAACAAGAGTTTGTTTTAGTTAGTAATGTACAATATAACTCAATAATTCCATCATCTACATAAATGAAACACGCTCCCTTAGTTTGATTAGTTGAACCTGTATATCAAGGTAAAAACAAAATAATCGTTCTTTTCAAGGCAACTCAAATTATCTCTCAACAGTGAAGATGTCTTATGTCTGAATAGGATGCCAAATTGCAATGCAATATTTTTACCAAGTGCTTCAACTCTACAGTATTTCTTCAATAATGAACATCAGAATCATTTTTAATTCTTTGTTACAATACATTTTCTCACATGCTCATACACACTGACTGTGCAACATATTAGGGACGCTTACTATATGATTAAGTATAATGATGAGGTGAATCCATGTAAAACACATTATACCTAATTGTTTTCCATTTTCAAATCCACTTTCATCATAAAGGGGGAGATGGTGATTAACTGAAGCAGAAAAGTTTGAGAACCAATTTTAAGCTTAGAGACTGAGCTCAGAGTGGTGGACTGAGCAAAATGGACTGCAACAGTGTACATACATCACCGTCATCAATGTCTCATTTTCTCTGCTTAGCCATCTTTTTTGTTCTCTGTAGAGTAAACTTCCTCAAAGGATCAGAAAACATTAGCTTTGACAAATCGTCCAACACAGAGCGACTGTTATTGCCACGGGGGATCAGGTATTTCTATGAGGCACAATCCCATCCCCGCTGATAACCTACCCTAACCAGCTGTAATTAACCTGTCGGCAGCCATGTGTGCTCTGCGGTTAATGACTGACTAGCTGCTGTTGGCCCGGGGTCAGCCAAGATACAACACAGCCAAATGACTTTGCCACTAATCACCAGCCAGCTAGTTCACCCCTGGCTAATCATGGAGATAATAGACACGATGCTAATGGTGGCATTGCCGTACTAACAGTGATGAGATCTGGTGTTAAGGCCCCCAGAGGTGAGGCAGCATGACTAGAGTCCCTTATGAATCAAGTTTATCAGACACAGATGTGTAATTATAGTCTAATCTATGTTATGCCTGTAATTTAGACAGATAGGGCCACAAATGAGCTACACTAAGGAGGAGTGAAAGAGACAGAGACAGACAGAACGATAACATGAGAAGCAGGAGAGGACACTGAATCAGAGAGATGATCTTATTGTGCCTGACACAATGTGGAAATCTCAGGGTAGAATTAACCGTCCCAGAGTGATGAAAATGATAATAGAAAAACATCTAGAACTTCCATAATCACAGTGATCTGACTGACATCAATTATTTGGTGTTTAATCAGCTGATAGGGGAGTTGTCTATGAAATCTCGAGGAATGACTAAAATGTGTTAATATCTTTACACATAAACTTAAAACCTCTCTGAAATCATTCATGCCCATCACTTTTTGAAAATGATTTATTCTATTGTATTCTTGTATGTTTTATGGACTTTTTCATGGCGTTCTGTGGCCGAAGGCATTATGCTTTTAGGTTGTCTGTCCATCCGTACGTACACTTGTCCGTCTGTCCGTACATATGCGTGTCCCATTCTTGTGAACGTGATATCAAATAAATACCTTGAGGGATTTGCTTCAAATTTGGTATTAGTGTCCACTTCTAGAAAAGTAGAGCCAAGTTACCCAGTCTTGTTAAAGCTACAATGTCTGTGTGTTTTGTATCAGGATGTAGTCACAGGAGCAGGTAGAGGGCTCCGCTCATTCTTTGGCTTTGGCTTTGGCTAAAACACGTAATTTGTGTGTGGAGCATAACAAGTCTTAGATTTAATCAAACGGCCTAGCTGTTTATCTGAACATGACATAACACCAGATTTTCATTATTGGAGGGAGGTCATTGGGAGCGGTTTTGTACATTGAGAGTTCAATACAATGTTAAAAGAGAAAACTTCCTCAAAGCAGCTACGTGGAACTTTTATTTTGTGATGATTTTGGCAGTCCCTGCGGACAAACGTGCTTCCCAGAGAACAGGACAGACCAGAGCCAGGATAAGAGCTAAGTTAACCCAGCTTCCATCTAACGCGCTGTGGCAGGCAGTGTTTGACCCCGATGACAATACGTTGGGGTAATGTGTTTCGTTGGAATCACACCCAGCGGCACGTGTATGTAGAATTATGAAATAGCCAGTCTTCTCATTTGGTCTCGTTTGCTTATGTAGGTCATATGGAGGCATTACCGTATTCAGCTGAGACTGTTTTATGAACAGTTAAAAAGTCCTCATAGTACTGTAGGTTTAACTAAAGTTCAGCTCAACTAAATTGTTGATTTTTCATTTTTTTTCGGAATGTTTACAATGATGTCAATTCAATTCAAAGCGTTTATTGTCATGTGTACAGTGCAGAAACGGGTTTCCCTGTACAATGAAAATCTTACTTTGCCATCCGCACTGAATGCCAAAGAGTGAAAAAAGAAGAGGATAGAATAAAATATATAAAAACATATAAATATAAACTACTATTAATAAACTGCTATTGTTTGAGATATAAATATATTTACAAAATGTGCAACTTAAAATAAAGTACAGTCAGTGTGCAGATGAATGTGCAGATGAATGTCTGCTTATGATATAGTAAAAGGTTTGTTTCTATCTCCACGTGACATGGTATACACAGTCTGAGCAAATCACACCTATATTTCCATTTTATTCCTTTTATTTCCTGTCAATTCCTAAGAACGTCCATAAATTCCTGGTAATTAATCTGGAAAGATTCTACCTTAGATATTCGTGTAATTTTGCAGTAGGTGCTACACACAATAAAGTTTGATTGACTGATACTCAAATGGAAAATAACTCACTTTCACTCATTTTCATTTTTAGGAGACACTTTTCTACATAGTTAAAGTAGATAAAAACCCAACAACTGTAATTCATAACATACCATCCAGTTAACACTACCAATATTGAATCTTTTCTTGATTTCTGAAGCTCTTATAAAAATTCTCTGAGTGAGTAAAGCTTTTACTCTTTATTTTTCATTATAGGTACAGGTATATATACAGCCAAACCAAATCCACAGTTTACCATTCTGTGCTTGCACTCCAGTCAGAGGAACACAAGTAAGCACCTGCATGCTAAAAAGACTGGAAACCACCACAACATTTAACTTCTCAGTGTCTATGTTTGTTTTTAGTCTAGACTTCGGAGCATATGGATGCAACGTACATACAGCTTCCCACTCTCTTATCTGTAGAGTCTAAATTGTCATTTACTGCTGGGTGTCTTTTGATCGCTTCAATCGACTGCGTTAGCGACACTTCCTGCAGCTACAACACTGGCATGTGATAAAGCTGAGGGATGGCTGAGTGGTCGGAGGTCATACTGTAATCCCGTGGACTGATTAGTGTATGGTCACATACCCTGCTGCTGCTTATAGACACACATATGCATACTGATGGCTATCTGACCTTGGAAACAGGTGACGAGGAAAAAGAAGAGCAGGCAAACTACAGAGCAATAGTGATAGAAGAAGGGAGGAGAGAGGGAGAGAGGAGGAGGTGTGTTGTGAGATGGTTTGTGAGCAGTTTAGAAATCACGCCATCCCCGGTAGAATTTGGCAGACATGTTATTACAATCCCTTGCCTGGCCCTAAGTATTCATTTCAACAATTATGTACATTTCTTAGCAGTCGCGGGGTTACTGCAATTTCTAACATAACTTGTCAAATTCTCTGGAGCATTGTTTTTGCATTTATGTGCTACATATTCGGGACTCACAGCACCAAACTGCAATGCCTCATATTCAGAAGACCATAATCCATGTAAACACACCATTGCTATCTGTCTTATCGAATGCAAAATGGATTCTATCCGGGAATGCAACACTGACCAAGCCAAACATTTACAGTACACAAAGAGAAAATCAATTTACATGAGACTGAGAGAGGGAGGAGGTAAATGGGGAGTAAGGTGGGATGAAGGGAGAGAGAAACACCTCTTAAAGAAGAAGACAATGAAGAAGATAAATGATGGGTAAAGTGTGGTGTGAAAGAAGTCGATGATTGAGTATGGGAGGTGGCGAGAGAATGAGAGAATGCAGGATGCAGAAAGGGAATGACAAGACAGAGAGGGGTCCTCTCTCATGGCCAGCAGTTAGCTGATTGATGATGATGAGAATGGCAATGAGGAAGAACAACCACCTCTCTTGGAGGGAAAGTGGGCAAGTAAAGAAGGGATACAAGGCGAAAAGAGGAAGAGTGGCAAGAATCTGCATATCCACTTAATAATATCTGCCATTAAAAATGATGGCATCTTCCCCTCACATCGATCAGTGGTGCTAAATGGAGGGGCCCAAAACAAACCTGATAAACAAATGAAGTAAAATGGAAGCAGGACATAAAATAGGGGCAGTGAAAGAGAAAGAGAGGAATCTGATACTTTCCACACATTTGCTGTAGCTAAACAGTAGTATCTCATCTTTTATGGTCTTCCTTTATCTGCCAACCTGTTTCCCTCTTTCTCTCTCTTTTCCATCTTTCGAACCTCCAAATCAGTCAGTTTTTCTCTTAGCACCCAGCCATGACCTCCTCCCTTTCTGCATCATCTCTAACCCTGCTTTCCTCTTTCAAGCTCTCCCTTAACCCTTTTTCTTTCTGTGTCATCTCTCTGTTTCATTCTCTGTCCAGAGTGGGGTGGCCACCTGGTCCATTAATCAGACTTGGCCAGTGTGGACAGCAGAGCTCACAGAGTGTTGCCCTTCCGCCCCACCTGCATTAGCAAGTCCTGTAAATCCTTCTTGAGGAGAGGAGAGGAGAGGAGAGGAGAGGAGAGGAGAGGAGAGGAGAGGAGAGGAGAGGAGAGGAGAGGAGAGGAGAGGGCATTGATTTGGGTCTTTAAGTATGTCAGAGTGGGAAATTGGTACTAATGTGTCCAACACTCTCAGACAAATACATAGTTGATTTTTTTCTTAACCATTCTTAAAATTCAATAAATACTTACAGTGGTCTAGGATGAACTTTTCATTGCTCTATCCACAGAAGTAAACAGGTCCCTCTCTTGAAGTTTTGCTTGACTGGCAACAAATGACTGCAGCTACAGAAGGCCTGACCTTGGTCTCTTGTGAGCATATTTAAATATGTGAAGGTATATAAGCCTGAGGTCTAAAATATGTTCATCCAGATAGATTAACATTCCTTGAAGAAATGCATTAGTCCTGTGGTTGAAAGTGGGACCAACATATAAGTCAATCTGAGATTTTTGGTTCGGCAAGGACTCTAGGCTGCTTGATAAACACAGGCCTTTCAGTTTTTTGAGCTATTGGTGGTTTTATGAGTTTTACATGTCCAGCTCATGTTTTTTGCACTCTGCTTTTTGTTTGTTTCTCATATCTTGTACGTGTCATCACTTGAAGTGATAACACTCTGTTAACTTGACCTTGTATACAGGGTGCACTGGGAGTGTGCCCAATTGAATACTGAAAAGCACTTACCAATGTAATGATACACTGCCTGTGCAAAAAGCAGGCTTAGTTGGATTAATGACTCATCTAAGAACATTTTAATCTAATGAATGTTTTGAGTTCTTAGTTGGGTTAGGAATTCAATTCAGGGATGTTTTTAGTTTTAGTTTCAGTATGATATCAAAAACTATGGATGGATGGATTTCACATTAAACACTCTCAACCTGTTCACTTTTCAGCAGTTTAAACTAAGTAATAGTCAGAAGTGTCAGAGCATAGTACCATGAGTACTGGCACAATTTCAGCTTTGTAGAGGTAAGTAAAGATATGTAACCACATGGGAGGGGAGACAGTATTGAAATAATTTGTTACCTTAGCAAGGCAGATCCTATTCCTTTCTCAAAGCAAATCCTGTGGGAGTTGTATAATGATAGACCCCGATGGAGTGCTCACAGAGGGGAAGGGGTAGGTTTAGAGAAAACAGCCTTTAAGCCATAGAGGTGTGTCTTCATTTCCTTTTACTCTACTTTTTTGCACTCCTTACATTACCATACATTTCCTTATCTGTCTTTAGGGTACATCATTTGAGGAAAGTGTGAGGAAAAGTGCAGTGTTTTATTGGCTCTCTGATATTACCATAGCAACAAAGACTTTTTATGGCCTATGGAGGTCTATGCAAAGGTACCATCAGAAAGAACTGTACTCAAAACTGAACTTCTTTCACACAGAGCTTTTATACTTTTAAATATATATTATAAAAAAAATATTTAAAATGACGCCTACCAAACATTTCCATTCAACTGGTTATACCATTTTTTATTTTGAACACCCTCTACCTACCTGCTATAATCTTTAGACTTTATGTCTTTTACACATTGTTACTGCATATATATTCTATTTCTACGTTTCATTTACACACCGCTGATATTACAACAACTACTACTACTGTTTGCTGCAGTCTTTGCCCAGAGACTGTGACAGCTTCATATATCCTGTCTATTATCACATCTCAGTTGTAGACAAGATGCAGCAATAATAGTATTTCAAAGCTTTGTGACAAATGTGGACTGAAGAGCTCCACACAGGTACAAATATTCTCACCAGGGAGCCCTGGCCTCTTCCTGGTTGATCTAACAATGGTGTACTATGTAGTTGTAGGTTGAGTGTTGTAAGGCTGAGTGAACACAAACTGATCCACACTTACACTGCACATTGAGTTGGACCTGCGCCTCTCTGCGCTTGATGTTCAGCCCGTTGTATGGAGCGGTCTGGCACCGGTACAGCCCAATCATGTCCCGGCTAACGTTCTTTAGCCTCAAGCGCCCATCAGGTGTCTCCAACATGGTCTTCCCCGAGGGCATTAGCAGGTCCTTTTCTGTCCGTGACCAGAGTATAGGTGGACGTGGTTTGCCATCCACCACCAAGCACACCAGTTCAGCGTTGCCTCCCTCTCGCACACTGACCACCTGCCCTCCTGGTGGAACCGACAGCACTGGAGGAGAGACTGGAAGGAAGGCAAGAGCAGAAGATGGAAAATGAGCAATAAAAAAGGCTTATTGCTTATTATACAACTTCTACTTAAAATGAAATGAACGTAAATAGTGTATTTAATAAGAATAACTTCCTTTAATAATAATAACAGCTACACAAAAAAGCCAAAGGGAAATCTAATAATAATGTAGCTTGTATATATTCAACTAAAAAGTAAGAAATTTATTTAAGAGCAAAGGAATGGAAAAGAAGGTTTATATGCTGTGATATAACAAATCAGCAGGTGGACATGATCTAAAAATGACAGATGGTTTGAACAGAACGTGGATAGAGAGACTGATGGAGACTAAACATGTTTGAAAGAAACAGGTATTTACAAGGCTTTGTTACAACATAGGAACAGTAAAAAGAAGATTACTGGTCAGAGAATTAATTTTCAGTTGTGTCTTCAGTTTGCTTTCAATTAATTATTTGATGCTATTATAAAAGGGGTTGAATGTCATGATTGACTGCCAGCTATAACCCGTGATTGAGACTTCATCTTTGCATGATGTGAGGAAGCAAAGACACACTGTCCATCTTAATATACAGACTATGGGAAAAGGTATAGATACTGTTTGAAGAATGTAACACAGTATCATGGTCACTTTTAGTTCAAAATTCAAACTACCATGGGAACAAAAACCACAAATTAAATCAGTGATTTTCTATTTGAACTCAAATGCACTATCGATCTAACCCTTTCCATGCTCTGTTGCTCTATCTTGTTTCCTGTTGTACTTTGTGCTGATGTGACCCTATACTGAATATTGTACACAGTATCTCCTGTATACCGCTGCATATATTGTATATAGGGTGCAATACTGTAAGAAACCAACTAACTAACTAACTAAACTATTAAAAGGGAAAGGGAAAACCTCACCGCTGTTCTGAGAAATGTTGACATCCACACGGAGCTCCGCCACCCTGCTGCCTGGGAAGTTCGCCACACAGCTGTAGGTAGCCAAGTCCCTGAACTTCATGTCCACAATCTCCAAGCTGCTGGTACCGGGTGCCATGTCTGGGTCACTGCGCAGCAAGATCAGGCTGTCCGAGTTGAAGACAGGTGCGCCGTTCTTATACCACGTGTAGTTGACCTTGTCCTGTGGAGTGGCATCAACATGACACGACAGCTTGAGGTCCCGACCCATTTGGATGGTCTCGCTGTCTTTGTTGGAGTCTGGTGTAATCTGGAAGGTTAGGTTGCTCATCGCTGTTTGTGGTCGTGGCAGGGTGAAGAAGAAGAGAAAGAAAGGGTTAAGGGTTAAGAAAAGGTTAAATAGATGGTGTGTGGTGGCTGTAATGGAGTCTTCAAAACAGGGACCGGGGGCAGGGACATCACAGATATATTTTAAATGCTGACTAAGAAATGATTGGGAAAAAAATATTATTGAACTGAAAAAGAAGAACATACATACACTTACTGGTCATTCACTCTGAATGATTATTGATTTTATGGAAACATAGGTGCAGTGCTGCTGGAGAAAGATGCTCTGTCACTTGTTTGTCTCCAGTTGAGGAGTTCACATAATCCACTTGATTCATATCCATTTTTTGAAACATTTATCATTAAAGTCTATGTCATGTAAGAGAGCCATTAAAAACAAATGGAATGGTCAAGGTTGTGATATTGACATTTTAAGTATAGTTATTGATTCAAGGTTGTCAACTCGTGCAGTGAGAGACATGCAAGAAACCATTTCACTTTAAAAGTAAGCCAGTAGCTGCTGGTAGCTTTTGAGCAGCACACTGAATTCATTTTTTTCTCCAAACTATGTCTAATGAGGGCCAGCTTGGAAAGATGAAAAAGCAGCAATACATCCTGTCAGTTTTTGGAACAGCTAAAAACGTAAAAGTTTACGATTATGCAGCCCACCCACCTAGGGCTAGCTAATGGCATGGCTTCTACTAATGCTAGCTGGCTAATTAGCATAGATGATGATAACATAACAGTAATCTCGCTGTTTTCTCATTCATTTGCATGAATACATTGAGAGGATGAGTGTGGGGAGAGGTGGTCGTCAGAGGACAACCATCCCACAGGAAAAAAGAGAGCAGTGGGACGTCAGAGATTTGTGGTGGCTGATGGAGATGGAGATGGTCAGGCAGGCAGAGAGATGGAGATGAGCCTGGAGAAGACAGGGTTTCATTCCCAGCTGTGTGGAACGAGGAAATGTGGAGGAATAAACAAGTGGCATAGGCTGGGATTACTACAGCCTGCCACGTGACACTCTCAATATGATGAAACTATTCATAGTCACTTCAACATCTGGTCAGTTATAGTTGAATAGATGTTAAATAAAAATTAAATTACATTTAATTTGACAAAAGAGACTGAAAAAAAATGCTTTAAGAATGACATCAGAAAGAAAGAATCAAAAGAGTACTGTGAAGGAGGGGAAGAGGAAGAAGGAGAGGGTAAAAGTGGATGGGGGAGGGGGAAGATCACTAATACACTACTGGAGATGAGTTAGCAACATAGTGTGAGAGGCATAAGAGGGGGCAGCATTACAAAAAACAACTAAAGGAAAAAGGAAATTGAAGAAGAAAGACATAAAGAGAAAGGAAGAAGCAAATTGTAAAGGAGGGAGAGACAAAGGAGCCAGATACAGAATAAAATAACAGGGGGATAAGGAGGAGGGGGGAAACAAAATCAAGGACAAAGAGTAACTCTCACACTGTCACATTTAATTTTCAGTTTCAAAGGCAGCATTTCCCCAACAGATTTCCATGTCGAATACAAAACAGCTCTCTGTTTCCCTGCTAAGGGGAGAGACAGGCGGTGGGGAGGAGAGGAGGAGATGAGGAGAGGAGGAGAGGAGGAGATGAGGAGAGGAGGAGAGGAGAGGCTGATTTAAACTCCTTTAGAGCTGGTTAACAAGATGCTTGGGTGGAGCCATGGATGTGAGGCGGTGACCATATGGTTAACATTATCCTGAAACTTTACTTGGCTAGTGTGGACACTGTGTTGTGTGTGCATGTGATGTGGGAGTCTGTGGCTGCGTGTGCATCCCTGTGCATGTGCAGCTGTGTCTACCTGGAGACTGTGTGTGTATGTGCGTGTGTGTGTGTGTGTGTGTGTGTATGTGTGTGTCTCACACACCAGCCACCTGGTGCTGGTGTGACGATGCGTTCAGGCCCATTAAGCTAACAGGAGAAACCCATCCACCATACGTTCTCCACAGTGTTAACTAACAGAGGAGACTGTCGCTAATTGCTTCCACTCCAGTCTAACTAATTGGAGTGAATAAAGATGATTAAAGGGGCTAAAAATAGCTGGAGGGAAGGGAGAATAGAACGCTTCTGTTTTAACGGCAGGGGAATTAGAAAAAGAGGGATACTTAACCCGCCTATTCTGACAAGATTCACATCAGCTCTCAGTAATGATGGATCAACTGTTCGTGTGTCACACACCACACACACACACATATGGCGCACATCCAAGAAAACGTATTTGCACACATTCACAAGCACAATCACACATTACAGTCAATGAATAAAGCTACCAAGGACTGGACAGATGGAATTTTTCATTTTCAGAGAGGGAAATCATTTCAGGGTTAAACATTTGGTTGCAATAGACCTGGAGTGAAGTTATGAAAAAGAAAAATACAGAATGTTTAATGGAATTAAAATAGTTTGTGTTTGCTATTTCAAACATAATTAAAAAAACAATCCAGTTCCTGAACAAATCTCCCACCTCGTGTCACTCTGTTACCTGGAGACAAACACACACGTTACTTACTCCTGACAACCACATTGACGTTCTTGCGTGCAGGGTTGCCCACATTGTTGACAGCCGTGCAGTTGTAGAAGCCTGCGTCAGCAGGTGTCACAGCCCGCAAAATCAGCATTGCCCCTCGAACTTGAGCGCTGAGAGGGAGGAGGCCGGGGTAACGCGACCACGTCACAGTGGGGAGCGGGAAACCTGCTGTCACCTCACAGGTTAAAAGCACATCCTGCCCGGGATCCACCACCACCGTGTCATTCACTGACAGCCGGATCATTGGGGGAGCTGGGGGGGGGAGACACAAGGGCAGACGAGAAAAGATTAAATCACCCTCTGTGTGGTTATTTGGAACAGAACTAAGCTGTTTTTCTTGTGTTTTGCAGCTGTAGTAAAAGCTTGGGGGTGTCTAGTTGCTGACATCTACAGATGTTAGATAGGTGATGTTAAGAGATTTCCTAGAGGGAAATTTCCAACTCGGTTGGTTTTATTGGCCAAAATCAAACTTAGGAAAACTGAGACACTTGAGGACCAAACACATGTATAAATTCATTTTCAGCAGCAATGAATTCAGAACCTCTCATGGATGTTTCAAGGGAGGGAGTTACAGCTGTCTGTGGAGGATCTCCACTCCACTGTGTAAATCCCAAGACACACAGGTAAGACCTCCAACCAAATCAGCACACAGCAGTCGTTTATCATTTTCTTTTGACTGCAAATATGATGTGCAGTGTGTGGATCAGTGTAAATATGTGTCTGAGTGTATTTGTCTCAGAGAGAGAGAGAGAGAGAGAGAGAGCACATTGTGTGTGCATGCACCATTGTGCATTCATGTGAGGGCGTTTGAATTTCAGCCTTTGAGAAAAGTACATAATGATCAGTAAACCAAAGGTAATTCATGTTCCTGTTTCCCTGCTCTCATATCGCCCGTATCTTCCCCAAACCACTGCGTCATTTTCCAATGACTGACCTAACAGGAAAAGCACAGGATGACCCAAAATGCAACTGCAGAGGGTAAAAAAAAATCCTTTTTGCCAGACAGAGATCGATTGGGGCCCGGTTGTTTCCAAACACAAAAAAGGGCAGAGCGGTGGGAGCGAGGGGCACACACACTATACGGTACAGTACTGGACGACTGCTGAGGAAGGAGAGAATAAGAGACAGGGCTGAAGCAGGAGAGGGTAAAAGGGCCAAAAGAAAATTATCTCCTCTTAATCATCTAAGAGGAGGTTTGGAGGAAGGGAGGAAACAAAAACACAGACATGGACAGTGAAACCAGCATACACACACGCGCTAATAATTATGTGGGCTTATAGAGTGTGTACTGACTGCACAATCAGCAAAATAAAAACATGAAATGCTGACTTTATTATAATATTATAATATATTTCATTACTTACTCAAAAACAGCTTCCTCACACTGACTGTAAACCAGGAAATCCACTGATAGGCAGTACAGTGCATATGGTCCGTATAATAGTGGAGTTACTCTAATGGAATGGACAGAAGCACCCTCACTGGGGGCAGATGTCAGCTGGCTTTATCAGTACTGAGGTACAATGATGATACAGTATGGATTAACATGCTTTCACCATTCAGGCTCCCTTGAGCACGGCATTTAAGCCTCATAGTGGACATATAGGAGTTGCTAAGAACCAAGTAACTTGAGTCAGTTGAGTTGTGCTTTATTATTATAAGATTTAAAAAAATCTTTTTATGTGACACATTAGTAATGCATTGTTGTGGTGACTTTTTAAACAAAACATTTGCTCACCATGAACCATGCTGAGTTGTTGAACACTCTGAGAATGCATTTTAAAGGTTTTACCTATTAATATTTATGCATTTTGAAGAAGTATACTCCAGACAGGGGCTTTTAAATGGGCTCTAGAGGACATGAAGGAGGAGAATCCAGGCTTTTATCAACCTGAGAGAGTTAATCCTCAGTGAAAGACCGACCCTACAGAGTACAGGAAGCAATTCATTCCTCTAATAGACTTTATGCAGTACATCCTCTCATCTAATCTCTATTTTAACAGATTGCAATTGCCGTAATGAAAGAGGTGCACAGAGGCTCAACAAACTAGTTTACAGATGCATGTTTCTACTAACCCAAGAACGTGCACGAGGCTGTGCACACACACACACAGGCGTGTACTCTCCCAAATGGATGGCAAAACTGTGCATGCAAAATCCCACACAAATGGGACATCTCTTGAGCTAACCTCACTAGTGATGGCTCTAAAGCTGACAAGAAATTTCACTGGTGTAACAACTGCAATCAGCACATAAATAGTGCTGTCCACTTCCATTGTATCAAACCGCGCTTTGAAAGTAAACCCCTGTAGGCCTGAAGAGCTTTCTAAGTATTAAATTAACCTCCCTGGAAACTGTTTTGCTTCCTTATTTGTCTGTTTGTTTACACAGTTACAGTAAAGTAAAGCATCAGGGGTAATTGGGAACATATTGTAGCAAATCCCTATATGTTGTCTGTTTTTTTTTCCATACATTTAAATGGTGTGCATGTCAGGTTGATTGGAGACTAAAAACTGCATAAACACAAGCATCAAAAGATGTAATCCCAAGAACAGAAGAATCCAAAAGTACAGTGGAGAGAATTCATGGGAAGAAGAAAAGATAAGAGAGAACACTGCATGTGAAGCAAGAGGGGAGGAATTGAGGATTTGAGAATTATAGCTTCAATTTCCTGGGGATGCGTGGGTGACGGTAACGGTGGGATCAGCCAGCGCTCTGCCCAAAGTAATGGGATTTATGTGCAGCACAGCAGTTTACAACCAGGTAACAAATGCCTCTCTCTTCTGCGATCACACTTTCTCACTCCCTCTCTCTCTTTTCTATCTGTCAGTTTGTCACCTCTGTATCTTCAATATCTGTGTTTTACCTTCCCTTGTTTCTGTCTCTTTGCCTGGTTCTCATTCTTTCTGCATTTCTTTGTTCGCTGCACTTCTCTTGCTTCCTCCCCTCTCCCTCTTGTCTCTCACCACCATGCTGTCTGACCTGTTTTAGTTTCGCAGGACTTAATTCATCTATGAGGTAAAGGCAGAAGGGTTATTGGGGGGAGATCAGCAGGAAATAAGAGCTTACAGGTTTAGGCACAGGTGTATGCCGACAGGTGCTGTATGTTTGTATTGTACTAAGGAAGTTTCAGGCTGGCTTTGCAGTTTGAAGGCTGACTAGTGACCAAAAAAATTGCTTTTGATCCTTGATTCCAACAGGAGGAAATGTTCCAGGCGTGAGGATTGGTGGTTATTACCTTTATACACACAGACATAATGCCCTGAAGCAAGGTGAGGTGATGAACCTCAGAGTATCTTAAGCACACTGCACTTTGGCCAGCTCCGACCTTGAAGTATTGTAGTCATTCAGAAATGGTATGTAGTTTATGTTCAATGGAAAATTGGGGCCATTGATCAAATTTCTATCACATCATGAAAAAAATACAAAAGCAAATAAAAATAAGAGAAAAAATAACAGAGGGGTGGAAAATGGAGACAGCCAGCCATTCTTCCTACTATGACTATGATCTTTAGACATGTAAATACTGAGTGTGTGTGTGTGTGTGTGTGTGTGTGTGTGATAGATATGTGTGGTAGATAGATAGATATAAAAAAGTAATAACACTGGAAGAAGGAATATATACAACAAAGAAGGAACATATACATTGATGTGCAAATGTAGAATAAATTAGCTGAACGGAGAGCAATTGGAAAGAGACAGAGACATCAGGATGATAGGTCCCCGCTAGTCAGAGGTGAGCTGTTGTAAAGAGTTATTGCTTTGGGCAGGAATGATTTCCTGTATCAGTCCTTGTGACAGCAGAGCTGCTGCAGTCTGTTGGAGAAGGTGCTCTGCAATCTGTCCAGCTGCTGGTAGAGAGGGTGGTCAGGGTTGTCCATGATGGTTAACAGTGTTCAGAGTCCTCCTCTGTGCTACCTCAGTAAATCCAGTCCGTCCAGTTTGCAGCCAATGACGGAGCCGGCCTTCTTTATCGTTTGTTGACTCTGTTTCCATCTCCGGCTCCAATGCTGCTCCCCCAGCACACTACGGCGTGAAGGATCTAAGCTTCCTCAGGAAATACAGTCTGCTCTTCCCCTTCTTGTACACCGGCTCAGTGTTGTGCTTCCAGTCCAGTCTGTTGCTGATGTTCACGCCCAGGTACTTGTACTCCTCCGCCGTGGTGACATCCTCCCCCAGAATAGGCAGCGGTAGTGGAGCCATCCTCTTACTTCGGAGGGCGATGACCATCTCCCCGGTCATGGTCACATTCACCAGTGCTCTGTGCTCCTCCTCCTGCCTGTCACTTATACATCCAACCACTGCGGAGTCGTTAGAAAACTTCTGCAGATGGCACGACCTTGAGTTGTACTGTGTGTGCACTAAATACAATGTAAACTTAAATCAGTTTGAAGACAGAAGTTTTGGTCAGGTTGAAATATTGTATTGGAGGCTATGACCTAACTGCATTAGTTCAAAGATGCAAACTGTGATCAGAATCTTGCCAATTTAAATCTGTCATATTTGCACAGTGCAACTCATGAGTATAAATGTGTGTAATTCTGCGAGCCCTGCTTAATAGAGGCTGCATGCTCACCTGTGTAGTTAAAGCAATATGTTTTAAAACTGGGAAGGTCAAATGCAGAGGGCGCAGAACTGGAACTGTGAGAATCTTAAAGCCCCTCCTACCCTCCCAGTGACTCCACAGAAATGATCAAAGCTGCGTTACAAGCAAATTGATTCTTGCCAGTAGTGTGGCTGTACCCCACCCCCACCCCCACCAGAGATCCTCAGACTGGACTGAATCTGACACTGGTAGAGAAATGTCAGAGAATTTAGGAGCTGAACAGTGAAAATGATTCCTGAGGGAGGCCTTAAACCTACATCCAGACACACACACAGGCTGTAGGTTAAATCACTAAACTTATACATTTGTGTAGAAACAAACAAATGAATTAGAATTATAGCCTAAAAAAACATGTGGTGTTGTAACAGATGAGCAAACAAAAACTCTACATACATTAAAGCTTTTAGTTGATTTCAGATCATGTTAAATGTGTGTCTGTCTCATGGCCTCTCTCATTTTTCTATTATTTCTCTCTCCCCCACATGATCACCCTCTGACGTGGATTATAGCCTTACATAAAACTGACTGCACAAATGTAGTACAATGTCCCACCGCAGAGGTTTTACAGTACTAAGGGTTACTGCAGATTGCTCATTGATCCTCAACTTTTCAAGGGGGAATTCATACATAATAGGCCTTGCCACCTATTGATCTCAACATATATATTACAAACTTGTATGACTGTCATATTATTGTGAAGGTTTACTGTAGTATGAGTTACAGTAATCAATAAAAGACTGAATCAACTCTCCCATTGCTCAGATTTACAGGCTGAACCGCTACGCTCAAAGGCTGTCAGCATCCTTAAATCATGCCGCGTGTGTTTGTTTCTTTATTCCAACATACGCGCCGCCATTATTCAGAAAATCCAAAATTTTTTGTAGCATTGTTGATTTTGTCTGCAATTTAGCGCTTTGTCTCATATATGTTAACAAAACAGGAAGAAAAAACCTGAGGTGCATGATAGAGTTTTATGAGTTAGGCATAGAAATTCTCTGATGTAGATTGTTATTTAAACCTGACAGTTACTGACATTGTGATGTCCTGCTCTTTTTCAGTGCACACTAAGTGTTTAGCTTTAAATGGTAAAATGGTCAAATTAAATTTTGCCTTTTCATATGTCTATCTGTTGCAGGTCACTATGTGCAGTGGTGGTATTCAGGTTTTTGCTTGGGACAAGAATAAAAATTGTGAAAAAAATCCAAAGTCTACATTCAGTTGCGGCGGAGTCAATCTAATGCATCTACTGTGTTGCTCCAGCCCTCCACACACCCAGGCCCTTTTCCATTACCCCCTCCACCCTTATACTCCTTTTTAAATAACATGACAAGCTCCGGAGCAATGCCCCTGTGTTCTTTTTATGAGAGGCAAGGGAAGAGGATTTGGCCGCTGTCAGCAGTTACTGGAGGGCAGAAGCCCCGTACTCAAATCCCAGGTTGGGATTATGATATAAAAATCAATCCCCTTGTCCCAGCGCAGTGAATCAGCGGCGATGGCGTGACCTAGTTGGATGAATCCAATCTAAGCAGTGACTGACGCCACAAGGACAAAAGAGAGCTCAGTGGGGAATAACAAAATACGCTCATTAGATAAATATTATAGAGGATAAAAAACAAAGCAGCAACTCACTGTTTGTTTTGCTCCTCTACAATCACTCTATCTCTGTCTCTATGTCCATCTGCCATTCTCTCCCTCTCTGGCCTCCGTGTATCTATTATTTTGTCTGTTCTCTATCTCTTTTGTAATTTTCTTTTTTGTTGGTGTTTCCCCTTTTGTCACTATTATTATTATTTTGGAGATCAGATTCTAGAAATGTGATTTTCTGAGATAACATCATTATGTTTACACTGGTGGTGTTACTTGTCTCCTGTAGATGGATTTATTTAAAACCCTGTATTACTTTTTCCCACTTAATCTCTTTATCTCTTTGTCTCTGAGTGTAGTGGCTAAATGTGTTCAGGCACACCACTGCCTACTTTTGAATATATGATTGTGAGCATTTATGAGCACTGAGGAGGTGTTAGAGGTTGTTTGCCAGCTTAGATACAGCAACCTGGACTGTAAGTGTAGTGTAGTAAGTATAGTACTGCAGCAGCTTTGCAATTATGTAACGTGTGAGACCTACAAATAAGAGAGCTAGCAGAGCATTTCTGTTATTTTTTCCACTGTGTAAATTTTTCTATTCTATTTTCTATTCTACTTCTTGTTGTATGTTTAATCCGGCAGGGTGAAACTTTTGTCTCCCCCTTCTGGCAGTGAGAATAACTCCACAAACGCTGTTGATGCGTGATGGTGGTTATCCATGTTTGTCCTTGCAGTTGATTGCTGTCTTTTTCGACTGTAATCCTTCAGCTCAACACCAAGTTTCTTTTTTTTTTCTGGAGCAGCAGAAACTTCTTTTGGACGCTTCTTAGGTTTTTTTCGCCATATGCTCCGCCATACTCATATTTGCTGTAGCCCACTCTGTTACTGCAGTTGCTCCCCAGTTCAGCTCTGGCAAGCCAGACGTTGCTGGTTGACATAAAATGCATCATTATCGGGGCACAAGTGTGGGAATGTCACACAGACACCACATTTAAAAACTCTGATGTACTGTGAGATACAGAGAAATTCACCTGGTGGCGATACGCTTAATCAGCTCTGATAACTGACTTTCATTTATTTGAGGAAGTCTTGCACTCTTATCTTAAAAAACACATATTTTGCTGACTTTGGTTCAGCAAAAACTCTTTTTTCTCATTTTACTTTCTTACCAATTCTTTTTAAATTGTCTACTGAGGCAAAATAATCTAAGATGGGTGGCAGTACACACGCACACACACACACACACACACACACACACACACACACACACACACACACACACGCAGCATGTTTTCAGTCACTCTGTGAGGCCGTGAGGTCCAGACAGACTGGCTGTTTTGGCTCTCAGCTCTCAGCCTGTATGCCAGAACCAAGCAGACACTTGTGTGTGTGTGTGTGTGTGTGTGTGTGTGTGTGTGTGTGTGTGTGTGTTGACTAAGCCTTAGGGATACAATTGATCTGATCCACGGGAGTCCAACAGGAGAGAACAGGAAGACAGAGGGAATGAGAGTGAAGAACACCTATCACATACAACTCCAGCATTAACACTTGTTTGTTTTCCACACTTGTTTCTCCTACCTGTTGCTTCTGAATGATACTTTCTATATATACAAAAACTTCTGTGAAATTTAGAAATGTTCCAGCTAATGCTTTGATCTGAGCAGCTGTTGATTCATTCACGTCACTCTGTTTTCCCAACCATTTCATCAGGCTGTGTCCATCTCTCATTTTCTGTCTGATTCATGCTGTTTTTCATTTTCTCCTCTTTCTATATCTGTCTGCCATCACTTCTTTCTCATAATCAGTCTTTGACAGAGATGCCAAACCCTGTTGCCTCTCCTCTTAACTTCATCACAGAGCTTGTTCTTTGAAGTGTTTTTTTTTTTATCTTCCCCACCTTCAGATCACTTTAGAAGACTCTTGGGAAACTTTATCTCTTATCTAAAAGGTGCCTTGTTGCTCAAATGATAACCTCTCCTTCAGTCCAAAGTCTGTAAATAAAAAGTAAAGAGTCATGGACACTTATGGCTGTTCTAAAAATCAAGTGAAAAACAAACCCTAGTCTACTCTAGGGTGTGGCTAAGATGTTATACTAATAATGCAGATAAAAAGATTATAAACATGAGAAGATTTTCTTTTCTATCTTTTTCTGTCTTTTCTTACATCTATATTTGTGATTGCACAAAAACTTGACAGGAAAAATATATCTATGATCATTCTGATATGTGGTTGCTACTGACAGTGAGTGACCCTCATGTCTGTACGTTAAGTACGAGGCTTCCACCACAGCTACTATGTGTGGGGAAAAAATAGCTTTCTGCTTAGACAAAGCATTTTTTGGAGGAATTAAATAAAGAAACCAAGTCTTGTGCTGAGCTAACCTAATAGGCTGTAGCTTCATATTTAACCAAGTATTGATCTTCTCATCTAACCCTGGGTATTTACCAAAATGTCTAGTGATTGTTTTAAGGGAGTATTATTCTTTCATTTTCAAAACCAGGCTGGAAAGAAAAGACTGTTTGGCCAATAGGCTGCATTTTGAACCTAAAGCCTCCTTTCGGTAAAAGCAATCATTACAATTCTGCTTCATCCACATTTTCAGTGCACATCTATTCAGCTCCACTGACCGTGAGAAAGACTGGATTAAGACCAGAAGCACTGAACAATCCTCTTGTCTTCAAATGGCTCTTGAGTATGTAAAAACAAATGTAGTACTCTCGCTTTATAGGAGGCATGCTTCATTAAATTTGACACAAGGACATTCCAAATTAATACACTCACACTACTGAAAGGAATTAAATATAACTGATAATGGGTTGGAAGAACACTTCACTATAAAACACTCTAAAGCATGTATGACTGGCTGGCATAAAATGAGAAAAGAAACACACAGAGGGAAAATAAACCCACAATAGAAGACAATAGAAAAAGAATATAAAATACTGCAGTGGCAGGGGGCTTTCCCCATTTCTCCCTCCCTCAGTGTTACCGTAACAAGCCTGACAGGGTTGTCAATGGCAACAATGTCGTTGTAAGTAACACAGTTGCTGTGCGATGACGTGCAGATGGACGGAGGGGTGTAGAGTGAATTGGAGATAAGAGAGAGTGTGACAACTGAATTGCAGCTGATGGCCCTAACATGAGTCCTCGACAACAGAGAGAAAAGCCAGACAGACAATACAGCACACTGGGAGGCAGGCGAGGAGGTGGTCTAGGAACAAATTTGAGTAGAAAGTCAAAGGGCAGAGGAACAACCTATGCAAAGAAAAGAAATGAAAACAAAGGCAGACAGATAGAGAGTTTAAAGGAAGTGAGAAATGAGAGGAGGAGACGGAGACAAAAGATTCCTGAGCCAAGACACAACAAGCATGTAGAGAAAAGTCAGATAAGATGGAAAAGAGTCGAAGAAAAAAAAAAGATTGCCAAAGCAAGAAACTGATGATGAAACGATGACAAGGTCTTGGCTTTGTGAAGACATATGCACATCTCAGCACACACAAGAGCATTTGTTTGTGGTGCTTTTTAAAAAAACAAAACAATCAAAACACGTACTTGTGGCATTTGTGAGCCTAAAGGTCACCGACTTATCTTCGATGTTACACACATTGCGGACGGACACCTGGCACGTGTAATCAGCAAAGTCCTTGGGCCTTAGGTTTTTCAGCTTCAGCACCTTAGTCTCGCCCTAGATGGGACAAATCACACACACACACACACACACACAGAACAACTTTATGCTAAAACACTACATTCTTTTATTTTATCTTCCGTGTGATTAATATGAAAGCCTCATATAAATATTAATTCAAACATAAAAAAAAATGAAAAGATACGATCACATTTCCATTGCATAGCACATAACATTAGATCAATGAGGAAACTCACTGAGGAAACTAGAGCTTTTTACTCTAGTCTTTTCTAAACTGGGTTGTAATCTTGTTTAAAAGTCACTTTAATTTTTGATGAGCTGCAGTGTGATAAACAGGGTCAAAGACACACTCAGATGAACACACGCATACACACACACACGAACGTGCATGCGCACATGTGTCTGACATGCCCTAATTATCAACTGATGCATCGCAGATCTACATATAGAGTGTTAATGATGAATTTCAAATGCCTTTCACATGAGACCGTCAGGAAAATGAAAGTGATCTGTCAGAGCAAAAACAATAGCTAAATTCATTCATACTTTCCCTGAGTATTCACAGACCGACGTCTCTCACTGCTCCAGTAGACCTCTATGTGCCTCTCATGTACACATATACTCTGTCTTGGACAAACAGAAGCACTCACACATCTCTTTCAACATCAGTGGTGATTTTTCAGACCAAGACTTTGTGTTTGACACTGTAAGTGTCTATCTGCAACAGTAGGTGATGGACTAACAGTGTCGGAGGCAGCCCTGGGAGGGGCTCTGCTCGCTGGCTAATTGAACTCAAGGGGCTCTGCTTTGTGGCTGACTGATGCTTTGATAAGTGGAGAAAAAGGGAGCAGTTGTGCTAACACAACAATCGTGCACCCAGACTGGAAGATCAGGCTTGGGGACTATTTTTGTTCTTCGGCTAACTTACTGGCTATCGCTGACTGTCGAACTGATCAAATAGAATTTTGCTCCACACAGCACAACTAATCATGTGAAACGCGATGAGAAGTTTTCGAGGGTGAGTGTCTGTGTACACCTCAGTGTAACCTATAAACTATTTGTTGTCATTTTGGCACACATGCATCATGAGGCGTCCCTCTGCTTTGGCTGCTGGCGCTTTCTGTGCCGTTTCATAACAAGAGAATGGGTTTTTAAAGATGACGATGGATGTGATGTAATCTCAAATATAAAGTTTGGCTGGAGTTGCTTTCCCAAGATCCAATAAAGAGCAGCTGCCAATGTCACTTGTGCTATGAAATAATATTCAAGTACGACATCCACACAGTGGTGAAATACTACAGAGACAGTGGATGTGTTGTCCTGAACAGGGCCTTAAGTAAGGAAACCTGTAACCCCTAAAAATAATGCAGTGTTAAATGCCCCTTAGCCTTGGAAGTAACGCTTCATTACTACTGTAAATGCTAAAGACTGCGTCTTACAACTGAGTAGATGAACATACTGGTCATATACATTTTTGCTCTTGTGTTTTTGGCTTTTGAAAGGCTAACAAAAAAACTGTGTATCACTCTCATTAAAGCCCTTTGGCATGTGGAAAAGATCACAGCTTGACAGGCCTGTAACACTGAGTTAAGGATAAAGTTATTGGATGATAGCTGTTAGGGGGAGGAGTTTAGTGCACAGGCAATTTAATTCCTATGACCCTGTTGTGCCAGGACAGTGTTACCAGATGTACGATAATTATCATATTTGGGCCAAAATGTTGCCTGCTGTGTGATCAATAATGCCAAAAAATGCCATAATGTAAAATAATTTCACTATTTTGTGATGCCCACAATTACTTGTTGGTTTTAGTCTGCGCTGCCTCAAAACTACAGAACAGGCTCAGCACAGGCCTGCTGCACGCACACATCAGAGTGTGAAGAATGCAGGTGAATGTTTCAGATTCAAGCCATCAAGCTCTAAGCGGCGCTCCTTCTCAAAGCATCACCATCTCTTGTATGCTGTGTTCAAGGTCGAGTTGTTTTGTATGTACCAGTAAGCCCAGTTATTTATTCAATTAGCTTAGCTTATGGCCTTACCTATTTTTATGCAGAGGAAGAACAGGCTTCCACTTGTGCTGTCTTGTAATTCAATTCTGTGATAGTAGGCTATTACAAAAATAGTCCGACTGATGGACCTATGGACACACACCCCCGTCCACGCATCATAGCTACATTGGCTTACTTTAAAAAATGATGTGGGTAGAATTGTGCAGTCTATGATTTGCAGATGTGTCAAAAATCCATTTGAATACATGTTTTATAAAATCAAACATTTACTCCTATTTGTTCTTGTGATTACGACTCCGACGATAATTTTCCTCAAAATATGATCATTTTAAGCGTCTGGTACAACAGTTGAACATTTCCAATCTGTCAACGCTGTACCGGGGTTACAACCATAGTGATTTAACAGTATTCATGTAAACACTGAAGGTTAGACAGAGAGAGCACGAAAAAAACTAAATGAAAGCTAAAAAGATTTAGAGTGAAAGATATTTTTCAAGACAAGGGTAAAACTTGGGAGCAGCAGAGGATACAATTCAGTAGGGAGGACTCTGTGAGGCGCTTCTTTAAGAGATGAACTGAAAGCAGGGAGTGACTGCACATCTGGAAGCATGTCTGTGCTGCGTATGTGCTCATGTGTACCTGAGTGTAAAGCGGTTCGTAAATGTCCACTCCATTGTCCTTGCTCTGTTCGATGAGTGTGCTCCCACGTTTCCAGATGAATCGTGCGGGAGGGTTGGAGTTGACGGTGCAGCGCAGGAACACCGTCTTCTCCTGGTAGTAACTGCCACGCACATCGCTGATGGTCTGGTGCACCGTCAGAACTGGTGTGTCAAGGTCTGCAAAGCACAGCAAAAAAAACATGAAAACACGAAAGACTCAGATGTAGCTGTAGGGGGAGAAGACTGGTCATTACACCCCACAAACTTGTTCATTCGGGTCTTATTACACAAAATGAGCAGCAATGAATTCACAAGGCACAGTTTTATAGAATCACAGATTCTTCAGAGTATGTGTAGGTAAAATAACCTTCAGTTTGTGTGGTGTTTTCACTTTTCTGTGCAAAACACTGGCATGGTTATGTGCCAATTTAAATTGTTTTTTAAAAAATCTCAAAATGTAATAAATAATTAGTTAGTAGTTAAATAATTGTATGGTCAGATAAAAAGGTATAAAACTATACATCCTAATCTTTACAGTTTAAAAGGTCGTTGGAGTTCATGCAAATGAGCATAGTTTATTTGATATGAACATGAGAAAGTAGCATGGATGTACAATAGGAACTGGATAAAGTGTCAGAGGCCCTGTTCATTCCTCGCAAATTTGCTCAGTGGAGCATGAAACAGAAAAAGTTGTATAAAATTGCCCAGATCCTCTGCATTGTGGGGCCCATGGAGCATGCATAATAGCATCACACAGCAGGGGGTGTGCCTTAGGAACAATTAAAAAAAGATGCTTGCACTCAGAAAGAGTGTATTACTAATGTTCACTTGTTAAAGATGCTATGCGCTTGTGATATTGGAGCCTAAAGAGGTAACAGGTGAAGATTAAAGAGAGACTTGAAATTATTGAGAGGAACTAATAATTATTTAGTGCTCGTTAATACTGGGTGTCATTTCTATTGCATAATCTATTGCATTTATTTTATAAGTAATATCGGTTAGTGTACATGGACTAATGAATGAACTAAATTTGGTTTCACTGCATTTAAAATATTTTTCTTGAGTCATAATCCATCATAGGTAATTCATGGTTTGGTAATAACTTTTTAAAAAAGGGTTGCATATACAAAATTAAAACACAAGATAAAAAGCTAATAGGACATTGTTGTTAGTTTTGGTTTGGTTAAGTGAACAAAAGTTGTAGGAATGATAATTTTAAAAGTACCGGCAGTAGCACCATTGTATTTGAAAGTGTACCCAGGGCCCCATCAACAGTACTACAACAGAGAGAAGATTCACCTAATATTATTTAGCTACATGTGACAGGTGTTGTGTATATGCATAGGGATGGGATTTAGTTAAATGGGACACAGCTGTAAATAATGGCAAGGAAGAGCACCCAAACTGCCAAAAACTGCCCATAAGGGTTGACCTGAAGATCCCTCCAACCCAAGAAACTCACCTTGCGCACATAAATTAATTACAACATGGTCATGAGTTAATCAGGAAGTGCAAATGAATTGTATCTTGTCGCCACAAATTATTAAAGCATGGCCATATTTGTCTCTTGTCCACACAATAGTAGTTCAAGCGCTCAATGTAGTGAAAAGTGGTGGTGGTATATTTTTTTCTCTCTGTGACCACTCTGAGCCTCCGTACAAATGTCCAAGCGATTTGTGCATTTCGTCATTTCCCTCTCTGGCTGTGACTCTCTCACACATTAGATTTATATATTTTTTTCTGTCATTTTTATCTCTTTCCCCCACTTGCCTCATTTTCCCTGTGCATTTCCTTCATGGGAGTGTCATCTCCCTTTCCCTCCAGTGGATAGGATTTCAGCTGCTGTCACAAGCATGGAGGCTGCTCTCCCCTGGTTTCTGCCATCTCTCCAAAACTCACTGCCACTTTCAGTCCGCATCACCATCCCACCCTTTCTATCCACTTCTCCTTGCTCCTTGCCTCTATCTCTTACAGGGCAGACTTGTGTGTATGTGTGTGTGTGTGTAATCCCAATTCTTTGCAGCCTAATTGGACTGTTGCGGACTTCAAACATCATGGAAACAATTTCTGCCAACACTAGGGTAGCCTTTTGCCCCCTTTTCCTTCCTCTCCATTTTACCTCTCTCCATCCCCTCTCACCTCCTCTTTTCTCTTCTCTGCCCTTTCCTCACTTCCTTTCTCCTGTGTCAGAGCTGCAGTCAAAAAGGCGTGGTGCAGGCTATAGAAAACAGGTGAGATGTGAGTGCTATGTTCCTTGACACCATCAGCTGAGAGCGTAGCACGACCCATGTGATGGAGGAAGGAGGGAGGTATTTGTGTTTGGCTGAGACGTTTGAGAGTGCTGTTGAAAAGGGCACAGCTGTCACACGAGGGCACATGCACATGCATTGACACACTCACATCTGGACCTACATCAAAGTGCAGTGGTGCAGTGCAGCCTGAGCGTAGCATCAGAACACATAGTGGTTTGAAGGCTGGGCAAAGACGGGCACATAAATACACAGAGGCAGCTTGAACTTGTTCAGGCGATTTTTCTGATTTAAAAAAAAAAAAAGGTATTTTAAGAGACTACAGCTCTCTTTTCAAATGAAAGGTGAGTCACAGGGTCATGGGGAAATGTATCAATCGATAAGATGTGATATAACTATCTATAACAATGTGCAAAAGCCTTGCCTACATGTTTTGGGACAGACAGTTGAGTCAGCATGTCTGCGACACTGAAACTATCATGTGAACACATTAAATCACCGCAATAGTTTAAAAACAAGAAAAAATTAAAGCAGATTCTTTTTTAAATTTGCTGAAGGGGCTTTAAGGTCACATTTTATGCATTTGAGTGTGAGGTGCTCGCAACGGCCATTATTTGTGTCAAAAAAAAATTCTTAAGCGTCTGAAAAAATTAAACTTGCGCTCCATATAATGTGTTTGACCCGGCTGAGCTGCTTACTCTAATGCTGTGAAGTATTTTGTATCTCAGTCATTTGAGATTTTCTCAGTGATTCAGTTCTGCACTCTGTGAAGTGCTCACCTTGTTTCCGTTCCTTTCATCTCCCCGTGGACACCCTCATTTATAAAACGACAACCCACAGATTGGGACAGAGGACCCAGCAGGAAACTAGACAGTGAAGTAACCACCAGTCTCTTTAAAAGCCTCTGCCAGGGACAGGCCATCAGACCTGGTCAGCTATCACAGATCTGCCTCTCGGTTCTGCCACGTGTGCATGTGTGTGTGTGTGTGTGAGCAAGCACCTTTGTATTCTTCAGTTTGTGAATATGTGCATGCATACGTGTGTGTGTGTGTGTGTGTGTGTTTGTCCGAGATTGGCACAGCATTTCTGTATGATTTTCACAGATCGTTTACAGCGCAGGGGGAATCCTAGCTGACCAGTACCGTGGTGGTGTGACTGCCTGAGTGAGTCAGAGAGTGAGTGTGACTATCTGCTGACACTATAAATGTGGTGAATGTGGAAAGTGACAGATTGACACAAACGGAAGCGGCTACGGTGGATTCTCGAGAACATCCTGTAACTGTAAATGGACAAACACAGTAGAGTCACTCAGAGGTCCACATAAAATGTTCACATACAGCCAAAAGGCTTGTGACAGCATAAAGAGTGTATCAGTAGCATCGGAACACATGATTCACTCATACAGTTAGAATCAAAGCAATCTGCTCTCTTTGTGTGGTGCAAAAAAGATAAAACAAGATTAAACAAATATGCCGCTAGAGCACAAAAAGCTGTTGCTGCTGGCCTCATACTTCAAAATGCATGTATTTTTTGAAGTCATGAATGAAACTATGACAATACTTTCACAGTCTTTTTTTACTACATGAAAATTGTGTTGTTAAAGCTTTTATAATCCAAGCTCCCAGGGCGAGTCTAACTTTACTCAGTTTGGGTCCTTAAGTAAATAGACACACAAGATGAAACTGCAAGTGTACAGAAATACAATATGAAACTTTAATGAAGCTTCTGATTTCCCCAAAGTCCTGCCGTTGCACACAGCTTAGATCAATTGCACTGTGCTGCTTTTGTTAGCCACAACTTTTAATGTAAATCAACGCTTCTAAATTTCAAGCTGCACTGGTGGTCTGGCATTGTTTTCCGCTTAGACACCACACAGTGGTGCTGACACAGAGACATTTTAGTGTTCACTTAGAGTGTGGCCTGTAGCTTGGACAAGTGGATAAAGCACAAAACCACATGTCTTTCATAAAGTTAATGCTATGTGATAGACAGTGCTTCTCTACACCTGCCTTCTTGAGCCCAAAGTCATCTTATCATAATATCCAATTCTTTCTGATGTTTTTCTGGATTACATCCATCTTTAAAACTGTTGATTTGGGGTATCAATATTTGAGGATTTGTCTTTTATTGAAAAAAATCTACTTTTCCCACATGCTAAATCATCAGTGGATTATGTTTGTATTGGGTTATTTTTACCTCAAAGCGTTTGTTTTATTACAAAAGACAGAAAAATAATCTTGGTACTGTAACTGAATATGAAACAAATACACCACTGACTGGCAGCAGTTGGCCAGCGGTCTTTTCACTTGTTACTGAGTTTTACATAAAAACTTGGTACTTGCACTTTATTGTATAGTCGACAGCATTGTGAGCGAATGGAACGATATGGGATAAAACTAAAGCCATAACAATAACGATATAAAAGACAGAACAAGCACAATGAATGTCACATGCACAATTCAAATCTACAAGGGCGCCGTTAGGGAGTTTATTTTAGTTACCTACTGTAGGCTACGCGGATCCTTGGATATTATTTTGAACATAATAAAGACAGCAGAGGACTGTAATGTCTATAAAAAGTGTGACTTTATCTGCTGTCGTGCTCTTTAACATTTACATAATTGCAAACACCTTCATTAAAATGACACTTCATGAATAAGTTTGACTTCACTTTATTTAAATTTCTCATGATAAAGGAAATAAGAAAAAGGGAATATCTCTAGCAAAGTGTCTTATCTGGTTGACACAAATTAATTCAAGAGTAGGAATTCACTGTGTTTCTTGATCAGGCAACCAGATCCGGTTAAGCCAGCTGCCTGTTAATGAAATTCCCTTATCATTAGCAAGAAAGACTGTCAAGTATTTTACTTCTATTTGTTCAGAATATTCTCAGGTCCCAGTTCATCTCAATTATACTAAAAAACGGATGCAGGAAACCCTCTTATGCACCAGTATAAAATTACCAATGTGTCTGAGGTATTCCCTGTAGGTGCAATGTTGGTCAGGTATTCCAATTATGTTTGCTTGTGAAAATTATGTTGTTTTAAAACGCATTTCAGGGAAAAACCAACCAGCAGAAGGCTTACAGACACTACATACTTTGTTTGCTTGTTATCTGTGGAATCACATGATCATAAGTGTGATCAGAATTACTAATGCTGGACATCTAGTGACTACTCTGCTAGCAACTGCAGTAAACCCAGCAGAGAGCATGCATGGCAACAGCAAAACAAACAAAACAAAACAAACAAAAAAATCATTTTTTTCTGCATTGACCACCAGACCTTTTTAAGAGTTTATCTGCTGTATTTTAAAGTGGTTTCATACCCTGTTCCAAACCTCTTAGCCTTCTACAGTAGATTCAATCTTGAGGGGCAATGTGGAAGAAATGAAAAAAAGGCAATGATTTGTATGTATATACAGTATCTGTCAAAGACTCCTGGTAATATGCCAGCATGCCATCAGTTCTTCACAATCATACCTTAAAAATCTCCCCGAAATAACCACAGTAGCCATAGCCATGATGGAAACAGAGATTTACTCAGAAGCAATCCATCTGAGCGGTCAGGGTTGACCGAGTGTGTTTTTGTAACAAGTTGACCTCTGCTGGGTTCTTTCTCCTGTGGGAGGACGCCCTGTACTCCAAATCCTCTTTGATTTCCAATAACATGTCCTGTACTCTAATAGCTCTCTAGGAGTAGACAGCCATTAGAGAACCAAAGAGAAGATGACAGGTTCAATTGAGTGTGAGCGTGCAATGGAGGAGAATAAGGTGTGGTGTGTGTGGATGGTTGGGTGACGGGATGGGATTGTGTGTGTGAGGATAGCTGTGTTTAATATCTATTGTACAACACAGAACAGCGAGTGTATTAGTCCCAATAAACAGAATTGTAATCACTGTAATTCAGTGAAGGTCAGAATCCAGAATCCATTATCAATTTGCTGAATAATAAGTGGGAAAGAAATTGAGCATGTATGTAAAAAAGAGAGAAAGATGACACTGCACTGTTATCATGCTAAACAGAAAGGTCTTTCAGAAGGAAGGTCAGCAACTGTTCTGTGTTGTGGATTAGTGAACCTTGCTCAAAGGATGTTGTGATGCATCTAGAGCAGCACGCTTGTGAGACGTTCAATGTAGAGACGCATGTGACCCCTTCCAAGCCTCCTTGCAGCAGTAACTGGCAGTGTTGTGAGTCCAGGCTGAACTGGTGGGAGATCTTGGAGCTACAGTAGTCAGCACAGACAGGATAACTGGGCCCACCCTGGCATTTGCCAGTCATTGCCTTGCACTGCTGCCTTGTGGGCAGCTCTGCGAGGACAAAGGCTTGGAGAGCACAGTATGAGAGAAATGCAAGCTGTGGCAGTAAGCTTTGAGGCAGGTCCATCTGACTGGAACCCCGGCAGCCTCATGCAACAGGCAGTTATACAGGTCATCTCAGGATTATCCCTTGCCACTGGAACCCATCTCTGTTATGCCAAGAATGTGATGTCCTCATGTCATTCTAATCATCTTCAAAGCGCAGGTACACAAAACCATTTGATTCTATGCCCAGCTCTTAAAAGATCTGTTTGCGATGGGTCATCTTGTGAAGGGGCTGAATGACCTGTGTGTCTCAGCACTACTCTTCAGTGACCTTCACTGAATTGGGACATTACGCTTGTGGTCAAAAACACAATAGACAAATAAAGCACATTCTCCCACAGCTTGCAGCATGGAACATAAGAACTCTCCTGAACTTTAGCCACAGTCCAGGCAAGCCCAAACATCAGACTGCATTGACTGCAACAGAGTTTAAGCAGTTTTATCATTTTGATCTCAATTCAACCCCGGAATTTTAAGGTTATAGACTCTGTTATCACCCCCTCCCCATGTCATTTTACTGACATGTTACAAAAGAGAGTGAGAAGTTTTTAATTTTCTTTTATAAGAGAGCATCAAGAGACCCCAAGACCATGTGTTATGTGTCTGTAGAGATATTCATAGTTATTTTTGCAGTTTGGACCCTGTATCACTGTCCTCTTTAACTGAGATCAATCTCACATGAAATCAACCATTCAATTCAATTCAATTCAATTTATTTTGTATAGCCCAATATCACAACAGAGTGTCTCATAGTGCTTTACAAAGTTCATGTGCTTGACATTCCCACCAAATTTCTTAAAGAGGTTATTGACACATTTAGGCCCAGTATTTTATTAAACATTAACAACTCTTTAGCAAAAGGCACCTCTCTATTGATTTTTAAACACATTGTAATCCAACCTCTTTAAAAGAAACCAAACCTTGATCCCTCTGTTCTCAACAATTCTTCATTTTAAATCGAAAGTTTTAAAAACAGTGATTTCAAACCATCTGTGAGAAATGTCGGTAAGGTTTTAGAGTACAATTTGACTCAATCTCAGATGTCAGATCAAAACCACCAAAACCATCTCCAAAATCAAACCACTGCTTTCACACTCTGGCCTGGAAAAAGTCAGCGTTAAGTTTCTCTAGACTTGACTACTCCCTCCTGTCTGGTATAAACCACGAGTCACTTTTTCATTCCAAACATAAAAATAATCACGAGAAAACACTGAAAATGAAAAAAAAGTAAATTGAATTGGAAGATTTCCAGTAAATCTGATTTCAATACAAAGGATTAAAAAGATACAAATCTATCAAAGATTTAAATCTATCCAAAGCAAGCTGAAAAGTCCCCACAGATTGAATTTCTCATGTTGAAAACAGCTATAAATCAATTTAAATCAACAACAGAGTCCAAGCATATATCAGTCTGCTATAATAAGTGACTATCACATAAACTACAGAAAAACCCCGTCCAACTCTGTCTGCCTTTCTCTCTTTTTTTTTCTTTCACACGCACACACACAGCACATGAAAAACACGTTATTATAGACTACAGACCACACACACATACATGCACACAGCCACACACACGGGGAATAAAGCCTGTGCACACAGAGAGGCACAAACAGAAGCAGACTTGCCGTTTGATCCAGCTTCGCGTCTCGTCAATTATTCAGCATTCTGCTCATAGACATTGCCTTAAAGAGGGCATAAAACATGCACGAGGCCCACATTTGGAAATAACAAGAACATTGCCTGTGTTTAAAATGCAATGTTGAGAAGTAAAGATTGATTTAGGCAGATTTTTTCGGCTCTGTTTTTTTTTTTTTTTTTAGTATATCAACAAAAATCACCGGCGGTTCACTTTTTATAACCTCGAAAATCATGGGTCTGTCTCTCTATTCATTAACGCCTTAGACATTAGCCATAAGAAATGATGGAAGATATGATGAGGAATGAAACAAGAATGGCAAGACTTTTCGAGGATTATTATTAGCTTCATATACAATCAGAGGAATATGATTTTAGTGGTCCACTGCACTAAAATCAAGCAATGTGGTTTGTCTATGTGTGCACTATGTCCTTTATAGAAGAAACAACCATGGATGTAAAATTATAGTAAAAGGAGTATTAAATAAGGAGTTTCAAATAAAAGCAGAATGATGAGAGAAGACACAGAAAACACGAAAATATAGAGGTGGTGGACATAAAATAAGAGACAGAGAGAGATATAGACACAAATTAAAAAATGAAGAGCACGACACAGGAAGAAAACGGCCAGAAAAATATAGTCAAAATAAAATACAGTAGCCCAATAGCACCTTCCATTAGCCACATCTCAAAACAGTATCGTGCACACAAAGCAAATTGACCTGAGAGATGAGAGACGTCCTGATCCAATGTTTACTTTAACTTTAACAGATAATTACAGAGATTATGAAGAACACTGCAGTATACAGTAGCCTCTTGTGCTACATCTTGTATTGTTAGGTTGAACAGCGAGGCACCGGAGCCTGTGTTAAGAAGAATTACACAGTGAGTCTTACACTCATGAATTTGCTGAAAATTGCACATTTCCGTTGAGCCAGCGTGTTATGTACAAGCCTTAATTATGCTTTTGTCAGCAAAGAGCTTGGGAAATGGTATTAAACATTCATGTCGGTGTGACTCTATAGGCCATAAAAAGACTAATTTGGGCATGGTTATTTACCCTCAGTGTGACAGCGTAGCTGCACAGTGGCAGTGATGGCAAACAGGGTGTTAAGGGACAAAGAGGCATAGTTCACTCACTCAGCCTCCAGGCTAAAATAACACAAACACACAAATGCGGAAACACACTTGACAACTTGCATAAAGGCACAAACCGTTATGCAATAAAGTGGACGCACAAGTTCAAACAAGTATCTGCGTACACACAAGTATGCACATGGCAGCAAATACACACAAACTAAATAACATATGTATCTCAGTTCTCTCACTGCAGCCCTGAGGGGAAATACAAGAAAGTCCTTCTGTGTCCCTACAAGTGCCTTCTGAAGGTTTAGGAGCAGAGAGGATAAATGATAGCAGTGCTTCTCATTCTGTGGTCATATGGACACCTGGGTCATGCTGCATCTGCTGGCAACCATGCAGCGCTGCACGAGCATTGTTTGATGCAAGATGATGACATCAAAAGTCATGTGTAGCTGCTTCTTGAATATGGCAAAAGAAACACGCAGTTTCTTTTCCACTCGTGTAGTGCACACACATTCAGACACCAATGTGAGTGCACAGCCAGGCGACATAATGTCCAATCCCTGGGCTTGCTGTATATTTAATTAGCTTTGTGACATGCAGGGCATTATGGACCAAAGCAAGAGAGCGTATGGAAAAAACATATAGATACGCACACAGCAATATAGGCTGCTGCTGCTCTCAAAATTATCAAATTGCTTGTGTTTTATTGTGTTGCGTTGGGGGACGAACACTAGGCTCAGGGGCAATCTGCACAATGCCTTTATTAACAACTCTAGACCACTTCTGTGGATTCCTACTCAGACACTAAAGTGGTGTTTTGGCAGAGTTTCGCATTCACTGTCTCCTGGTTAAACAAACAAATAAGAGCAAAGAATCCCTCAAGATCACAACATGACTGTAAAACACAGAATGCACCAGACTCATCACCAATTTCAGTTAGAAGTTGGGAGAGTTTTTGTCACTTTAAATAGTTGGTTTCAAACACATTCTGTAGGAAATGAGAAGTTTTGCAAACTGTAGACAAAAAAAACAACAAAATACATGCTTAAGTCTCTATGTGGAAGGTCATCTGGCAGTAAGACATCATTGCTTTAAACAATCACATCACGGCAGACAGTCGTTTAATCATATTGACAGACTAACACTGCGTTCCCTTCTCCTTCTTTATTGGTACTGAACAGATACAGGAAGCACTGACCACTTTCACAAAGTATTTATCATCTGTACTTCTGGAAAATCGATGTGGATTTTATAAGTTCCTGTTGTGTTTTTTTACTTGTGTTGCATTTTTGTTCTTGATGCTCACCAGAGCCATAACTTGTTCCGAAGCTGTGGTGTGGTGGTCACCATAAAGCGAAGGACAAGGATACTTAGCTGCTCTTAACATGCAGGTAGCCACTGGGTGGGCTTGCGGTTTGTCAAATGGCATCCGCTGCATCTATTTGGCTAAGTGAAACCACCCATTTACTAATCCTCCGTCTGTTATGGCCATTATCTCATATTCCACTTAGTGAGTTAGTGTCCCACATGCATTTATAATTTATATGGCTTTAGATGCAGTGCTTTGACTGTATTTATAATTTGCCAGATTTCATGTCAAGTCTGAGTAGCTCAATTTCCAGGAGGAATATCTAATGTGTCAAGGAGATTTGGACATTTGGAGGATCTCAGAGGAGGATTTTACCAATTTAACAGAATTTGATTCATGTATCAATCTTAAAACAGGCACCCGTGGATGCTTGTGACAGGTCAGTGGATATCATCTAAATAGCCTATAGCTACAAATGATAAAGATAATGAAAATATTATAAATGATAATAAACAGAGACAAACAGTTACACATGTTTTAATGCTGCACCACAAGCTTTGCTATAAATATAATGCGATGTCCAATACTGTCACCCCCCCTCACAATTAGCTCTTCAAGACCTACAGCAAGGATATCACACAATATATTTACCACCTCATAACAGGCAGGTCAAAGGTTCAGCCATTCACAGTGGCAGCTAATAACAAACCTTACCATAATGCCCTCGAGCAAAAGCCACCTGCTTACTCAAAACATTCTTAACAGTTCCAGCTAAAAACGACAGCATTTAGATTTTAAGACAACAGGGATAAAACCAGTGGTAAGTTATTTTCTAAACATAAATGATAATTCTGCCTTTTATGTTACTTCAAAAAGCAAAACCTACAGTAGAAGATGGTTCAACAGAAGAAATGTTGGCCTGCGTGATATGACATTTGTCACCTGAGTAGTCTAACTGCCCCCTCATGGACCATAAGGGGGAAAGGAGGAATGTGTTCAGATGTCTTTGGATGCTGCTGCAGCCACATTAACCATTTATTTATTCTGGACACAAGGGGATTTAGAGTGTGTACTTTATGGCCTTCACAAGGCTTTAGAGGGTCATAGGTCACAAGGAAGTCTTAGTTTTTCACAGTAATGCAATACTACGGGCTCACACATGGATGCTTGTGCTTGAATACGATTCAATTTATTTTGACAAATCCCCGTGTAATACTATGTACAAATTGCTGTAATATACAGCAAAGACACTCGTAGCTGTCAGGGCAAAAAATACATGTGACTAAATTTGATGAAAGACAAAAAGCTGCATAAACAGCAGCATGATCGTTTGGATGTCCACTTGTATCACTCATGTGCTTGTCTTTGCCCATAGCTGCTGGTTCATGTCATCTCATCTACGATTTGACTGCATGACTTGGGGAAGCATCGACAGTTTGCTCATATGTTGTTACATATCTTCAATAAGTGTTTGTGCAAGCCAGTAAGACCACAATGACAAAAGGAAGAGTTTGGGAAGATCTCAGAGTGTGTGACCTTACAAAAAGGATAAAGCTGAGTGAGTCCTTTTCTTGCAAAAGTCAAACTTCACCACAGAGGTTCTGGCAAAATATAGCTTTTCAGACCACCAACAGTCCTCCAAGTGTTATTCTAGAAACTGCCCACAGCAAAACTCTTCACAAAGCTTATTAGGCAACACTGTGAGAGAGAATAACCCCTGCCCGTGGCGGGGGTGGTTATTGCCTCGTCTCCAAACTGATTTGTGTGGCACTCACCACCACCAGCTCTCTGTGCACCCAGGAAGTGCTGAGCTAGCCCATTCTTAACAAAATTTAACACCTGGGGTTTGTGGTGATACCCATTTAAGATTTTTGCTGGGGTTATTTTCTGATTTATTTCCTGCTTTCTTTCTGCTTTCTATCTGTTTGTGTCTCCTCCAGTGTTTCTGTCCTTCACTACTTTTCTACAGAGACAGATTATTTCCCCAGGCTGCAACACTTGCAAAAGTTTTACCGACCTGTTTGAACTGATTTTGGGTTATGTAAGAAAAGTGCTGTATTATTCACTTGCTATGATTCACTTTGGACGGAAGGTTAAAAGCTTTACATTATACTGTTTTTGTGTTTGCACAAAAAGAAAAAAAAAAGATTCTCCAGGATATGGAAAAAAACATATTTCCTGAAGTTAATTTCACTTAAAATGGCGTGTTGCGTTTCAATGAAGTGATTCTCATATTCATTTCAACAAAATGATTACTAGACCAGGCATTATGTTGATCAGTAATACTTAATAAACTGTATGTGATGTATATTAACACTGGCTCTTAGAAATTACATTAATATATTACTAAATGCCAGGTACATTAACTGACAACATTTCCTTGTTATGTTAATAGAATTGACGACATTAGTATTTTCTAGGAGACAGAGTTGTGTATGCGTCTGTGTAGGCACAGTATACGTCGAAGTGAAATGCTTTAAGTTGCATTTGCAAAGTCAAACAGTGAGTAGCCTTTTCCCCAACTTCCTCCCTTCCATCACTATCCATTATTCTTTGTATCTCATTCCTCTTTATTTCTCTGCTGACTCTGAACCCCATCACTATTTCAAGTCTTTTTATTTCTTTTGTTTTTCTGGACCATTCCTCAGACTGGGAGAGAAAATCCTGCTTGCAGCTGATAAAAAAACAGATGTGGGCTAAATCATTTCCTCCACAGGTATATTTCCTCCTCAGAGCATATTAGTTTATCTAATCAATTGATTAGGTATTTAGCCAGTGACCTATTTTGGCAGTTTTCTCCTATTCACTCTATGGTCTAGGATTGTTTCTATACTGACAGAGGAGCCTACTATAAGGAAACACTGTCACATTTCTTTGTTCCTGTAATATTTTTCTACATTTTTCTAATCTTGAATCTTTTCTATGTTTCATGGCCGTCTAATCCTCCAGTCTGTGCCCCTCTGTCTCCATCCTCATCCTATTTCAATTTTTCTATCTGCTGATACACAGGCTGTGAGCTTGCCGGGGGCACCTCCCATACTTTATAACACTGCCTTCATTACCCAGCCCGCTGCAGCTGGCCATAATGAAAAACTGAAGAGGGAGGAGGGGAGGGAGGAGAAAAGTAAAGGAGGAAGTATAGGAAAGGACAGGAAAGGGTCAAAAACCATAGAACAAGTCAATTGTGAAAGAGATAGTAAAGTCTGAGATAGAGCAGGACAGATTAAGAGTGAGTGAGCACGGGATTGTGCAGGAGGTACAGTGAACAGAGACAAAAAGGGAGAATAGCAAGGAAGAGCACAGCCATAAAATCGAAGTTGGAAGTTATTGGAGACTGGCTGGATGAAAAATGCCATCGCCATAAAATAATATTAGAATTGGTCTGGACTTATGACGTTGATGAATACAAATGCCACCCAGTAGGTCTTTGGCTTGGGGGAACTGGCTAATTTGAGCAGCCATCCTACCTGCGAGGGCGGTAAAAAAATATATTAAAGGAAATGAAATGAAAGGTTCACTGTCAGTTGTTTAGTTTATGGCCCCGCATTTCCATCTCATGGCAGGTGTGGTGTCAGACAGAAGTCCCCTGTACTAAGAATAGCTGCCAGAGGGGTAGTTGACCATGTGTGCAGGATTTATGGTTAACATCCCTAAATTGAACTACAAACCCAAAAAGAAATGGACCCACTGCAGCTTTAAATAAATATAATACACGACAAGAACCGAACCTTCTCCCAACCTTGCACACTGAAATTAGAGCTTATTTTACCCTCATCCCACTCCAACACATCGTCAATAATTGCCCCGGAGGGGCCATGAGTAGCAGTAAATTGATGACAGCTGAGTGAGAAAGGACCAGCTGAAATCTGATCAGCGATATTGACTGGCGGAGATTGAAAAGACAGCTGAACGTCTTAATTACAGCACCGTCATAGTAATGCCATTTTAACACATTTGAATTGGGTTTAAAGAAGGCCATCAGCAAACCATATGGTCATTTTGATCGTAGGGGAAGAGAATAAAATGAAAATGGTGCTCCTTAATGCCTCGTAAGAGAGATCAACTGTGTGATTTCTACAGACTGACAAAATTAGATTAATTTTACTATAAGAAAAGGAGTGCAATATACAGTATGGAATCTAATCTATGTAATTCTAATAAATTGGGGCTGTTGTTGTTATACAAGGCATATAATGGAAATCTACATGTGTAATGTTACTCTCTAAGTTGTGTTTCTGCACCACTGCAATCAAACATTTTGAATAGCACATAAAACAAAGTATTTCTCTTCTGCAGGTGGTAGCACTTACACCCTGGCCCTGGAATAGCACATCACATACCCTTACTAAAGTGTTTCTGCTTACATATGTCTTTGTTTTATGGTTGCCTGTGGAGGCCCAATACTGTCTTTCTCTTATGTTATCAGCACTACAGGAAACCCACCATGAACCACTTGATTTATGCTTCATTCCAGCATAATGGTTATTTTCCTGGAGAAAAATATCAGTGTGTGCTTCCAGAGCCAATGGTAAGGTCAAGATAATTTCAAGCCTAGCCTGCATTGTATAACCTTCATAGAGAAGAGAGAGTCAATAAATAAGGGATGACAAAACAAAAGGGAAGACAAAAAAAAACACATTTTAGATAAAGCTGGCCACACGATGGGGACAAGTGGAGTGGTCTTATCTCCTCATGGTCTGCAGGACAGCTTATAACGAAACCGTGTGTGTGTGTGTGTGTGTGTGTTCATGTGTGCACTCACTGTAAGACTAGCATGGTGGTCTTGCAACTAAATGCTTCAATCCTTTTCATTCAGGTGACTCAATTCAGTAGAGTAACATCTAATATATGTCAAATAAAATGCAAAAATCAATAAATAAAACAAAATATATCAAGATTCTGATGATGTTCTTAGTCTAAGCCAAAGAAAGAATTGAATACATTAAAACATGGCTATTTCTGTTTAGGATATGTCCCCCTCATAAATTCCTTTACATCTCCCCGTCTCTCCATCAGTGTCTGACACTCAGCCTTTTTGATCGGTAATACAGTTTTCTTATCTTGTCTCCATGCAGCAAAATGGTATAAAAGCCTTACCTTACTTGACTATGTATGAGGTATTGGCTAACTGCCATAAAACCCACACTCCTCCTGGCCATTTTTAATGTCTAAAGCTAAGGTGTGATGGCTGCAACATTACAATAGCTGACACATTTCTCAGGCATTATCTATTACAATTTTGCTATTTTTCTTTTTTTTTTCTTTCAGGTGGGCTTTTCCTTCCTGCAGCTGTGCTCTACACTTCACTCTGTCACTTTCTTTTCTCCTTTCTTTTTCACTCCTACATCCTGTCTTCCTATTCCTCTTCTCTCCTTCCACACTTGCTGTATTTTCTCTTCCTCCCACTCTCTCTTTCAACCTTCCCCCCCTAGGTGTTTTACCTCTGTCCTTCCTCCACCCTCCCTTCCACAGTGCACCTTTGTCTTTGTCAGACATGCTTTATGTTTAACAAAGCCTTCAAAGAGCTCTGCTTTTAAAGGAATTAACAGTGATGTAGTACCTAGTGTGGAGGGGTGCGAATACGTAGACGACCCCAAACTGTCATGGAAACCCATGTCACAGGTTGTCTATGACTCAGTGGTAAGGAAACCAGTGGTAAGGAAACTGTAGGGAGTATGTTGTCTGTGCATCCATGCATACATAAAGTCACTTAAACCCATTCTATCAAAACCACATTATTTTACACATTCATTGCCTGAAAACACATACGTACCACGCACATATCAACCATCCTGCCTCTGTTCTAATCGTAGCTGTGTTTATAACATGGACAGCAGAATTTGCCAGTAATCTCTATGGTATTTTAGAGAAAAAAATGCTTGTAGCGATCCACTTGTGAGCGGCTCTAGTTCTGCACCAGGATGAAGGAGAAAATATAGCCATCATGTAGCAGTCATTGAACAAAGGGAGAAACATCCAAGGAATGCCTTGTTTAAGCTCTTTCAGAATATGAAATATAGCTTTGTGTGTTATCAAGGTAATCACATACACTCTATGGCCAAAAGTGAATGGACACCTGACAACCATCCCATCCCATCCTAAGATCACTGCATTAATATGCAGTTGGATGCCCCTTTGCAGCTATAAGAGCCATCGCTCTTCTGGGAAGGTTTTCTACAAGATTCTGGAGTGCGTCTGTGGGAAATTATGCCCATTCAGCCAAAACAGCACATGTGAGGTCAGATAATGATGTTAGTTAAGAAGGCTCCCAGTCTGCATTCTAATTCCTCCTAAAGGTGTTCAATAGGGTTGGGGTCAGGGCTCTGTGCAGGCCAATTTAGTTCCTCCATACCAAACTAAAACCAGTCTCACCTTACCATGTCTTTAGGGACCTCGCTTTGTGCACAGGGTCACAGTCATGAGGAAACACCAAAAGGCCATCCCAAAACTGTCACCACGAAGCTAAAAGTGCTCAACTGGCTAAAATATCTTCATGTCCTTTAGCATTAAGAAGAACATTCACAAGAAGCAAGCAGCCATGTCGAAACCCTGAAAAGCAGCCATTCACCATTATACCTCCTCTACCAAACTTTAGACAAGGCATTCAGCATCCTGGCTGATACTGGTCACCTGGCATCCGCCGAATCCTGATTCGTACATAAGACTGCCAGATAGGGAGGTGTAATTGATTACACCAAAGGACATGTTTCCACTGCTCCAGAGTCCAATTGCAACATGCTTTACATCATTCCAGGCAATGCTTGGCTTTGCACATGATGATGCTGCTTCCAAAGGCAGTTTGGAACTTTGTAGACATGCTTTTATGATCATTGTTTAGGTAGATATGTGTGGTGTGTGTTGAGGCATAAAACAAGAATATCCTTAACCAATTTCACTGAATGTGATTAAAATTTCTTAAGTCCTATTAAGAAAGGCTGATAGAGCAATCTAAGCAATATCTAAAATTCCGATCAGTTAGATTCTGCTGTTTCAAAACAATCTGACTAAACTAGATGGTGCCTGAAATTTGGATAAATGAGGCTCCATTGTGACAGCGTAATTGTAACATGTCATATTAAGCATATGTCTGGAAAGTAATGGCAGGCTGATTGTGGTTTGTGCTCATCACCTCCATCTGCTCATCCATCTGGCTTGACAAATACAGCTGATTTGCAAGCAAACTATGAAATTTCTCAGGTTGCACTAATTGGGGACCTTTGATAAGGCTGTGTTAAAGTGACCTTATTAATATTGTCATATAATGCAGATTTTATTTAGAATTCTTTACCTGCTATAGGCTAAATCCATACCTACATTAGAAACCTTAGCAATTCCTCTTTATAAATGCCTACTCCAATGATACTGCCCTGTTTATCTCTCTACAGTGGTAACATCACATTGTTTCAGAAGGATGGACCTCTAAAATAGCAACTAGACAAACATCAGTAAGAATATCGACTCCCTCAGTGCTTTTTATGTTGTTTGAAATACCCAAAGATATATTTTTTTAACCTAATTCTAGAATTAAACCTGTATTGATATTACTCTTTTGTCTAATTTGAGCATTTGCTTAAATGTGCTTGTAGGATAAAGGTGGAAGGAAGGGATCTGAACTCCAGCTTGATTGATTTTGAAAAAATCAAAGCTGTAAAACTAAAAAAAAAATAATTTTGATTTAATTTGAAGTGGTGTTTTCATAGCAGCAGTGCCTAAAATTGCATGACACAAAATAAAAAAGTGCTGCTATCCTGTCTGACACTTTCACCAACGGGCTGCTCCAAAGTATTCATCTTAATATTCTTAATAAGAGCTAGTGTTACTGTTAACACTTAATGTCACACAGTTTATTGAGGAAGTGGCACCAAGCTAATTACAACAGCGTCTGCATGACTGGCAGGCTGTTTTTTAAGCTGCTCACACCCAGCCTGTCCACTGAGGTGAATCGATACAGTTCAATACACACAAGAGTGATAAAGCCTCAGCTGTAGCTACAACAAAATATATCTTAGTGAGGTGCCTGACAACATTTAAATCTCTGAAACTGTTAACATTAGTATTTTGTTATTTGACAACTCCCCAGCACTAATGCAACCATCCGCAGCTCTGTAAAAGTCAGAAAAAAGCCTGCCATGTGTGGCGGCCAAACCCCTGGTACTTTCCATCCCGCCTATCCCTCTCTGAAGCCCTGTGGGACTTGCAGCTTTACAACTATCCTAGGAGAATGGTCCTCCAGGGAAACCAAATGACCTCTCACAATAAAGAGGCGAGGGCTGGAGCAGGATAGAGGGCATCATTCTTGCATAATGAACTAAGTAATGGGTCCAAAGCAATTGCTCTGTGACAGCACGATGTTTAAGGAACAGAGCCACTGATATAGCAAGCTGTTCGTGGCATGAGTCAATGTGAGGACATGTGTCCTCTTAGTATCTAGAGTTTGTTCAGTTCAAGACAGAGAATGAGGAACGAATCCACAGTTTAGCGGGTTAGGTGCTTAATGGACTGAATTCAAAAATCTGCAGTGGTATTAAGAAACGGTGACCAAAAAAATAATAAACAAGAGAGTTTGTTGCATTTGTAGTGAACTGAGTGCATTTTGAGAGATTAGCATAGCCTACATGGAAATGAGGCTGAAAACGACAGCGTATGTTTAAAGGTTTGACCTATGGCAGCCCCATTATGCAAATCAGTGCAATTTGTAAGCGTAGCTTTATGTGAGCAGCGGCTTTTATGTTAACCACATTTACGCTCTAAGAATTAGTGCTTTTAAAACATTAAAATTGTGACCAGTAATTACATTACACCTATTAGACAAATGAGTATAGATTTTAATACCAGAACATGAAGCAAAAATACATCTCATAAAAAAGTAAAGCGGTGTTTGGGATATCATCCGACCTATCACATGATAGTAAAACCTGCAACTCCTGATGTGGGAATGTTATTATTGATGAAAAATAACACTGTGAATTTAAAAAAATGGAAAAATCAAGCTACAGACGGTAGTGTTTACACAGGATGTTGGATGAGGAATTCTAAAACTGGCTACCTCTGTATACATGTTCCTATAGGCTGACTGTAGTACTGTGTGAGTGAGTGCTTCCTCTTCATCATCACTCTTGAATATTTTACATCACAAGCATTTAGATAAATCTTGCTCTCTAGAGGAACTTATAGTCTAATAACTAACTTTATGTGAATATTTCTATCTGTAACATCCAAGCAGAACCCCAGTGCCAACGCGATACAAGGAGTGAGGAAATATCTCTCACACAGGAGAGAGAACATTTTTATTCTGGTCTCTTGATCAAAAGATTTGTGGGATATATTTAAGTGCTTTTCCCTGTTTGGTTTGATCCATATTCTCTTGGACACAAAGAAGCCATTATCTACAGTTGTGGCTTCTTTGATGTCTCAGTATGTTCCTCTGTCAAGGTGACACCAACTGACTTGTCAGAGAATGCACGTGAGATTGTAAAAGATGCTTTTGCTTGAAGGCAAAGGCAAAGGTTCTGCTAAAGACTTAATCAGACTCTCTCTCTCTCTCTCTCTCTCTCTCTCTCTCTCTCTCTCTCTCCCACCTATGCTCAGACACAGACTCTGGCAGCAGGAGAAAATAATTAAGCCAGGGTGGCTGACTGAAGCATAAAGATCCATTAGTAACAGATCTCATACAATACAGGCTGTCTTTACAAAGGTAGCTGGGGACTGATGAATAGAGCTCACTCCTCTCACCTACACTGTATTTACAGTACTGCTAACTAACATACAGGACCAGTAGCACTGTCCATACATGTTAGCATACAGGGTATCTAACTGTCTCTGTTTAAAACACAAAAACACCTAAAATAAACATTTTAACTGCACACATTCAACAAATAAAGGTGTTCAGGTAATTTCTTGGAAAAGGATGGCTTCCATTTTCAGGGCTCATCAGTTTCTACTTTTGGAAGCTCCACACCTGCTGACAATTACTGAGAAGGACTGAATCAGGGTGCATTTGTGAGGCTGCTATGCTGAAATTCTGTTTGCTAACAATTTATTAACCGTACATTTACACACATTGAAACTGAAACACGAAAGCACTGTGGAATGTGGGCTAATTTGTATTTTACTGTTGCTCACTGAAGAGAATCTGGCAAACAGAAAAACATCCTGGCATTTCATAAAGTATGGTATGACATATAAAAATGGTTTAGGACTGACACATGCCTATTTAAACATATCAACTAATTGGATTCAGTGTTGCAACAACATTGTGATCGACAGCTGTGACATGTAGTAATAACAGAGCAAATTAACTGTGAGGACACAGCAGCTGGCGCCAATAACGTCACAATGCATATTCACAGTACTGTCATGTGAATTGTAACGCAAGTTAATGATTTTATATTTAGGGACAAAACACATGGCACACTGTTGTTGTGAGGAAACACTGGGATGTGGAGTGTAAACACTATCATTGTTAAAGATTATGTAAAACCACTTAAAGGCACCTGTGCATTATTCACTTTTCAATTTTTACATTCACAATTTATGTAATTTGAATATAATGCCAGTGGTGCGATCACTTATGCACAGTATGTGTCTTTTCTTCTATCATCATTAAAACACAATACCGTCACAATAATACACAATACAAAGTCGGTCTGAACACACAGTGCTAACATGACTGCATACACACATAAACACACACAGAAGAACAATGCGAAAGAAAATGGAAACGATGTTTTTATTATAAATATACCCAGGAGAAGGCTGCTTTTGCTTTCTGAGCACTGAAAATAACTCCAAGGTCAGTGAGCTTCCATTAGGGATTTATACCATAGCAAAGTGCTAATTAATTAGGCCTAATGTGAGACAATGGTCGGATTGTTGGCTCATTCCCTTGTAAGATACACAATGTAATGCACTGCTGGACTTTTGGAGGCCATTTCAGGTCAAATGAATGCCTTAATTTAGCCTGTAAGCTTTCCTGACAATGCATGCTTTTTCAGTAATGCCCTGATGTACATTACCACTGAGCGGCTTCTTTGAGGAATTCGATCTGGTTAAATGTCCCACATAGATGTCTAATAAGAAAGGTGATACAGCAAAGGAAACTCACATAAACGGGCACCAGTAACACAAGCTGTAACAATATGGTTGATATTTTGCTTCAATCCTGTCATGTTTTCAGCTGAAGAATGGAACTCATTTGTTTTGTAAAATGTATAGAAACTTCTTATTAACCCGGCACACATTCAGAAAACACAACATAAAAAATCTTTTACTGCTCTCATACAGAAGAAAAAAGGACTGGAATCCACTGCAGCTGGTGAAGAGAAGTCTGTGTGATCATTTCTCAGACGTCATTTGACATCTGGTCCAATAAAGGACCATAGCAATGGTTTAGTTCTTTTCCTATAAATCACAAGTGCCTTATCAACAGTGACTGGCAACCATTTTCAAGTCATGTTTCAGTGTTTAAGGTGTTTCACTGTGTTTTATCTAACTCCCACCAGTTTCCATTTATATCCATACAGTATATAATCTAATTGCAGACATCATATCGAACATCATCTCTGCTTTCAAATTACATTACTGTTGTGTTTTGCACCTACAGTACAAATGCACTGCAAAATAACAATAGCACAACAACACTGACTGAAATACAAGCATAAAATATGAATAATATATAATTATGTGCAGTTAAAGAAAGCAAGTTCAATCAGGAAGACTATCTTTATCCTTACACCCTTACCCTATTTACTGAGACTCTCTCTCTCTCTCTCTCTCTCTATGTCTTCCCTTTCCCGTTTCCAACTTAATCAGCTGATTGAGGGCGCTCACCAACGACATTTTGTCATAACCTTAGTGAGCCAAATGTCTCGCTGCTGTCAAACTTTTCCTGCTGCAGTCACATCAGTGTCAGACTGATGCAGCACCTCACAACCTGTCATGTCTCGTGTGTATGTCTGTTCACTTGTGTCTAGTCTTGTCTCCCACTTCCTGTTTTATGTTGAAACCCAGAACTCTCCTCTCGTTTCAGGCTTTTGACTTCCTGCCCTTGTGTGTTTCCCGCCTTTGTGATTGTCTGCCCCACCCTGATTGTTTCCACCTGTTCCCCATTACCTTGTGTTTAAATAGTCTGCGTCTCCCTTTGTCGTGTGCCAGATTGTCCAGTATCCGTACAGTCACTTCAGGTTCTTCGTGTCTAGATTTGCTATCGCTAGTATTTGTTCCTCGTCTCTGTCTCGGTTTTTGTCCTCCTCACCAGTCGGTCTACCCTGGTCTTCGTCTCAGCCCTGCTACCTGCACCTCCAGCCTGCTTCCCCAGGTCTGCACTCCGGCTCTCTCTCCTCCACACTACGCCTGCCTGCTCCCCTGGATCTCTACTCCAGTCCTGGTTCCCTCTACACCAGCCTGCTTCCCCTGGTCCCCTCCCTGTTCCGGCTCCATTTGTTTGTGTTTCCATTAAAATCTAATGTCTTCTACCATTGTGTCCTGTCTGCATTGTGGGTCTAGCCAGTCCGTTCCGCCTAACACAACCAGCAGCCATGGGACCTTCCATCCCCTGAGCTTAGAGGGAATTCTGCTCCATCTCCATCCACATATTTAGCCATTACTTTTCACCCCTTCACCTCCACCACTGTCTAGACACCATTGGGAGGGGGGGAGTATCCCTGTACAGCTCATGCTATGACTGCGACCACCTAAAATGATAACGACAACGCAGTTTTCTGAAGTTTTTCTATAGTGTGCACTCTCCTGTATGCCGGATAGATTGATTTAATTACTCTAAGCCACTCTTTCAATCAAGTCTCTCCTGATTGAAATAGAAAGAAATGGAAAACAGGTTGCCACATGCAAAATTCTGTTGCCTTGGAAAAAGGACATCTGTATTATGTAGAGCAAAGACAATTAGTGTTTCATTTCAGGAAACTGAAATAAAATCAATATCGGTTGGCTTTGAGATTACAGGGGAGGCTGTTGTATTTGGACTGTCTGTTCCAGAGCAATGATGCAAACAGACAGGACTTAAGCACAATAATGCACAACAACCACAGACACAAACATAATGAGGCATGCATGTACACAGGTACAGGAACACATGCGTAATAATAGTAATAATAATAAATAATAACAATGATAACAATAATTATATTATTATTATTATTAGATATTTGCCAACTCGCAAGTAAAATCAATAAAAATCTACCATATATTTAATTTGTTTTCTGCAAAAATATCTTGAATATCTTAAACTTAATCACAGCTGTGCTTCGTATGCCCATCACCACCCCCACCATCCATATAAAAAACAAATCTGCTGGTTCATGTGATCCAGGCCACCATTACCCATTACGTTTATCACCACACTGTTATTGGAAAAACTATTTAGTAGCATAAAAACATAATTTCATGTAGACAGTACTTTGCACACATTTTATGTACACTTCTTTCCATTTATATATACAGTGGGTACGGAAAGTATTCAGACCCCTTCACTTTTTCCACATTTTGTTACGTTACAACTTTATTCCAAAATGGATTAAATTCTTTTTTTTCCTCATCAATCTACACACAATACCCCATAATGACAAAGTGAAAAAAGTTTTTTAGAAATTTTTGCAAATGTATTAAAAATAAAAAACTGAAATATCATATGTACATAAGTATTCACACCCTCTATTCAGTACTTGAGGCACCTTAGGCAGCGATTACAGCCTCAAGTCTTCTTGGGTATGATGCTACAAGCTTGGCACACCTGCATTTGGGGTGTTTTTCCCCCATTCTTCTCTGCAGATCCTCTCAAGCTCTGTCAGGTTAGATGGGGAGCGTCGCTGCACAGCTATTTTCAGGTATTTCCAGAGATGTTCAATGGGGTTCAAGTCTGGGCTCTGGCTGGGCCACTCAAGGACATTCACAGACTTGTCCTGAAGACACTCCTTCATTATCTTGGCTGTGTGCTTCGGGTCATTGTCCTGTTGGAAGGTGAACCGTCGCCCCAGTCTGAGATCCTGAGCGCTCTGGAGCAGGTTTTCATCCAGGATGTCTCTGTACTTTGCTGCATTCATCTTTCCCTCTATCCTGACTAGTCTCCCAGTTCCTGCCACTGACAAACATCCCCACAGCATGATGCTGCCACCACCATGTTTCACCGTAGGGATGGTATTTGCCAGGTGATGAGCGGTGCCTGGTTTCCTCCAGACGTGACGCTTGGCATTCAGGCCAAATAGTTCTATCTTGGTTTCATCAGACCAGAGAATCTTGTTTCTCATGGTCTGAGAGTCGTTTAGGTGCCTTTTGGCAAACTCCAAGCGGGCTGTCATGTGCCTTTTACTGAGGAGAGGCTTCCGTCACTCTACCATAAAGGCCTGATTGGTGGAGTGCTGCAGAGATGGTTGTCCTTCTGGGAGGTTCTCCCATTTCCTCAGAGTAACGCTGGAGCTCTGTCAGAGTGACCATCGGGTTCTTGGTCACCTCTCTGACCAAGGCCCTTCTCCCCTGATTGCTCAGTTTGGACGGGCGGCCAGCTCTAGGAAGAGTCCTGGTGGTTCTGAACTTCTTCCATTTACGAATGATGGAGGCCACTGTGCTCTTCGGGACCTTCAATGCTGCAGAAATTTTTCTGTACCCTTCCCCAGATCTGTGCCTCGATACAATCCTGTCTCGGAGGTCTACAGACAATTCATGGCTTGGTTTCTGCTCTGACATGCACTGTCAGCTGTGGGACCTTATATAGACAGGTGTGTGCCTTTCCAAATCAAGTCCAATCAATTGAATTTACCACAGGACTCCAGTCAAGTTGTAGAAACATCTCAAGGACGATCAGTGGAAACAGGATGCACCTGAGCTCAGTTTTGAGTGTCATAGCAAAGGGTGTGAATACTTATGTACATGTGATATTTCAGTTTTTTATTTTTAATACATTTGCAAAAATTTCTAAAACACTTTTTTCACTTTGTCATTATGGGGTATTGTGTGTAGATTGATGAGGGAAAAAAAGAATTTAATCCATTTTGGAATAAGGCTGTAACATAACAAAATGTGGAAAAAGTGAAGGGGTCTGAATACTTTCCGTACCCACTGTATATATAGAGAGAGTAGTACATTATAGTAGAACAGATCGTACAGGCAGTGAGTGTGTTTGTTCCCTTCATTTTCAAAAAAGCCAAGAAGCCTTGAAAAATGTTAAGTAAATAAATCAATAAATTGGTGAATACATTTTTTGAATCCATGGTATTTTTCATTTTTTATTTGTTTCGGTGTTGTGTTTGGTGTAAACAGTGAGTTAAATAATTTGATTTTAAACAGCAGAAAGGAGAGAGAGCATGAAGTTGAATGTTATAGGGAATCAAAATCTCTCTTTCCGCTTTTATCCAAAGGACTTTAAATATCAAAAGGATGGACTTAATCAAAAAAAATGTATTCATGAGGAACAGCACAATAGCTCCCTCACCTTCTCATACCTGCCTGCTGTTCTATATCTATGAAACATCTTTTGCCTGCTCAGTCATAAAAATAGGATGCACTGTGGAACAAAATTAGATTTTATAGAAAGAGAGATGTATTATTTTCCTGTAACAATAGTCCTCCTGTTGCTTAGCATACACACAGTCAAGCACACATACTTAGACACACTCACTCACTTGTACACACACACTGTACAAATTGTAAAAAATACTCTCTTGCTCGCAAACACACAGACACACACAAACATACACACATTCAGTATCGACTTATTAAGTCAAGCCCATTCATCTAAAAGAGACTCTGTGAATGTATGTGCTTGGTAATGAAATCCACTTTAGTATTCCATCATATTGGTTCTGAAGTGGATCTGACAACGATATGATGATAATCTAGTAGCAGTGGAAGTGATAATAAGCATATTCTCCTCCTTACAATGATCAAATGAGAACTCAGAGTGACTAGGCTGGCTCTGTACGATGAAGGTGTATTTTTACTTCATTTCGTGAGTCAAATTATTTCATTTGCATATTTGACTGGAGGTGAGATAGTGGTAATGAGAATCTTTTAGATGCAGATAGAGAGCAAAGAACATGGCCGATAGGCCTAATAATTACTGTGCATATTCTGCCAGTTAATATTGAATATAAGCTGTACAGCTGTACCTTAGATGTTGCTACATCAACTTTTCTTTTTTTATCAGCCTGTTTAATCAATTTATTTCAATCTGGATCATGTTAAGTCATGTACCGCTAACACATGGTGCGTTTTACTAGTATTATTCTAAAGGGACATTCAGCATTCCGTTTATTTTGCTGCTGCTTTGAATGAACAATAAAACTCCCTCACAGGCTTATAGTTGTCTTTGTTATGGCGGCTGCTGTATGGTAAAACTGAATGTAACCAACAAAATAGTAGGAGCACATTTTGTTCTACCACAAAGCACTGGATTTTGGTATCTCCACGTATTAAACGCAACATAAAAAATGGACTAGATAATGTGTAAGCAATGTGTAACATTTTGCCACAAATCTCAGACATCAAGTGAAATGAACAAGTGAATAACGTGTTTTTGCCATTTGCAGGATACACCTGCTGCATCATGTGGCATCGGCATTATGTCAGTATTTCAGTGTCACACCGGCACCTCCCATAGCACTTAATGCAGTACCTGGTTTTATTCATGTGATGCCCTCTTAAATGGTTTTAAATCTCCATTGTGAAAATGTCACTGCATCCTAGAAAGATTTGTACTTTTGCAGTGAAAAAGAGGACATGAATTGATAGATGCTCCACAGCTGTGCTGTCTAAGGGTGTTAACGGTTCTAATTTATTTCAGCTATTATGGCATTTTTCCACTCATATAATTCAACTTGAACATGCTTACATGCTATGTGCTCTCTCTTAAATTAAAGCAGAATTATTATGAACTTCGACAACATACTCAACATACCCATATCACTTCATTATATACAATTTTGTGGTTCGAGCCGATGTGCCTCGCTACTATATGAGTGCTTACATTTTTGGCAGGTGAGCCCGTGGGGATCTAGACCACTAACCCTCACAGTGTTAGCACTATATTAAAGTCACTGAGCTACTGTTCAACAGCATCACATATGTGGAACATTTTTACTTTTAAGCATGTAGCCTTTGGTACTGACTGCCCCAGATAGCTACTGACAGTTCACAATGTGCAAATCTCAATGTGGATGTTCCATCTAGGTATTGAAGTGAACACTCGGTACTGGAAATAGATTTGTGTATTTCAGAATGTGCAGGATTCATCAAGCTCCCAAGGCCATATGTACCACTGAAGACAACAAGATAATGTTCATGCTATTTTCTTTCTTTTTTTGTTTCGTGTTTTTCATTTCTTATACATTAATGCTCTCCACTGGCATTTTCAAAGCTTCTGAATAGAAATGTCGAATCTATGTTCCTGCTTTGCGTTCAACATTTACTGACATTTACCATCTCAAGTTTAAGAACCCTGTAAAACAAAAACAGAACACCAACTTTCCTCAAATTCACCTCGCCCTACTCCCACATTTCCTCACAGTAATTATTGGAAAAAATCAACAGAACTATTTGTCTACTGCCTGTTGCATTATAAGCCTCCTTTTGGAGCGCTTACAGTGTTCTCTACTTCTGGCAAATGTTCTTGTTTTTTTGGTTCTGCTTTTTTGGAATTATTTTAGAATCCTTTTAAATTAAATTGAGGGAAAAACTGATATATAATATAATATAATATGAACATCTAATTTTAAATCAAATAAAAGTACTTACAAAGAATAGAGCAACCTTCGTGTGTGTAAAACACTTGATACCAAAGCAGTGAAAGTACTACCTGAATGAACTTCTCCGATAAAGATTTTGAAAGAAGGACATGATGTGTGTGGGGCAGCACATATTCAAGATCTATTTATTGTAATTTATGTGCTTCTGTGGTTTGAAGAGGTCATCCTGAGACACATAATTCATCCATTCCAAATATACTCACTCATTTTAAGGTCATTTTTTCAACCTCTATCTGTCTATTTATCTATCTTTTCTCTTTAATGTCTATTTCTTCTGTGGCAACTGCTCTTTTTGTTTTTTAGAGAGAAAGCTAGTGTCAATTCACCCAACCTGCACAGACTGTCAGTGGGATGAAATCCACAACAACCATCGGATGAACACAAGAATTCCAGCTGGGTTCAAATCCAGTCTTGTTGCTGTGACAGTGCAACGTGCTATCTTTATTTATCATACGATGTTATGAACTCATTATGGTTGACTAAAGAGTTTCCTTCTGTCACAGCCAACAAGAATATCAGTCTGCAAGGAGGAAGGAGACAAATGAAACATGGCAGTGTGGAAAGATGAATGCTCCGCATGCAAGCTGAAGCATTGCACTGTGTGCTCTTTTGTGTGCAAATCTACCTCATGCTCTTTTACATGAGAGTGAGTGCCTGCGTGTATTCCTGTGTGCATGCAACATATGCAGATGTATGTCATGTTGGAAGCAACAGTAGAATTTAGCGTGCAATTGCACGTATATCTATTCCATGCATGTATGAGTGCTAATTCACGTGCATGATGCCAAGCACCATGCATCAGGAGCCCTCTGATGTAGATCAATATAATTCACCAGATCCTGCAAGAATGTAATTCCACTTGCTGCAATTGCCATTGCAACTGCTGATCAAAAACATCATCCGATAGTAATGAGATTGCTCGAGGCTAGTTTGCTATATAAGGGGAATTCATATCTCCATTTTATTGTCACTATATTATGTAGTCATTAGACAGTAGACTTTTTCCAACCTATTGATAGTCGATAGTTGATATCATAAAGTTGCACTACCTCGATCTACTGCTGCCAAAGAAATAATATTGATAATCATTTTTGAAAACTAAAATGTATCACTGTTGCCATCAGTTGTATTTACTGAGAACTACATCCACACACACACACACACACAAATCAGACACAGGAGGTAGTCTGGGAGTGGCATGAAAGAACATGGTGTCATGGGAGAGCAGAGCAGCCAGATGAAACAGGGGGCACCGCTTAAGGCAAGTGTCACAGCCCTTTATCTTACATTATAAAGTGAAGAAATGCGTTTGCCCTAATAAGTAATATTTATATAATTTAGTCATACAATGCACACCAAGTTACGTTTTTTTTTCCTTTCTCGCACATTTCTATTTGTCAAACACATGGAACTAATAATAGCTGCATTCAGTTGTTGCTGGCTCATTGACACATCTAAATGGGACTTGTGCCTTAATTAAACTTATTAATTACACTTGTGATTTGGGTACCATGTCTCATGTGGACCATGAGAAAGACAAGCCTTTTACCCCTCAGTGATATCTTTCATTTTTGTAAATTGGGCAACATGAGGAACTCATGGCCATTAACAAAGAATCTGGCAGACTAGTGAAGGTTCTTTCAAAGGCATTAGGTAAAGAGACTATTTGATGTGTTGAGCAAGGGGAAGCTGGAAGTGCAATGCTGAGTTGTCACGCACAAAATGCCCACAGACACATAAAAATTCCTTTTGACTGGATGGGAAAAATCAACAGAAAATATCAGATTGTCTCGAGGCCAAGGAGAGTTTCCAGATTACCAGGAATCCAACATCCTCTTGTACATTTCAAATGTACTTATTCTAACTACGTGCTGCAGACCAACTCAAATCATGGAGCTGTAAAGTAAGAAAAAAAATGAGCAAACATATAAACTATATATCAAAACACACCTCTTCAATAACAGCCTTGCATTTTAACAACAGCCATTCCTTCATAGACTTAGCTTGAATAAGACAATTGGACAGGGGATGAAATGAATGGAAATAGAAGAGACACATTCTACGGAGACAAGGCTGAGAGACGGAGAAAACACAAGCAGACCAAGGAGATCACGAAGAAGCTTGCACAAACAGAAATATATATTGAAAGAGCAACAGAGATTAATAGCAAGTAACACACAGAGAGAGGGGCATTGAGTGCCAGAGAGTGGAGGATAAACAGATAAAAGTTAAGAAAAGAGAAACGTGGAATGAGATGTGAAAGAAATGTTGAGCAAAGGTAAGCAAGTTTTTGTGAGTATTTGCTGCGCTGTGTGATTCAGACAGACATGTGGTGGCCCAATGATTCACCCAGTGGCTTCAGCCTCAATCGCACTGAAAGGTCAACGCTTCTTTTAAGTTACCTGCTACTGCTTCTCTGTTTCTCTCCCTGTCTGTACCACAGTTTACTTGCTTTCTGTGTCAAAGTGTGTGTGTGCAGCGTGTAATGAATGTGTGTGCATATTGTGTTTCTGCTGAGCACCACCCGAGGCACTGCCCTTCCTGTTTCAGCCAGGACTGGTGCTGCCCTGCAGCACGGAGCCCGTGTTGTGACAGAAATCTCTGGCCAACATGGACAGACTTAATGCCACCTAGCCTGCTCTTTATGGGTGTGAAAGTGCATGTGTTTGTGTGTTTGTGTGTGTGTGTGTGTGTGTGTGTGTGTGTGCGCCTCTGTTGAAAACACCTATTCGAGAGCACTACTATTACTGCTCTGGGAGTTTTTCTAAAGCCACAGTGCTAGAATAATAGATTAGACATTGTTCTATTGACTCCCGTAGCCAGTGACAGTTAGTGTGATAACTGCCAAAGCTGTGAAAGGGCTTGTGTACATTTGGAGATTTGCGGTCTTCTACTTCATTGACTTATAATGTCATTACTGGCAATGCCACAAGAGGTTAGTGATAGTTTGTTTGAAAAAACAAAGTCTGGCTGGAAAAACAGCTGAACAGGAGGTTTATGTTTGATCAACTGGGCCTGCTTCTAGAATACCTTAACCTTGTTGTTAAATTAAAAAATTAAATACGGTGTACGGTATGCATATGTACTTCTGTACATGTATCGGTATATGTTCTGTACGTGCGATCGACAATTTCAAAAATCTTAACTCTTCCTTGGAATCATAACTCATGACGTGAAAATGTTTAGATACAGCTTGAGTTACCAATGACATCATGGTCTTCATCCACCATTAATTAACATGGGGACAATGATGGGAACAAACAGAAACTGCTAGCAGCTAATTTGGCATACTTTTAATGGTACCAAACTGCTGAAATGGAAGCAAGTGACTGTAGATACCGTAGTTCCACAATTTAGAGCATAATTATCCCCAAGATAGAGGACAAAGACAAGGGGTCACAAAATCCATTCAAGTTGGACTATCAATATTTTAGTGATTTTACTAAGGTTAACAATGTCCCACTGACATTGTCCATGTACAGTGGTCCCTCGTTTATTGCGGGGGTTACGTTCTAAAAATAACCCGCAGTAGGCGAAATCCGCGAAGTAGTCAGCTTTATTTTTTACAATTATTCTATATATCTTTTCTCAGACAGGCATTAACATTTTCTCACATTTATCTCTTGTTTGACTTGTTTGTTTGTCTTGCAAACAGGCAGCACTTAAAAGTCACACTGCTAGCGATTGAACATTTATGTAAATTTGGCAAGCCGAACGCATTCTGTACTGTACAGAGACACAGCACGGAGGAGATTGATTGACAGTGGTCTACAGTCCCTTAGCCAATCAGGACGCAGAACGCAATGCGCGTTCACACACTGTAAAAAAAAGCATGCAAAATTGCACTGAAAAAATCCGCAAAACAGCGAGGCCGCGAAAGGTGAACTGCGTTATAGCGAGGGACTACTGTATTTCTGAAACTCTGACAAACTTGTCAAACTATTCATACACAGCTATTTGTGTTGAGGGTGCAGTTTTCTCAGTTTTGTCTGATGGAGGTCCTGCAGCATCAAACAAAAAACCCTGCTTTAGGGAAAGGCAATTAGTCTTTTGCAAAGTTCTTGAGCCACAACATTGCCATCAACATTAGCATAGCCAGCATCACTATTGTCACCATGCGCACATCATCATCATCATCATCATCATCATCATCATCATCATCATCATCATCATCATCACCACTACCCCCCCAACCTTTCCACTTACCTGGTTGTGTCCTGAAGAGAGTAATGAATCCACAAAAAGTAGAGCTAACCATTTTTTTCATGAGTACATTCTTTTTAATTCTGTCATTGGTTGGGTTTCTGAACCAAGTCCATCCCATCAGTAGAGGCTACTCAAAGTTAAACCCCGCCAGCTCACTGTCCCACTGCCTCAGTGGTTAGAGTGCCAGGTCATTGGTCAGGTGGTTGATACAGGTGACCCCTGTGTGATGGAGGTCTAACAGGGAAAGATGTTTATTGTGGAAACAGGTGATGGCTGGATGAGGTGTTGCTGAGTACAAAGCATCAAGGAGGCCAGTCTAAGTGGCTATACTTGGAAAGGATGCTGTATGTGCTTTCTGTGGAAGTGAATGAAGAGATGATTGACAAAGGGAATGAATAACTCAACGTGTATTTGCTTATTAACTATATAGACTGAGGGCTCTGTGGGTAGATTCATATGGAAAGGCTTGCATCAACTATTCTATACTAACTGATTTATTCAGATAGCCTTACGGGTAATAAGTAAATGCATGCTAAAATAATAACTGATCCACAGACTTTATTCAGAATACAGAAATAAAATCAGGAATGCGTACATAATAAGAAAAGGAAGGTGCAAAGGTCTGTGTGCGTATGGTTGTGGAGTAAAAAACCAAAAGGAAGGAATGGACAAAATAAAAAAATGAAAGGAGGGAATGGCAGGGAGCCAACTATAGAAATATATAAGTGAACTTTACTGTATGTGCCTTCAATTCAAAGCAGAATATTGAAAAAGCACCTTTAATCCTGAAACTCTCGCCTTTTCATTCTTCCAGACTGTTCATCTTGCTCTCACACACTGCACTTTGAAGTGTGAGTGTGTGTGTGTGCTTTAACATACGTATCTGACATATTTGAATACACGTGCACACTTGGAAGTGTATTCGTATTTCTGTATGCATCAGTGTGCATGTGCACGTCTGTCAATGTCAATGGAAAATATTTGTGCATGTTACAAAGAAATGAGTGAAGGATAGGCATTTGTGTGTGTGTGTGTGTGCATGCTTTCTTGCATGCCTGCTTGCATCCATGCGATTACATGAAAGCGAAGTAAAAGCTGCATGCGGGACAGATAACCTAAAGCCAGACACTGCTGTGTTTGGTTGAGCCTCACAGCTGAGAGGGGAGAGACCCCAGCTGACTCACTTCATGCACAGACACACAAAACCATCACGCTCTGGCGTGGGTGGTTCAGAGAGGCAGGCGGGAAGGGAGAAAAACAAGGAGGATGAGAAGACAACATGAAACAAGGAGGAATAAACAGCGAATAAAGTGCAGTGCGTGGTCATTTCAGTTAAAAAAGCTGAGACATGGAAAACGGCTGAAATTGTGTGATTGTGAGAGGAGAGAGAAGTGAAGCTCATGTTTGTAGCCTGTACAGGTAACAACATGTTCTGCCTTCCAGTCCAATAACTGCTCTGCTGGATCCATCCACACTGAGAAGAATATGAGCATATCTGCCTTATTATGTGCATCTCTTGGTCCCTCTCTCTTTTCCTCAATACCTTCCTCTCTAGCTGTGCTCATTTTTCTTTTTCTCTCTCCATCCATTTGTCTCATTCTCCTTCCTCTTCTTTTTTCTTCTCCCCCTTTCCCCCCCTTTTTGAGTTTAAATTGCAGCTGCCTCAATAGTACAATTCTTCAGCCACAATCAATCACCATTTTTGTCAGGTCTGTATATCATTGTATAATCCATAATTCATTTGTAGTTTAAAAACAACACAAAATAAATATAACAAAAGTATCTGTTATTTGTTTCAAACCCCAAAAATGAAAAAAAAAAAAAAAAAGGTTTTGTGTCAGAATCAAAAAACAATTCAAGAACAAGTCTGATTTGGCTCTTTGGCAATTCATTTTAATTGTGTTCCTTTTTGGATTCAAGAATAAAACTTAAAACATAAAAACAAAACTGTTTAAATCAAATCTAAAATGCTTTGTTTCAAAATTGAAATTAAAAAAATCAAAAAACAAGAAATCAATTTTGCTTTTTGTAAATGATTTTTGGTTTAATTTTTTTTCTTTTTGAATGAATGAATGATGTAAGGCAGACATGGGAGTAAAATCAAATACATCCAAAATAAAAGGATAAAGTCTGGTGGTCTTTCCAGTTGTCCTACTGTCCTCCCTGCTGCTTGCTCCCTCCCTGCTTTTCCCTCTTCCTCCTTCCCTGCTTACAATCCCTGTTTTCCCACTCGCCCATCCATCTTTACTTCCACTTTCATCTATTTCTCTTTCTCTCTCTCTCTCTCTCTCTCTCTCTCTCTGCCTCCCTGGTTCCCTGGGCTAATTGTTACATCATTCTAGCACCAAAGTCGCCCTGTGTAGGAAGCGTGGCTGACCGCCGCTGGGTCTAGCGCCGCATGGGGGATGGGGAATTGAACAAGCATTGGCCGTCAGAGCTGGTTAGCTTCACAGAGCTCCTGTCATAACTACACACACAATACAACCTGTTTACTACCCGGCCCCCTGCAATTACCGGCTCCCCAGCAGGGGCCAAGCTAGCGCCTGGGGAGAGCTAACACTAACAGCAGAATGGGAGGGGGGAAGAGGGAGGGAGGGAGGGAGAGCCCCATTAAGAGGCTGAGGCAGGGTGGTGTGTAAGTGACAAATCCTACGGGGACAAGCATGGGGAGAGCATGCATGCATGCGTGTGTGTGTGTGTGTGTGTGTGTGTGTGTGTGTAAATCCTTTTGACTGTATAGTTTTGGCGTTCAGTGCTACAGGAGGGGTGGTGGGCCATGGTGTTGTACTGCACACAAAGCAGAGCACCAGAAGAGAGGAATTTAGCAAATGAAACGCAGGTAATGGATGTTTAGTGTTATGGGGCCCTTGGAAAATCAGCCTTTTTCTATTAGTCTATAAACCCACCATTAAAATGATTGAATCAATGAGGGAAGGAACTGTCTATGCAATAAACCTCTGTAACGGATGGATAAGGATTTTAGGGTGCTGGGAATGAAAAAAGTTGTAAAAAGTATTGATGTGCTGGGTGTATAGTTGTGCATCAGCTTGTGTCCATGACCTGGCCCCTGACTCACAGGGACAGTGGGGCAGTGAAACAAGCAGCAGCACGGGACCCCTACAACACAACACTGCTTCTCAACTGCCTTTATCACTAACAGTAACAAAGGACCCTTTACTGAGCCCCAGACTAAAGGGGCAGTTCAAAGGATCTTAACAAGGTCAGTAAAGGAGAGGTGATCTCTTAAGTATCAGTGCTTAACGTTAGTGAGGATGTATCAGGCTAAACAACTAATAACCAGGTTGGTGGTTATGATTTTTCTACTCTTTATTAAGAGTAGCAGGTTACTTGAGAAACAGCAGGTTAGGGAGCCCGTACCACCTGGACTAACTGTAACAAAACTCTCAATATGTCCCACAGACTTCACTTTTCCCCAGGAGTATCTGATTTAACAGACAGACTTTCTAATGGTGGAGTAAACATTATCTATACAATAAAACCAAAAGCATAGTATAAGCAGAAGAACCATGACATTGAGTTGTTTAATTTTTATATGTGTTGCACCATCATGTCTAGATCCTTTCAAAATACTGCACTTCTATTTGATGTATCCTCTTCCCACAAATCCTCCTACCATGCTTTTCATCCTTTCCACCATAAGTCATCAGATACTCCTGGAAGCCATTCCCACCTGAAATCTCATCATCTATCCAATCTGTCTTTCATCTTTCCTCCTCCAATCTTTACATCTCTCCCCATCTTGGTCTTTTCTAACAGTGGGAATAGCTGTAGTAGTGATAGTCAGCTGTGGTCTAGAAGTGGAAGGAGTTTTTTTTCCTCTTTCTCCCTGCCCACTTACACTGCACATCTACGCGGATGGACTTGATGGCAGCCACCCCCACCCCGTTGTCGGCCTTGCAGTAGTAGCGACCCCCCTGCACCCTCTGGATGCCCTCGATGCGCAGCGTCTCGTTATAGATGGATGTTTCCTGGAACTTGTCTGACGCACTGCCTGCCGTCTTCGTCCACCGTACCTGAGGAGAGAGCGGGGGAGGGGAGAAAATGTTGAATTGACAAAGATGCTGTCGGTGAAAGCGAGGTGTACTGAAGGACAGAATCAGTCAAAGTGTAATGGAAAAAAGTTAGGACGGCAACAGAGAGAAAGGCTATGACAGACAGGCTTTGACATTTGATTTTCAAGAGAGTTAAAAGATACAGTAGATCTCTCTGCATGAACACATCTTTGTATTTATACGCTTCACTCATAGTTACACCAATAAAAGTAACATTTGATAGTAATATTCTGTTCTCACCCTTACAAAGAAAATCTAGTTCTTCAACAGACATCTTCTATCTTTGACTGAAGATGAAAACCAATGTGTCACTGAAATCTCTGTTTGAAAATTTTAAGTCTTTTTCTCCTTTACACCTGCAACCACATCCACACCCTGGGATATCACAGTGTACTGACATGTCCTGGAGTACACGTCTACATCGCTAAAGCAAGGTGAAAAGAAAACTCTGATTTTAGTGAATGGCCCAAAACATAAACTTGTGCTTATGTTCAAGTATTCTAGTGGCTGTAGTTTAGAGCTGTAGCTGTAGAGTTTGTGCGATGGTGTTAAAGTATGCAGTGTAGTCTACAGTGTATAGTATATAGGTGTTACAGAGCAACAAAGTGTATATGGAGGTGGGTGTGGTGGTTGAATAGGCTGACTTTGACATGGAAGTCAATTGTCGGTTTCCTGTTTGTCTTACAGTCAACATTGGCTTCAATGGATCATGACCGTGACTGTTTCCTGACCACGTGCCTATTATTGCAACTATAGCATATCATACTGAAGCATGGGCTGATACTCAAACTGATGAATTTAGATTCATTAGAAATCCCAAAAACCAACATAAGAGCCCAGTAGACACAAAAGAAGAAATACGTTAGCTACCTTCACAGGTGGTTTCAGGGCATTATCATAGCACAGTTGCACACATTAAGCTAACACTAACCCAGTTAAACAAATGGATAGAAAGCATTAATATAGCCCTATCTGTAGCTCTATGACATCCACAGTGCCACACACACACACTGTGCCACAGTGCCTGTGGCGCTGGCAGCATGCGTACGTTGCGGAACCTGTCTTTTTTTTTTTTGTTAACAGGTTAGAGCCACAAAGCCTGCATGGGCAGTGAGCCTCTGATTCAGAGTCTCGCCTATTTTATTTTTATTACATGTGTACAGCAAAAATAGACTTGAAAGTGGCAATAATCTGTGGCTGTCTTATTGATCTCATACCAGCAACTGTATACATCTTTCACTACAGTTTACATGCCTGTACCTGTAGAATATTTTGAACCTGCAGCATGTCTATGAACAGGATCCCTTCATTTGTTAACAAGGCTTTTATTTGATGGCCATTATCAAAGGCAAACTCATCGGAGAAAGATAGGCTGGCTGGCTGGCTGCAGCAGGGCAGCAGCCACGCTGTCTGTGTGAAGACCACACACAGCGAGGTAGTTCAGCGAGGTAGCGTCACGCACTGGTAGAGGTAGGCAGTGTGTTCACAGAAACACAACCTGTGCAATACAGAAGTGACCTTACTCTTGTTGTGCTGGAATCTTGGTTTCTGAATAATAGCTAAATAAAATATACCGTAACAACGACAACAGTGCCACTAAAATTGTTATGCTGTGTGTTGTTGGTGATGTTTATGGTCAATGTGTAACGACTGATAGTGAAGTGTCACTACCAATGTTTGGGTACACGAGGTGATTCTGAGATGTGTATGAAGTGTTTCGGTTGCATTAGTGCAATTTGGATTTATAGAAACTGTAATGCTGAGCTGAATGTTGCTAAAGAGAACTGTGTGAAGTGTTTAGAAAAGTGAACTCCTGTAGAGAAATGAGCCTTAACAAATGCAAAAAAGAAAACTGTAAACAGTCTGAATATCTGATCAAAATTCTCGCTGATAAAATTTCAGTCTGCTCTGTGGAGTGGAAGCTAATGACACTAAGCGCTGTGCTCATGGTGTCCATGACGCTAAACTCAGACCATTAAGACTTTTGACAAACTCTATATGGCTTCGTCACGCTTCAATTATCCCATCAAGCCGAGGGAATGCCGCACAGCCGACAGCTACATGATACTTTCACTCGACTAATCAAATTCACAAACATACACACACACACACTTCAGAGATACATGAAAGCCTCTGGACTCATCAACACTGAAATGTTATTCTCACTCTCGCATGTGTGTGTGCGTCTGTGTACAGTCCATTAATCTCTATTAACCCTTCTGTCTGTTATCAACATCGACGAGACTATCAACCATGTCCTGTCGAGGAGGTCAGAGAGGATAATAGGCAGGAGTCACTGATACAGTGTGTGTGTGAGTGTATGCACACATGCAAATGTTGGTGTGTGGAGGTGTGTGTTCTCTGCTTTCCTGCACATTTGTCTGCTTGTGTTCCTGAATATGTACACTGTATCGGCGTGCATTTTCACTCCCGCGTGCATGTGAGCGTGCGTGAAAGTGTTTGTGTGTTGGTTAGAAAGCAGGTTATCTGGATTAGAAGATTATCAGGGCCTGTGTAAACGCTCCCTGTCTGTTTATTCAGCTCTGTTTGTGGGAGGGATTTGTAGGAGGCAGACTGCCATTGATCAAACCAGCCAAGGTGAGCAATGAACCAAACCCTGTCTCTTCATGGTTTAGTGAGTCCAGTTTGCATGTGTGTGTGTGTGTGTGGACCTTTGTGAGAGACAAAAAAGGAGAGAGAGTGAAAGTGAGCATGAAGTGTGTATCTGTGTTCTCTTGTTTTATCCTTTCCATTCAAGGATTAAAAGATGAGTGAAAATGTACAATTTATGGACATTTTGTTTACTTTAGCTTTGGAACGGTTGCATTTCAGAGTTATTCATAGGATTAGAGATCGGGAACATTAAGATTAGTTTCAAGTCTTGAATAAATTTAATGGCAAGATTATATGATAGAGGTTTTGGAACAGCAGGAGTAAAAGAACATGTTTCACTTAAAGCCAGTTACTGATGTTTTCTGTTTTTGTGTGTATTCGATGACACTTTCTGTGTTTATGTGTAAAAAAAGGATTGAACATGAAATTAGGATGATGTATTGCACTCAAAAGATTACAGAAACTCAATAGCAATGGAAGTAATATATGAGGTTACAATAAAAGTGTTTAGAGATACGTTATATTAGGAAATCCTACAGTAAAAGACAGGAGGAAGGTTAAATAAAGAATATATATGTGAGAAAAAAAAGGCTGCATGTGTAAGTGAGGTATTTCAGCGAGTGAGAATGACAGGGAATGATATATACTGTATCGCTGGCAGCTGTGTGATGTGAAGGGAAAAAGTGCATCACACTAGGAGCCGCTACGGCAGGGAGGCAGATGAGGCGAAATAGGGAAAGGTGATATTGCGAATAAAGGGGATATTGTGTGTGATGCAGATGACAGCCAGGCAGCAGAGGAGTCTATATCTGCCTGTGACACCGCAGCTTAAAACCATCACCTGCACTCTCTTTCTCTGACCTCTTTCGCTCTCCCTCCATGCCTCTTTCTTCTCTACTCCTTCAAAAGACGTGTGACGCTGCTTTATTTTTTTCACTCGGGTCTCCACGGATAGGTCTGGGTATCTCTCTCCATCCTTTTCCCCTCCCTCACCTTATCCCCGTCTGGGCGCTTTTCTCTTCTATTCCCTGCCTTTATTTCTTTACAAAATACAGAAAAGCCAAACACACACTTGTCATCAGATCTTGTGTCTGAATGCACATCCATTTACACACACAGATACACACACATTCCCCCAGACTTTCTCCACACACACATACATGCAGGGAGATAAAGATGCGTTTGTTGAGTCACAGCCTTTTGTAATAATAGCTCTTGCATTTGGTTAGAAGTGTAACCTGAAAGGAAGGTTTGGGATCCCCTGGGTTCCAGCTCAACATGAATTGCAGCAGGTTTTGTTCCCTGTTTCTGTATTCAGCTGGGGAGCTGTATGCTGTCTAGGACACAGATGTTTCAACAGGAGAACAGAAACAGTGCAGAGAAACGAACAGCCTTATCAGAATATAGTGGAAGGAAGTTATGGACCACTTTTTGTTTGTGTCTTATGGGAGGTTGTGTGGATGGTGCCATTAGACTCTATTTCAACTGTGGTTATTGAAGAATGTACTAAAATACTTACCAGAGCCAAGTGGGCTACTAAAGTTTCCATTAGTGGTCACATTGTGCGTGATCATCACTTGCAATAATTCCCTTTTACACAACCAGTGCATCAAATACTAAACACTAATAACTTGCCCTTGAATCATAACTCACTGATTTCATTCGAAGACATTTGAGTCTTCGAATGATATCAACCCATTAATGGGGCCTGCAGAGTTGAAGAAATTAACTGAAATGATCACCCCCCTCCTTTCAGGCTTTCCTCCAAAGCCACAAATAAATCCATCCATTGTCATTACTGCTTATCCTTAAGGGTCGTCAGGGGATGGGAGGGGTTGGAACCAAACCCAGCTGACACTGGACGAGAGGCAGGGGGCAGACACATAGAGACAAACACTCACACTCACACCTAGGGGCAATTTAGAGTCACCAGTTAACCTGCATGTCTTTGGACTGTGGGAGGAAGCTGGAGAAGCAAACCTGGCAGCCTGTTAAATGGCATAGTCATATAAACACAAGAAAAAGGTTTAGGTATCAAAACGATGTGGTTAGGTCCAGTAAAAGATCATGGTTTGGATTAAAATAAGTATTTTAGTTTGGAAAGTTAAGTTACGTTACGTACATGCCTGATGTAAGGCATTTAACACAAGTTAAATAGCTCAGCGTTGACTTGTGCAGGTCTCATGTGTTTGACCCACCCATCCTCCATCCTCCCATCCATCCACCCTGACCTGCTCCCTACGAGGACTTACTCGCTCTTTATGTCAGCTGACTTCCTCCTGTTCTACCATCGTATTTACCACATCCACTAGCCTAACGATGAATGTAAGCAGCAGATGACGCCTGCTGAGCCAATCAGGCGGTCATGTAGGACTCTTCTACCTCAAATCTAAGCTCCCGAAGACAGCTGATAACAGCCATTCAGATACTTAGTGTCAACCATGCTGCAACCTGACAAGCGACCCCCCTTGCAACATTTTCTTAGACTGAGCTCACAGCATTTCCAGCCAGAGTGAATGAACTGTATTCCATAATACAGATAGAATACACCCAGGTGCTGGTATACTTGGTACATTCACCATGCTACATCCACCTCAATCCAATAATCCAATCCAATGCATCATTATGCATTATGAATATGGAGCAGAAACAGTGATTGTATGTTTGGGAAGAAATGAGAGAAGAGAAGAGAAGAGAAGAGAAGAGAAGAGAAGAGAAGAGAAGAGAAGAGAAGAGAAGAGAAGAGAAGAGAAGAGTGAAAGGTGAGCACTTCTTTAGGTGATGAGGGGAAAGAAGGCTAATGTGTGTCAAGCATACTGACAGGTCAGTGGCCTGCAGCTGTCTGTCTAAACCCTCTCCTGATCTGTGTCTGAGTGACACATCACAACAGGATCCAGCAGACATGGTCCAGTGGCTGTCGGACCCCTTTGCCCTGCTGTCTAAACTGGAAACTGTCAACACTACACAACAATACATGAGAGACTTTAATACTGAATTAGCATTTACTCAGGTACAATATGGTTGAAATGGTTGTTTACATCTTGCTCTTCATGTTAATGCATTATAACACTCAACACAGCTGTCACAGATAATGAACATAACAGAATAACTGCCTCAGTCTGAGCAAGGATTGCGATTCTGTTGAATTTCAAGTGCTGTAATCACGAGTAATTAGGCATCACTTCTTCATTCCTCGATCATGTTTGTGGCCCCTTCAAATAAATGCCTTTAAAACTGAAAAAAACATATGACTAATGGTGGTATAATCGTTACATGACATGTATTATTAACCATTTGTTGCGGATACATCAATCATTTTCGTTAGCTCTCCAGTAAAGTCAGCCTTTCTGTCTGATGCATTATGTATTTGAGAAAAAGAAACAAATGCAAATTAAATAAGAGTTTGGATCATCTCGGGCATTGGGTCATAATGGTTATTCAGTTAGGGAAAGGTGTGAACATTTTCATCACCTCACAAACCATTTATGATAACTCATTCATAATAACAAACTTTAATTGATCACTCAAAGCCGACAAAGTAACATATTTACATGCCGTGTCACATTTGTTAGAAAGCAATGAACTTTTTTGGCACAAACACAAGATACATCATAGCCAGTGTCTCTTGTTAAATCATCTGTTATTTCAGCCTTAACACAAAACACTGTTGTTACTGACTAAATACACTCTAGTCATGACTCTAGACCTCCCGAGTGAATATAATTACCAGGTCTTTAAACTAACCCCTTTCATTACAGTTGAGCCATAGAACTAAGAATTGTTTTTTATTCAATAAATAAATACATATCCCTGACAATCTGTGGAAAAGCTAGAAGTTTTGTTATCAGTAATATTTATCTATCAATTTGTCTTTCCTTTGGATTATTTGATTTTGGATTATCATTTCCATACATAATACAGCCTTTGGAGTTTTTGAGCCAAGTAACCATCTTTACATTTTATTTAGGAAACTTAACTCGTTTCTTATCAGGCAGCAGATGGAATATTTTTTGATCGCAATGATAGATGACAGAAGAGTCTTTTGGGATCCTGGAGGATGCGATATAGAAATGTGAAAGAGTATCCTTAAATGGACATCTGTGTCCTTATAGAGCATTAGGGACTTAACTCATGCTCCTCTTTGTGACTCACATGATAACAGATGAGAGGCACAAACAGGGCTGTCTGGGATGGTTGCAGGACTTCCTCTTTAGCGACAGGTCGTCTGTGTTTTTTTTTTCACTCTCACTGTTGCAAAAACCTACTTCTTGCTGCTCAAAGTGGTGGATATTCTCTGACAACCATACTGTATATACAACACATTGCTTATACACTTACTAACACCATAAGTATCATACTGTATGAGTGATATACGTATCGCTTTTTCAGTGTTCCTTACAGATACAGAACATTTACTTGTGACAGTTATTATAGGCCAGGTGTCATGGACTATTGTAATTCAATGTAGCCTGTAATTAATATTATACATAATATTACTCGTTCTGAACTGAAGTGTATTCATTCCTATCAGTCACAATAAGCAATATAATAGTCCATGTACTGCACTCAATCTGAATGTTGAGCAGTTTTACTCACCTTTGATTAAAAAGTATGACTTTTCCAAAATGACAGATGCAGTGCCAGCTCTCTAATATATAAAGCGTGTCATACCGTAATATTAATAATACAGTACAAGTTGTGCTGTATCAGTGTTACGCACTATTTGTTCTTTAGAGAAACCAAACCCCAAATGAAGATTTCTTCGAAACGAAACATGGTGGTGAAAGCAGGGACCAAACTTGGCCTATACCACCAGGTGACGTTGTTTGTTGTAGTCTGAAAACGGACTACTACATATGTCACAGTCTTCATTTTTGGGCAAATTCTTCAAATATCTTTAACATATAGTCTTCTTGTCTGCTGTGTTCTGACATATCAAAAAGCAAAAAGAATTCTAATAAGAAGATTTGGCTGCTGTAAGCTGTCTGCAGCACAGGCACTCCCTGACACTGAAGCCTTAATGTCGAGTCTAACTGCCCACTCTTTGCTTATGCCGAAGAACTTTGCTTCTGTCAGTGACTCCGCTCATCTCCCAGACATCGTCCAGTTCCTTTTTTTTGTTGTCTCATTGCTTGACTGCAGACTTTTCTAGTATAGGATACCATCTTTGAGAGTGTTGCTGGGCTTCATGCCTTGCCATCTGTCTGCATATCAACACGCCTATTTCGCAAAAACCTCACAAGGAAGAAAATGTACCTGCTTGTTAAATGCTTCACGAAATCACAACATGGCCATTATACTATAGACTAGGAAAAAATCATTATGATAATCACCAAATAAACATACAGAATGCTGTATAAGGGTTCTCGTGTCCTCCTTCCTATAACATCTTAGAACCATGCCAATGCAGTCACGATATGGATGTTTATATAAGAAGCTGCAGTAAAATCTTGGTTCTCCTGGTTTGACTGATCAGATATTATAATAGCAAACTTGTGTGGTCATGTGTGGGTACCATGATGATTAACGTTGCCTTGCAAAAAGAATTTTAATGCACCACTAACACTATGAATATAAAGAATATGCCAAACAATGGTAATAGGCCTACATATCAATTATTTATTGTTTGTGCAAAGAATTTGTGTGAAGAAAGATAACAAGAGATGTGTGAAATCAGGAAGAAAAGAAGGAAACTAAAATGTATGGGAGAAATACAAACGGATTGAGGGAAAAAGAACACAGCCTGGTGCTCAAAGTGAAGTGAATTAATGCCTGATACGCGCCATCCATACACATCTGTTGAGTTGTGCTTCTTCTTCAGCTTCATTTTTTTTTTTGACATACCTGCATTTTTATTTACTTATCTATTTTTTGAAAAGCTTTTTTTCTGTAACCATTTAATTAGCTTGGCAGTATTCTTTTCAGTTGACTTTGCTTCACTTCAAGACAATATTTTACTATGCAGACTTGTGTCTTATTGTCGTATTAGGGGGTCTAAGCTCAGAAAGTGGTGACCGAGGACAGCGGGAAGGAGGAGAAGCAAGTGAGACCTACTAACGGACATGGTGGTAACTGTGACAGCAGTAATAGTCAGGCACTGAATCATTAGCTCTGCACAGAGGCAAGAGGCACCTTCAGTATGCTCAGTGTGATGAGGATGAAGTTAATGATATATGGAAAATCTAAATATTGCTAATTTGGTGATTGAACAAAATTCAAATCACATACAAAGTACAAGCTAGCTGGGTTAATTGCGTGACTAGCTGTCTGTGGTTTAGGCTCCTGGTTACAGCTTGCTAGAAAAGCTTGTTGTAATTTCTTGTCTTCTATTGTGTGTCAGCTTTGTAATGCTTGGCAGGCACCAGTTATGGTGAATAAATTACTGCAGTTTTGTTTATATAATGCTCATCATATTCCCTGATGCTAGTTTGTAAAGTGAAGAAGAAAATACTAACTGATATTACAAAACTAAATTGGTAATAGCACTGGATTTTCTATTCTTTCTTTTTAAATGTATTTTAAAAGAACTTATATAAAAATGCTGTAAATTGCTAAATTAGCTTTAAAAAATTCCACCTTCATTTCTTCCTTTAATGCCTCTGAAAATGGCAATGATGACTATGTTACTCATTCTCTACTCATAAACACAATAAACAATGATTGTAAAATTGACAGAATTTCTTCCCTTCTGCTTTGTCTTGTATTATCTTCGATCCAAACCTGTCAAACCAGCGTCACCTGTAAGGCACAGAAACCTGCACAAAACCGAAGCTGCAGGCTCAAGACTGGATAGGACGAACTGGATGTGTTGTTCACGATGGAGATAAAAAGAAGCTGTCGAAATCATAGACAGAAAAGTTGTGATGGTTTTCTAAATATCTACCTATACTGCATTCAAATATGTTTACAGAGATTACTTTACTTATTCTAATTCTGAGCATTCTGAGCGTGTTTAAGTGCCTTATTATATTCTGATGAATAGACTTTAAGCATCTGCAATAAATCTTGTGTAAAGTCCATGTCCCTTTAACTGCAGACCTTAGTATAAAGGAAACCATCAAGTATGAAACACCTGGTATTGCATTGGGCATACATGAGATATCACACGTAGTTTAATTGATGTACCCTTACCATAAAATGTTACTACTGCATATTCCTGTGTTGAGGACCCAAACAGCAGTGTTCATGTTCAAACACCATCAACCACTGAGTTAATTACTACAGTTAGAAGTTAAATCCTTCCTTGTTTAACATCACCGCAAGCAATGCTTAGCTTGCAAGGCTTTCCCCCCACTATATTGCCACTGCATCCTGGGGTGTCATAGAGTTTGAATCCTTTATATTCCCTCTCAGTAACTCACCAAGAGCTTGCTAGGCCTGCCTCCTACAATTTTTCTGACTCTTTTCTTGATGTAACGCCAACGGAGTCGACGATACAGTGCTTTATCCATCCAACTGGCTCACTTACCGTGAATAGGCTTAAGATGGTAATCCTGTTATCGGGGAATACTACTTGGCACGGAAGCAGACCCACACACACAGAGGCACTCATGCACAAATACACAGGATTCAGTGTCTGAAGGGTAGTGTCAGGGAGAAGGAGAGAAAAGAGGCAGAAATGACAGTGACAGAAAAGGACTAGTGCAGGTTGGTAATAGCAGCTTGAACCAGATACTAAGGAGTAATTGCTGCTGCTTTGCCTCACAAAGAAAGTCTAAATTGAATGACTTAATGGTCAATGACATGGTGTGGATCAACCAGTATGAGACTAAATAAACGTGTAATTGTAAATATCTATTTTAATCATCTGTCATTGGAAGGAGAAATGAAGGATAGAACAGCTAAGAGGGGAGGAAGAATAAAAGGATGGTCAGAAGAGTCAGAGACCTGAGTGAGTAATATTAGCATCACCACCTTAATGGACGTTGCTTTGCTGATTCGTGGCATTAAGGGTTGAAGAGAAGAAGAGGAAGAGAGTTGGAAATTTGTCGGAACAAGTGGGAGCAATAAAGAGGGTAGACTATTTCTTGTCCTTTTTCTTATCTGGAAAGTAATAGCAAAGGGGGTGATGAGAAGTAGAAAGCAAAGAAGGAGCTGAAAAACAGAAAAAGAAAACATGAGATTAAAGGAAAAACAAGACAAGAGGAAGGATAAGAGGGGCTCAAGAGAGATGCTCAAGAAGGGGTTAATAAGGGACATAGACATATTGGAAAAAATAAAAGTATGATCAATAAGCGAGAAGAGCAAAACAAAACAGAGATTGCACCAGTAAATAGAGAGAAATATGAAAAAGTAAAAAAATGACCGACCAGAAATGAAGACAAATGATGGGAGGGAGACTGTAGCAGAAATTAAACATAGCCAGTTGAGAGGAAGATGAGATAATACAATGTCAGTTAAATGTCATTGTCATGATGTAATCTGCAGTTATTAACAATTGCATGTTTAAACCTGTAAACAGTAGGTCCAGTAGGTAGCCTCGGTAAGTGACGGGACTATTTTAAGCAAGCAGTGCAACCTGATTACTGTCAATAAGAACATATGTACCTGGATCTGAATAACACTGAGCTACAGTCGCAACAAACAACAACCAAACTAATAACAGCAGCTATAGTACTAACAATAAGAATATGACTAATAATGAGCATATAACAGTGAAACACATGACAATAGTTAATATATGAATAATATTAATAACATCTCTGCTCTGGGACGGGAATAGGAAGAACAAGGTTTCTGAGCCATCATCACGTCATCAGATACCAGATACCCCGCTGGTATGATAAGTTGGCCAAAGGAGGAGATAGAGGCCATTAGAGGACATTGAAGCTCCTCACAATGTATGAATGGTTTTATTCCAAGTCCAGCACCCTGAGACGCTGCACTAAGCGAAGTGAGGGAGGCTGAGGAATGGTGACACAGCATCTACCACAGACAGACAGAAGAGTTGGCTGATATCAAGAAAATCCTACCAGTGGCTGGAAAAGGCTGGGTTAAAGACGGCACTTATCATGTGTACAGGAATATCTGCACTGAATATGGGCAGAAAGGGTGACATCTCCCAAAGTGACTGAGAATGACCAAGCTAAGATCCTGTAGGACTTCCAGATCCAGACAGACAAGCTGATGATGGCTAACCAGCCTGACATCGTGCTGATTGACAAACAACAGAAGGAGGCAGCGGTGATAGATGTAGCAATCCCAAACAACAGCAACATCGGGAAGAAGGAACATGAGAAGCTTTAAAAATATCAAGGGCTGAGAGAGGAGCTGGAAAAGATTTGGGGGAGTGAAAGGCAACAGTTGTGTCAGTGGTGATGGGAGCACTGGGGGCTGTGACCATCACACATTAAAGGTACAACATCTGAGGTCTCTGTCCATTAGAGCGCAATCATAGGAACAGCTAAGATCCTGCACTGGATCCTCAAACTCCCAGGCCTCTGGTAGAGGACCCAAGCTTCAATTAAGATGGTTTGCGATGAGTTGGACCCCAGAGTGAAGGAAAAGGAGCCAACAAGTGTTCAGCCCTTCTGTGGATTCCTTCAAAACTGTTGGAAAACCATCCAGGAGACCTCATGAAGCTGACTGAGAAAAGAGTGGGCAAAGCTATCATAATTGACTGGTACTTTATATAAACATGCATATATATATAAAAAAAAAAAAATAAAATATATATATATATATATATATATATATATATATATATATATATATATGTGTGTGTGTGTGTGTGTGTGTGCTTGTGTGTGTATTTATGTGTGAAACACCTCCCAGTGATTACACCACACAAAGTTCAATAAAACTGAGTCATTGATATTGAATCCACCATTCCTCTCTAACCTTGTCATTCAATATAAATGCCTTTATTGCTTCCTCCTCTGTAATATGAGACCAACGCTGTGATGAAATTACAGGAAGAAGAGGAATTATATCAGCAGCATTTACGATAATATAGATAGATAATATATAGAGATGTGTATAGATAAGGCTATGCACATAGATAGATAGATAGATAGACAGATAGACAGATAGATAGATAGATAGATAGATAGATAGATAGATAGATAGATAGATAGATAGATAGATAGATAGATAGATAGATAGATAGATAGATAGTCCACCAGACGGCTTGAGTCAGTGCAGTGAACAAACAAGGGTGGACAGAATCTGTAGACATAAGCAGACCTCTCCCAGCGGCCAGTGTGTCGACAACCATCAGCAGCAGTGTCAGCTGCTACCTTACACACTCCGCCCATGTTGGATTTGTTAGTTGTAATGAGCAATGGATAATTAGCACAAGCATGGCATGGGATAGCGAAATATGAGCTCTCACTTGTGTGTGCACGCGTATGTGTGTGTGTGTGCACAGCAGATGATGTCATTGCTGAGTGGCACGATGATGCCAGGGTGCTGAGAAATGAAAAATCTATCTATCTATCTATCTATCTATCTATCTATCTATCTATCTATACAGACCTCTATATATTATCTATATATATTATCGATATAATTCCTCTTCTTCCTGTAATTTCATCCCAGTGTTGGTCTCATATTATATCTATCTATCTATCTAGAGTCTACTTTTTGCCATCACTTCATTTAACTTTGTGAGCACAGACATACAGACATTTAGACATCACCTTTATTATTTTTAGCCTCAGAGAGGGGCTTGTCTGCAGTACAGTGCGTTACCACGGCAGCAGACACTCCAGAGACACTCAAACATACAGACAATGTATAGGGGAGTCCAGTACAGAGTTGTACCCCCCAGACTCATCACCAGCAATATTACGTTTCTTTTTTTTTAATGTTCTCGCTCCAAGATCTAATTTGATTTTGTCTTTGTTAGCTTCTCTCTCACTGACTCAAGTAGTCAAGGACACAGATGTGAAGACAGTAACAGTCTCACAGACACATCTGAAGCAGTTTGGTCCTGTTGTGTGCCTTGTTTCTACTTGAGCTGAAGTAAAGTCTATCTCTCTCGTTTTCATGTTTAGACCACACTTTGCTTTTGTCTAATTATATAAGGATCTGCATGGAGCTTCCTAACAGAATGACCTTCCAGAAAACTGAATGAACACCAAACAATGCTTTTGTGTGCAGCAAACCGAGTACATGAGATGCACAATTGCCCAAAGATATATAGTGTAGCAGATGTTCTATCTTCTCTTCTAATACCCTATTGGTCAGACATACCACAGCGTACACAGTGAACACAATTGGCCGGCTTATCCTCATGTCTTGACCCTGTCTGTTTATATTAATTAATATTTTGTTTTCTCACGTTTAGTCTGTCTTTGCCTTTTACTTGTTCTTTGTCCTCTGTTCCTATTTACATTCATACTCTCAAACCCACACATTTCATATACTCAAGCATGTGGTTGTAGGAGTAACATCTTGTGGGCTTTAAGGGGGGTTGAAACGTTTTCCTCTTGAGGTTTTACAGGGAATTGTGTCATCAAAGAGAGTCAAAGGTTGCCTCTCTCTCTTCCTGCTTTCTCTTTCTGAAATATGTAAATGTTACAGATATTCATGTCTACAGATGCTGCATGTTCCTCTTGTTTAACTCCATCACTACATGCCTGTCTTCTCTCCTTTATCACACCCTCCATCTATTTTTATCCTGCTCCCTTTTTCTTCTTCATTTTGCTGCCATGTTTGATTTGGTTTGAGAAAAACCAGGGAGATGAAAAATAGTTTGGTTGCAATCTCTGCTTCCCACCTGTCAAGTGACCCCCCCAACCCCTTTAACCTTTTTCAACCTATCTTGATCTTGTTCTTTCTCTACTCTCTCCTTCCTCTGCTTTTTCTCCCCCAGTCCAGTTAGGGGTCAGGCTGTGACCTTGTTTGCGTCTCGGCCGTGTTCCCGCAGAGTGCCTGTGCAGCCTCGTGCTGCCACCTGATCAGCCTTGCTTTCAGCCTCACTATCGATCGCCTTCCACTCACCCCTCAAGGACGGAAATCCAAACCCATATTCCAGACCGCAGCCCTCATCCCCTCATCCCTCCCTTTACCCCACTTCTTTCTTTTCTCTGCCTCTCCACTTTTTCTCTTCTATGGTTCTCTTCACCTTTTCCACTCTTATAGAATTTGTCTCACACACACACACACACACACACACTGGTCTCAAGGTTGCAATGACCAGCAGACCCATGAATAAATAATAAGGAGGTAGGAATCACTTTCAGAAAAACCATTTACTCTCCTATTGTGTTCTTGAAGAAGCCATGTGAGTGTGAGTGTGAGTGTGTGTGTGTGTGTGTGTGTGTGCCTTCGTGTGCATGTGTAACAAGAAAAGCTTTGTGAGTGAGACTACAGTGCTTTGTTAACTAAAAGCCCCGCTGTCCCTGGGGTTAACTTGAGCGATGCTACAAGCAACTTCTAGGTGACCTCTAACACTAAGGTTTTTTTCTTGTGTGTTGCTTTCTTTCTTTCTTTCTTTCTTTCTTTCTTTAAGAAGTCTAACAATATTCAGTGAAACAATCACTGTACTTGGCAGGAAGACAGTACAGGAGGGCATCATTGCATGTCATTGCCTCACCCTGTTGCCTACGATGTGCAGTAATGGTTGAATTAGTTAAAATGGTCAAAGTAACAAAAAACTAGAAAAAAAGCAGTTTAAACCAGCTGTTTTGTTTCTTTCTGCAAAAATATGCACCCAAAATGGACTTCCCAAACCAAGCAGCTCCTTCAGGTGAGCTTAACTGCTTCTGACTTGATGTATGGCTTGTTGCAGACGGTCTGAAGTGCAGAGAAGATAGAGGAGAGGGAGAGCTTAAAAGAAACAGAGAAGAGGCAAGGGGTGGGGGGCAAATTAGGGAGCCAGACAGGAAGAGGAACGAGAGGAAAAAGATCAGTTTGGAGGAGAGAAATAAGACAAGGATGACAGAGGCACAGAGAGAACAAAGACGTGTGAGGAAATATGCGGAGAAGGATGGGAAGAGTGAAGAAGAGAGAGAGGCAGGGAACGGGACAATATGATGGGAAAAGGCTGCAACAATGAGAGGAAGGAAGAAAGACAGACAAAGAGGAACAGACAGAGAGTGAAATGATTAGATTTCTGTATGGATCAGGGTGAGAGCTCCCTTTTCAATCCAATCAAGCTCAGGCAAAGGTAAACAATCAGTCTTGATAAAGGATTGGATAAATCCTCAATCAGACTCATTCTCAGTAAAGCAGCTATTTATTGGGCTGGCCTCACATGGCTAAATTGGATCCTCCCCCTTTGAGAGGGAGAACAAGTGAGAAAGTGGATGGAAAGTCTACATCATCTCAGTCCGAGAAGGTGCGGATTAAACTTCTTACTAGCAAAATGATCCTTGCATTAAAAAATAATGCGTACTATAAAAGTCTTGCCCGGTAATACTTCTAGGCTGAAAATGCAAAAAAAAAAAAACCCACTGCCAATCAGAACTCATACATCTTATTCCTATAATCTTAAATAGACCCATCAAAATGTGGGACACGAGCGGCTCTCTCCCAAAGCTAGAAACTAGAGAAAGATAAAAGGTTCTGAGCTGCTATAAAACAGCTTATCTGGTTAATAAAACATGAAGCCTTAATGTTTTTAAAGAGTCAGTGTGGTCGGCTCTGCAGCGGCTGACTTTATCAACAAATATATTAAATGTTGTCGGCACAAATTTGTAAGTGTATTGTTTCTCTGAAGGGTGAATATGGAGAGCATTATGAGGACGTTCACACTAAACTGGAGTGCATCCATAAATAACAACACAGCAGCCAGAAGACATGAACATCTTGTGTGTCTGCTGAAACCTGGAGGCCAATCCAAACTTCTCAGTGAGGACGGACAAAAGCTGCTCAGCTGTTATGCTTCCTTTTCTTTGTGAGATGAATCCAACAAACTCACACATCTGCTCTTATACCATCATTGCTAATTTGAACGCAGAGTAGTGTTTTCATTTTTGACTACAGTTTATTCAGATGCTCCTCTGCTTTGGGTTCTAATCTTTATACATAGACATTGCCTGTGTTTTGGAATGACTGCGTTCATTCACAACATACTTTTGTGAGATCACTGCTAATTAATCAAAACTTTAAAAATGTACTGCAGGTTATATACACTTGCATAGACCCGTAGCATCCAATACAAAGCATTCAGCCACCACAAGGACGCAACACGCAAAACTGAACAAACCGCCTCAATTTGAGTTATGAATATATGCTTTTCAGCTATGAATTGCTATAAACACTATGAGGTCAATGTCACAAATTATTTTAATCGCCCTGAACTTCCTGGTCCGGCTATTTTGTCTCCAATTTGATTGCATAGCAGTCAGCAGTGAATCACACACAGGCCAAGGAAAAAAAATCATTATGAGTTTTGATTTTTGTTCACAGTGGCAAAAAATATAAGAAATAATAACAATTCAGAAATAACAACTTTGTGCAATGACAGAAGTGTCCGTGTGTGTAATGAAGAGGAGGTTTGGAAAGCTGTAAGGATGGATGAAGGAGAGCTGGGGTGACAGGGATCAAGTTATCAATACAGCCAGTGTAGCTCAGTAGAAACTCTGTAAGCCCAGTGGGACCAACTGCAGAATGCTGCAGTGTGCTGCTCCAGCAGGACACACTAGGACAGAGGTCAGCACACTCACTCTTCACTTCTATTAATTTCTACTCTATTCTTCTCAGTGCTAACAGGCCTATCTGACTTCTGTTGTTATTGTGGGTGATTTTTGTTTTCAAACTGTTTAAATCAAATTTGGGCAATTCTTACATTTAACCACCCAGTGGACAGTGACAACAAAAAGTACAGTCATGCAGTACACACATGACGTAGACTCTACTTTTCTTATATATAATGCTACTACATGCATGTGTTGTGCATGTTTGACCTACGTGCATAGAGTAGTAATGCATATACTGCACATGTTGACATCAACATACTAACACACACACACACATACAGTGGGGCAAAAAAGTATTTAGTCAGCCACCAATTGTGCAAGTTCTCCCACTTAAGATGAGAGGCCTGTAATTTTCATCATAGGTATACCTCAACTATGAGAGACAAAATGAGAAAAAAAAAATGCAGAAAATCACATTTTTTTATAGAATAGATTTTTATAGAATTTATTTGCAAATTATGGTGGAAAATAAGTATTTGGTCAATAACAAAAGTTCATCTCAATACTTTGTTATATACCCTTTGTTGGCAATGACAGAGGTCAAACTTTTTCTGTAAGTCTTCACAAGGTTTTCACACATTGTTGCTGGTATTTTGGCCCATTCCTCCATGCAGGTCTCCTCTAGAGCAGTGATGTTTTGGGGCTGTCGCTGGGCAACACAGACTTTCAACTCCCTCCAAAGATTTTCTATGGGATTGGGATCTGGAGACTGGCTAGGCCACTCCAGGACCTTGAAATGCTTCTTACGAAGCCACTCCTTCGTTGCCCGGGCGGTGTGTTTGGGATCATGGTCATGCTGAAAGACCCAGCCACGTTTCATCTTCAGTGCCTTTGCTGATGGAAGGAGGTTTTCACTCAAAATCTCACGACACATGGCCCCATTCATTCTTTCCTTTACACGGATCAGTCGTCCTGGTCCCTTTACAGAAAAACAGCCCCAAAGCATGATGTTTCCACCCCCATGCTTCACAGTAGGTATGGTGTTCTTTGGATGCAACTCAGCATTCTTTCTCCTCCAAACACGACAAGTTGAGTTTTTCTAAAAAGTTCTATTTTGGTTTCATCAGACCATATGACATTCTCCCAATCCTCTTCTGGATCATCCAAATGCTCTCTAGCAAACTTCAGACGGGCCTGGACATGTACTGGCTTAAGCAGGGGGACACGTCTGGCACTGCAGGATTTGAGTCCCTGGCGGCGTAGTGTGTTACTGATGGTAGCCTTTGTTACTTTGGTCCCAGCTCTCTGCAGGTCATTCACTAGGTCCCCCCGTGTGGTTCTGGGATTTTTGCTCACCGTTCTTGTGATCATTTTGACCCCACGGGGTGAGATCTTGCGTGGAGCCCCAGATCGAGAGAGATTATCAGTGGTCTTGTATGTCTTCCATTTTCTAATAATTGCTCCCACAGTTGATTTCTTCACACCAAGCTGCTTCCCTATTGCAGATTCAGTCTTCCCAGCCTGGTGCAGGTCTACAATTTTGTTTCTGGTGTCCTTTGACAGCTCTTTGGTCTTGGCCATAGTGGAGTTTGGAGTGTGACTGTTTGAGGTTGTGGACAGGTGTCTTTTATACTGATAACGAGTTCAAACAGGTGCCATTAAAAGAGGTAACGAGTGGAGGACAGAGGAGCCTCTTAAAGAAGAAGTTACAGGTCTGTGAGAGCCAGAAATCTTACTTGTTTGTAGGTGACCAAATATTTATTTTACCGAGGAATTTACCAATTAATTCATTAAAAATCCTACAATGTGATTTCCTGGATTCTTTCCCCCCATTCTGTCTCTCATAGTTGAAGTGTACCTATGATGAAAATTACAGGCCTCTCTCATCTTTTTAAGTGGGAGAACTTGCACAATTGGTGGCTGACTAAATACTTTTTTGCCCCACTGTATGCACACACAGTCATGCAAGCATGATCATGTTGACTTTGAATTGTTCCTCTCTCTATCACAATAAGAATCACCATTTTTTCTCTTATCTCTTATCACTGTATCTTTCTTCATTCCGCTGGTGCCACCATAATCATTTCTCAATCAATTTGTCTTTTATTGCAGTGTTTCATCCCATTGTTGTCATCTAACCTCTGCCTCTATATCTCTCCCATCATGCATGTGTTTGTATATATGCACACCATCTTCTACTTGAGAACCCTCTATTACGCTCTGCCTTTCTCAACACACACACACACACACGCACACACACACAGACCCTGGTAGGTATGATGTCCAGGGCGTTCTACCTCATCCATTGTCTTCATTCGCAAATGAAATTTGCTGTTAATCAGCTGTCATCTGATATGATATCACATAAGGACATCTTGTTTGATGACATCTGAGGCGGTGTCATTTACAGATTGTCATTGACAGATGACATGATGGCTGGAGGCTCAGAAAATAACTAGTAAGTGGACTTCAAGTTGAGGTTATCTTGGTAACTATACCAATCCCAAGGCCCAAATGAATGTCCATGTGCAGAGACAGTGTTGGAAATCTTTCTTACACTGACCGACGTCGTCTGTGTCATGTTCTGGCAGCGGCCCAGTTCTGCTCTGTCCTCAGCGCGGTTGTAAAATTCACTGGGAGCATTTCAGAAGCTTTTCAGATGCAGAGCATTTTCTGAGGCTGTTTCGTTGACTTGCTCAGATTTTGTTAATTTGGTCATTTTCCTCCGATTTCCGTGCTTGCAAACAAGCTACATTTCGTACTTTGTCTGTTTAACGTGTTTCTTGTGTGTATTTACTGCTTTGTTGTGCTGTAACCTACAGAGAGCAGGTAAAGTCAAAATGATTCTATTTTTCCCACATCCAAGACAAACCCCTCTGCCCAGTTAATTTCTGGCCTGGTGCCACCGAACATAAAATAATATTGAGGTGTTGATGGAATATACGATTGAAAATCTGCGGGGGCTTTTATTTTGAAAATGTACCAGTTTCTCTTTGCCGCTGTTTGTCTGACTTCCTGTTCGCCTAATCTGCTCTGTGCTGCTTGAAAAGCATTGACCCTCTACTTGCAAATGCAATGCAGACACTAGTGGTGGAATTTAGCCTTTACATAAATATTTTGTTATTCAAGATGATACAGTATGTTGAAAACCTCAGTTTTTGTGTCTGGGGGCATTAAGCTACAGACATATTTCCACTGCTCTAGCTCTTTGTCTTCGACTATTATCTGTTTCTTTATCTCTGTCTGCATTTGTTAGTGTCTGTCTAAATACACATTTTCTCTCAGACAGACAGACAAAAACATGTGCACATCCAGCACACAAACGCAGGCGTTCACACACACATTCACTCAACCAATGTCTCTTTGCCAGAGGCACCGTAAGTCTTGCTTTAGCAAACACTACATACATTTTACATTCTGACAATGTGACCAATGTGATCATTATTCAAAATACACTTCCACCTCCGACCCAGAGAACAAGCAATCACTGACGCAATTTCCTACATCTTTGAACTGCTCCAGGGGAATGAACTTATGTAGTATGTGTTTTTCAGGGTGCATTTTTTTAACGATTATTATTCTAGCATTGGTGAAAATAAAACTTTTATTAAAAAGTTATCCTGTATTTATTCTAAAGCACACAGATTGTGAATGTGTTGTGCATCTTTGTGTGTGTGTGTGTGTGTGCCAGAGGGAGAGAGCCAGAGAAAGATGGATAGATCAAATGAGGGAGAAATGACAGCCGCAGTTAGTATGGCAGGTTAGGTCAACAGTTCAGTATGTAATTAGACATTACAGCTATGTACAAATGATTAGTTTTCTTCTATACACACACACACACACACACACACACAAATAAACACAAACAGAAGAAAACAAGGCCTAGACACAGGCACTGTTTTATTCATGTTGATGTGATGCCAGTGGACATGCACCCGTGAGGAACACTGCTTTTCTCACCTCACACACTCCCACACAAATACACACAAAACACACAATCCTTCCACAGTCACCTCAGTTCATTTTACATCTAGCTCTGTAAGCTCAAACACACACACACACACACACACACACACACACACACACACAAAGACCCTGGTCCAAAATGTTTTGCTGGAGTTCAACCCAGGAAACCAGATGTGTCCAGTGTTGGCTGAGTCTACTGCTCTGTGTGTGTGTGTGTGTGTGTGTGTGTGAGCGGGTATGTGAGTGTGTGTGTGTGCTTCTTGTGACCGTATGGCTGAATGCTTGCGTATTTCTGTGCGTGCATATGTACATAATTGTGTGTGTATATTCAGGCGTGTGTTCGTGTGTGTGAGTGAATGTGTGTGTGATAAAATGCTCTCATGTATAGAGCATGTCTTTATGAAAGGATAAAGGCCATGGTCTATTTTAACCAAGTGTTCGGCTGCACTCCAGACGCGGCATGTGCGACCCAGTCTGAGTTGTATAACAACATTTGTTCTTCTTCACTTCTTTCCAATGTAGCTAAAAGGGACAGAAGGAAATTCAGTGGCGCATTGAAGTGGACAGCAAATAATGTAATACTGAGATTTATCATATTGTGTATTCATCTAAAGACACATTTTTAGATGTCATGTATTGAAGATTCACTGGTGCAGCTGCACATTTAGCCTTGCTAAAAGGCACATTTAGCTTACCAGCTATTCTGGAGAATTAAACCCATGACCTTTGAATCCTAAGTATATTCTCTAAATCCGAAGATACTTCTGCACTCGTTCATCCAAACAATTAGTGTAATGTTAAACCAAATACACTGAAGACGTCACTATCAACAGAGTGGACTCAGGTAAGAACCATCTGAGCTAACTGCTATCAACACTGAAGCACTGCATAGTTTTAGTTAGTGCCACTGTCAGGCAATAAAAGAGGAGACGGTGTGAGTCAGCACAAACAGAGTGACACTATAAACAGGACAGCTCATGCATATGTCATATAATTTGTGCTAGCTGGGGAAGGGCATGTTTTGTAACTGATGCTAATCATAGAATATGCCCATGTCGCCTGCAGTCTTTTCAGTCACCAGCATGTTTTGCCCCAACACACTTGCATGGAGACAAGCACACCGTGTAAACAAAGTGAAGTTTGCCAGATTTATGAAGGTGTTCATGCATTATAACAGCATCAGCAGCTTGACCTTGGGCTTTGCTATATTTGTGGTAGGAGAATAGGGCTCCGATGCAGACAGAGATTAACTTGACTCTGAGACATACATTAGGAAGGAAGAGGGCCTGTAAATTTGGAATCTCTTGACGATGGAACCGGGGACGAGTGCTGATCATGGCTCATTGATTACACCATTGCCACAGAGAGTGCCCGCCTGTGATTGGCTGGAGGATGGATGGGTGTTATTTTCAGATAAATGCACACCTCCAATGTAGCAGATTGATCACCTTTATTGAGTTAACCGGCAATCTTGATGTTGATCTACTATATTCCATTCAGGATTTTCCCAAATTTTGGTAACACCAGTCCAAATAAACAGTTTTAAAGTATATTAACATCTCTGTGTGTAATTAGACACTGGTGAAGCCTCATTCACTCATCAGACTCATCATCTAATGTGTAGTGATTAGAGAGCATGTTAGATTGCTGATGGGTTGTGTTCAGAGCCATTAGAAGGACTACTGTTCAAAATCCTCGAGTAAGACTATGGAAGCCTACCTACTCACTCTGATAAACAGCATCAACATAATAGTCCCGTAACAAATACTCTGGCACAATCATGTGGTACTGGCATGCTCATCAGGTGGGATGGGCCATGGCACCGCCACGGGATGGACAGGGAGTCCACTGATTAAATCGCTGGCTCCCTTACTAGTTTTGTTTTTCATTTTAGGAAATACAAAATATTTTCATCTACTATAAGACACAGCAACAGCTGAATAGAACTGCGCTGCAAATAATCGGAGGCCTCAGTGTGGTGTTTCTAAAATTGAATAGACTTGTACCAAGTAAATGTATTAATGTAATCCTTGTAATTAAAGCTGTCATTGTCATTATAAGGAAGAGGACAATCAACCTATATGAAGAACAATGAATCAATCAAGCACATGCATGTACAGATAGATAACAAAATAAAAAAGGATTGTTGTGGAACTCAACATGTTAACTGTACAGGTATTAGTGTATGCACATCAGATAAGTGCATCATAGTGTAATTCATCCACTCTCATGCTGGCATATCTTTCAACAGTATCATAGAAATCTGAAATTCAGTTATGGCTTTTGGTTTTGGTGCACCACCATAAGATCTTCAGTAATGCCACTGGGTTTGGGAGCTTACCTGTGGTCGTGGGTGTCCTTTCACAATACATTGAAGCACTAGTGTGTCTCCTTCTTTGATGGTGTAGATTCTCTCACTGATGTTATCATCCTTGACGTTACATGCTGCGCCTGAGTGCACGATCTGGGCGTTGGCTGGAGCTGTGAGTGAACGCATGGACACACACATGCAGAGAAAGACATGTAGCCATGCAGACATACACACACACAAACACAGAGGGAGAAGAAACCACATTACATATTTAGTCATATCTTTGCAGCAAAAAAAAGGTCATTCTCCTGTGGGTGTATGTGTAATACTAGCGCTAGTATCGATGACTCAGATGATTAAATATATCACATTACTCCTGCATCTGCATGAACAAAACCTTTTACAAAAATGCTGGAGTGTTATGTGTGTCAGGGTTTTATAAGAGATGCAGGCATTTATTGGAAAAGTGAAACTTGGTCTCCATTAGAAGGTCAAAAGGCGGATTCTTCACTCTGTGACAGTGCTTTTGTTTTGTACTGTACAGTATAGAGTATGTGGAAACAGCAGTCTTACAAGTTAATTGCATGTCACACAGAACACTATTAGATCTTGAAGTCTTGGTCATTCAGTCTTGTTTCAGACTGCATGACATCAGTTTTAACGCATGTCCGATGGTGCGATGAATGCCTTGTGAATAGCAGTAGTAAGATAGACAACAAGACTAGACCATGTATGGTCAGAGAGCTAAATAATGGCCAGATTGTTATATGGATTGTCAGTGGGAGAGTCTATAATGTGAATTCCTGGATATCAAATGTTTAATTTTCTATACTGATCCCAGTAACATTTATTCTTAAGGTGTGCTGAAGTCACGTGCCTATTCACTTTGAAAGAGCAGCAGCCACTGGCAAAACTGATGTAACTTCATTGCTTTGCATTGCAGTTACTCAGACAGACTTACCTACATCTAGAGGCAGATTGCTGCCAGGTAGGAAAGAGCAACATGAACTGTCCATTTTGCAAAGGGAGTTTGAGGTATGTTTTTTAGCAGTAGCTAATGCTAACTTGGGTCATAGCGAAGAAAACTGGAAAATGGGTGTAAGTTCTGTCATACCCAAAATCCCAGGCAAGATCTTCTCTCAAATGATCATATTAAAATCATATCAACATATTACCTATAGCTTCATATTCAGGTCTGCTTTAAAACGCTGAAGAAACAACAGACTATGACAGCAACTGCAAAAATAATGGATGATAGATCATGCATGATGGGAAATCTCTGTAGTGGAGACAACTACAATATCCGAGTGCACAGCGCTGACCCATGAGGAGGGCTGGCTTGCGTGCAAGTAGCCTCAGATGGCTTCACCTCCCCTATGATGAGGGGAGACAGGAGGGAGGAGGGGAGAGATACAGACAGAGCGAGAAGAAACAGCGGGTGAAGAGGAAAAGGCCAGAGAGGAGTGTGAAACCCCAGAGAGAGGCGTGGGGGACGGGGGAGTACAATGATGTGATTAGCATCGATTCACAGGGAGAACAATTTTCACTGTGTTCTACAACTGTTATCATTGAACAGACAGGAAGGAAGTGGGCGGTCTGTTCACCTTTAACTCCAACTCGATCAGACGTAACAACGCAGTGCTATCTCCAGCTAGAAATCAAAATCAAAATAAAGGAAAGCTTGGAATCTGTCGCTGCATGTTCCCCTACAGCTGGAGCTGTTAATGGCTTAAAGTACTGGGACACAGCGAGTGTGCCTGTCCACTTCCATTTGTACATTCTCATGACATTTCCACTTTACTGGACAAGAATGTTTTCCTCTTTTAAGAAACAGTAAGGAAAAGAGAGACCAGGAAAAATAACTGTGAGACATTCAGTTCTGGTTGCACACATGCCATTGTGTTTCCGCTGTGCTCCTAAGCTGCGTAGGTAAATGCAACAAACATCTGTACTCTTTCATTAGTAAGCTGAGTGTGAAATCTCTTGGTATAAAAGTGGGCATTTTGAATAGGTTAATAATAATAATAATAATAAGTTCCTCTGCAGATCTGACCCTCACTGTAACTGACAGAAACTGGTCTGTTTAATAATAATTAAATAATGATTACTAAGTCGATGTTTTGGAGAAAAAAAAGAGAAAGCAAGAGCGTTTATGGTACCCACAATGCTTGCTGCATATCTACCTTCCTCTGGTTGTGTTTGAGTGAATGTGTGTTGGTGTCAGTGTGTGCGCTGCAGAAATATGTGCGTGGATGCCTTTGAATATGAAACTTCATGCACTGCACTTTTACGTTTGAGGAGCAAATGAACAGAGCAGTTAATCGTTCACTCCTTCAGTTGTCTGATTATTCTTCCAAAGACCTCTTTAGCTTATAGTCGTTTCTCCTCCAACCTTCGGTAGTAACATATCTGCATGCAAACACACGCGCTCTGAAATCTGTGCCACGAAACATGCACACACATACCTACACACATACGGAGTAAGCCGCATTACTCTTGCAGCAGCTCTCAGCGTTTAAACAGGCTGCTTGTTAAGTTCTCTTCATCTTGCAATAACCTCAGTGTCTATCTCTGTCTCTGCAGCACATGGCATCTGACTTGAAGGAGGAAAAAATCCATGTGGAAAAAGTTCAAGCGCTCACACACACTCAAAAGTCGTTAAAATGAGTTTGATTTTAAATGCGACTCTCCGAGATGAAGACGATGGGAAATTCCAACTGATTTAGTTTGGGGAATTTAACAAAATAAGTTGCATTACAAACTGGTTGTCTTGTGCGCACACTCACTCCTTTTCAGGAAACACTTCAGATTCTTACAGCTACACACATTCACACACAGGAACTGCCCAGTGTAATTACAGACTATACCTGCTGGGCACTGAGCAGATCCAGTGCAGCATTTGGAGGTTAAGTGCCTTGCTGAAGGGCACATTGATAGTAGTTGCAATGGGATAGGAGATCATGTCTTATTTATGTTTCTTTCTCTCAGATTTTCTCAGTTACCTTACTATTGACCAATTATCCTCCAGCAACAAGCAAACTATGACCTCTGGGCTGCAGCTTCCCTGGTGCAAATCTCTACCAATCAATCAATAACACCGTAACCCATGAAAGGATAAAAGTAATACGAACACTATGTGGGGTAACAGAGCTGGGTTCCAGAGGTGTGCTGCGCTAACTCAGAAAGACGGAGAGCTGATATAAATGGTGAATAATTGTCTCCTTACAGCTTATTGGCGTGTCGGCATTAGTTTGCCTCTCCAGAGAGGGAGGGAGGTCGGACAGAGCGGCTCCTCTGTCTGCTCTCGCCTCCGGCAGCTTGGCTGCTTCAACTGTCTGATCGACTAGAGAAAGGGAGGCTGAGAGAGAGGAGAAGGAAATAAAGGCAAGACAGAGAGTCAGGAGAGGGAGAAAGGATGAGCAAAAAAGTGGAGGGAGACAGAAAACAGCAGAAAAGTACACAAAGACAGAGGAAACTAAAAGAAAAGAGAGAATCCAAAAAACAGTGGGAAGACAAAAGCAAAGTTGAAGGAGAGACAAACAATATAGAGGTGCGAGTCAGTCGAGTCAGACAGAATGAGACTGAGAACGGGAAGACAAAGTAATGCAATGAGGGATTTGATAACACAGTTTAAAAGGGATCAGTAAGAAGGGGTGGATGGGGTGAAAGGTAATAAGAATCATAAGACAATAAGACGCCTCAGAGGACAGACTGACAGCTAGGCCAGAGGGCAGAGAGGGTGGATGGGTGGAGGCTCAACAGGACAACAGACAGAACAAACAGAGGAATGATGGAAACAAAGCAACAGGACTCAACCTGTTACACAACAGAGGCATTCCCATTCTCGTCTAGTCACACACACCGCACACTAATCAACAGAGAACAAAAGTGGACAGTCTACCTAACTCACTGACCAACTAATCGACTCCTCTCTGACTTGCTGGAGCAACATGGTGTTAAGCAACTTCTGCGACTGAAAAGAAGTGTTGCATCCCACAATGCAACACAATGTGTGTGTATGATGGTGAATATATATACGCAGCATCCACTGCTTTGTTGCTTAGCAACACAAAAGGAGCATCACAGATTAGTTCACACACTTCATGACTAACTTAGCATGAAGTAGCAAGATTGTTTTGTCTGAGGTAGGATTAGCATGAGTGCTCTAATCAAAGCAGACATTTTTTCTCATCACAAGACAAATCTGCTTAAGCAGTGTGAAATTTCAAACTCGAATCATCATTGAATTGCTTAACCAAAAAATGTTTGTATACATTTATAATGTACTTCTGATCAATGGAACACCAAAATACATTCATGTCTTGAAACAGATGAATAACTTGAGTTTTATCATCATTCTTAAGAAATCTGATGATACTGCGACGACTGTGAAGGGTTGGAATTTGCATTGTGATGAGTTTTTTGTTCCCTTTATAGATTATAGACAGCAAGATCTTAAACAGGCTATAAAATAGCACTAGAATCGAATGTCTAAATTGGACCAAAGGCTGTAGCAAGCAGAACGAGAAACATCGTAACACAGTACAACTGAGGAACAAGTGGGGAAAGAATCAGGTGTGACCCAATAATTAATGAATCACTAATGAGGAGTTCCTGAATAACTCTGAGGATTATACAGGTAACGATGAGTCACTATACTGGGAGGTACTCTCTTAATGCACCATTAGGGAATGATTCATTCATAAATAGCTCCTGATTAACTGAATCAGTCACTGAGTTGCAAAAACCACGCATTACTTACTAATAACTCAATCATTGGTTAAGTTTTATATCATCAGTAGTTGCTAAGTAAGTTGCTTCATGAATATTTCCACTTCATAGTTAACTGGAAACTACTCCTGATTAAAGTGATCAGTATGTCAATGCACATTAATATAATATCTCCCAGTCTGTTCACTAGTAGTTTGTCATTATCTACTATATAGTCCTCGATTCAGAGTTAAAGAACTCATTAACTATTCATCAACTATCAGACCTCTCCTGATTTGCTCCTCACTTGTTTCTTAATCACCACTGCATCACAATATTGTGTACCATACTGTAAAGTGTTACCAAAGAAGTTAATACTGGCACGGTGCTGTGTCCCACTCAGAGGCACATCAATTCCGTTAGTGTGAAACACTGTCATCAGTCACTGAGAGCTGCTGTTTTGACAGCAATCTATCTGATTCTGATGATTCATCGATCAAAACTGTTCCGAGGGATGCTGATTGAAAACGTCGTCCATGCATTATTGGAAACTTTCTGAGACATTCAATGCACATTAGTTGTAAGTGAAACATAACTATCGGCAAATGCCTCGTCTGATTAATTGATTCGTCACCGCCTGCCATGTTTGTTTTTGTTAAGCGGACAGGACATCTCTCACTAAAACTAATGATGAGACAGGAGAGCTGGTGTCAAACCACAGTGACAGCTTGACAGAGTGCTGAGCAGCGCGTGTTCGTGGTTGAAAGAGTGAACGTGTGTGTGTGTGTGTGTGTGTGTGTGTGTATGCAGTTGAATTGTGAGCGTACATATATGCACATGTCAGTGTCTGTGTCAGTGTGTGTGTATGTGTGTGTGTGCTTCAATGAACCTTATACTGTATCTTGCCAGAGGAATCCCACAGAAGGTCATGAATCCTGTCGAACATGAAGTCACGCAGAGCATGATTGATATGCGTAGTTACTTTATGGGAGCTGCTCATGCATGCCGATGAGCTCTGTCTCAATTCACTTCATTCACAAGAGACCATTTAGATGCTTTGGCCCTTCTCTTGGCATCATGAGTAGAAAGGAAAGGGAAGGAAAGGAAAGGGAAGAGGGAGAAGGAAATAAAAGTGGGTATCTGAGAGGAAAGTCAGAGACTTTATCAATTAACTGCGATACAGGGAAGTGTTTATCTGACTCAAAGTAACACAAATTACACACTCACTACACACACACACACACGCACACACACACAAAAAAAATCAGCCTTATGACAGCAGCATTTTTATCAGGATTTTTCTCTGCAGACAGGATAGAGAGAGATCAAACGGCTGATGCCATGACCCCATCCTTTCATTTTGGCTCGATTGGAGCTCTAGATATCAAATACGTCTGGGACATTGATTTAACTTTTGACCTAACCGTTAAATGGCCGTTATAAATGAAACGGCTAACCTTCAGTAACCTCTTTAGTGCTTTCAATCAACTGTAAATTGCAGTTTCCCTGCTTACACAAACAAGGAAAGAATAAATTTTTTTAAACTGTAGCTGTTTTTCCTGCATATCCTCCACTGAGTCGCTGTGTTTTCCACTGTATTTTTATAACACCATCTAAATGTTTCCCTGTACCACTGAATAGATACAGCCTCCCTTAAATTAGCGTCGTGTTTTCCATACAAACATGAATTTCTCTGCTGCTGAATTCAGTGGAACGTTTCCAAACCCGGACTGTGCCTGAATAAACACCAGCAAGCCTTTTTTTTTTTTTTCATTGTCTTGCATCTTTTAATTTGGCTCCGGTCTCGGAACCATCTACATGTGAATATAATTTTCCTTTTGCCCTTTTTGCTTCAGGCAGATTCAAAGATAAAAAAAGAAATCGGAGAAAAACTGATATGGCTCTCCATTTGCATGCACATTTTAATACTGAGGTCCAGTCACTTAACATTACAAAAAAATAGAAACAGAAATTCAAATACAAGAAAAGGTTTATTATTAGTCCCATTAGAAAGTGTCATAATTGAGGTGACTGTAATTATGTGTTGGCTATCATAATTTTATATCAGATTTTTCTGTTATTTTAAAAAAAAAAACATGATTGAATGTGCCCACTGTTTACTCTACAGCTGGTCTTTAACACCATTGTACTCATCTCATGGTGATGTTGAGCGAACACGTTGCATGTTCACAAACACAAACCCAGCAGAGGAATTATTAAGTTCACTTTTCTTTGTTTTTTTGTCTGTGATGAAACTTATATTAAAGCAGATGTCATGACTCCACATAAGTGAGCCATATCACCCAGTTCCACCCTGGCAACAATGTGAAAAAGCACATAACCTGAAATGTCTTACTATGTCTTTAAATGCAGCACATAGGCACAACGCCTGATTGTTATGCAAAAAAATGTGAATTTGAAAAGCATGCTGAAGGCATTTAAAACTCAATAAAATTCGGTGGCTCCGGGGCTCCTAAGTCTGTTGAAAAGTGATAAAGAGGAAGGAAGCAGCCTGGTCAGGACAGTGAAAAACACTGATATCACCTGATCACACACCACACTGAGTGGTATTGATTAAATGACCACGCTGGCGGAAGAGACAATAAGCCAACAGTAGCATGTGAATTAATTACACACACACACACACACACACACACACACACACCAATCATCACTTCCCTGAGGGTAGCTTAATGCAGAATACAAACACAGTGACAGAAAAATAGTGATAGATCAGGTAGATGAGGAAAAAGCAAATCAGAGGAGAAACTAATGATGTGTTTAATCAATCTCTATATGTCCAATGTAATTTCTATGTAAGTGATGTAATGTATGTAATTTAGTACATGTCTTGGTTTCCTTCGTGGATGGGACAGATAAGAGTACTGACTACACACAAGCAAAGCCAACATGATTCGTTTATTCTGTGGAGGGCCTTTTTTAAGATCATGAAACCGGCATTTCAGGGTGTGTTTGATGATATATGATACATGCTGTGATACCTAGCGTATGTGTGTGTACCTGTGTTTGTCAGTGAGTGACTGGGTGTTTTCCACCACAATCACCGTAAGAGGAGAAAGAGATTGTGCGATCAACAAAAGTGTCAGATGACAGCAGAAGCTAATAAAGGAGGATCATTGGAGAGCAGAGGGTAGATTGGGAGGGCAGGGAGGTGAAGAAACAAAAAAAAGTATAATGGAAAAGAAGGGGGGGGTAGAAAAGCAGCAGCTTCTTTGCAGCACTGCAGGCTTCATATCCAAGGATAGTGAATCTTCTCTTTGAAATATTATTCAGTATTGATTATTGGCAGGCACAGCACATGCAATCCTTGAAAAAAATTTAAGAGAGCTCTACTTTTTCCAGCTAGTTATTCTAGACATAACGGAGCTTCTTATCTCTAATATTTTTTCAGCAAACCTTTCCTGAGAATTTCACTGCGATTGTCTTATATGGTTAAATCTAACAAATAAACTTGACTGACTTGATTGATTGACTGAACATAAAGAGTATCACCCTGATCCTTACATAAGATCCAAATGCTCCCCTTTTGCACTCCATTGGTCTTGTGATCTGC